>NC_137960.1:8226076-8533576 GCF_963924665.1 Micromys minutus
AGAGATACACACAGTAGGCAGGATGGGAGGGAGCAGAGCACATGGACCAGATCGTCATATTAGGAATGGCTATTCCAGAGATACATTTGTGTCTTTACACGATGTCAGAATTTATCAAAAAATAATAAATGTGCAAACCAGATTGGTTTTATTAGCTGCAGTTTTGCTAAGGAGACCTGGTTGCCCTTGATGGTGGTTGGCAAACAGATCTATTCCAATGTTGATCACGACTATTAACCTTTAGGTCACAGTTACACATCACACAGTGGTTCTATCTACATATAGACCTGTGGATTGTTAGATGGCTACAAAGGGTCAAAGCAGCAACAGCCCACTTCAGGGAGCTTCAAGAGGACACAGGGAGGCAAAGGCGGACATGAAGAACCATGCCAGTTAAACACCACATTAGCACTCCCTGTGTGGGGAGCCACAAGACTGTGGGGTTGAACTGAGCCTTGGAGGCAAGGTACAGGACCAGATCTGATGGCCAAACAGACAGTGGTTAAGAGAACTGGCTGGGGCTGGAGAGATAGCTCAGTGGTTAAGAGCACTGACTGCTTGCTCTTCCAGAGGTCCTGAGTTCAAATCCCAGCAACCACATGGTGGCTCACAACCATCTGCCATGGGATCTGATGCCCTCTGCTGGTGTGTCTGAAGACAGCTACAGTGTACTCATAAACAAATCTTTAAAAGAGAAAAGAAAAGAAAACATCTATAACTCCAGCCCCAGGGGATCTGATACCCTCCTCTGTGGTACATAGACATACATGCAAGCAAAACTCCTATAAAATAAAGAAAATACGATAAAACAAAATAAACAGAAACAGATGGAAAGGGGCAGTTTGACCAACAACGAGGACCAGACAGAGTCAAAGCCCCAGGAATGTTCTACTTATTGGTTCTTTGACATACCATCTCCTTCATAATGCTGTGCCCTCCTGGGACCCAGGTGGAAAAGTTGGTGCCTTTCCTCCTCATAGGCTTTTAGGACAGTCATATGTTTATCTGCTCCCAACCTGCAATAAAGTTTGTATGTTATACTCTGCGTGTGCATGCTTATGTGCACCTGTGTGTGTTTGCTTATGGGCACCTGTGTGTGTATGCTTATACATGTTTAGGTAAGGATGACTTTCTAAGAGGAGCTTCTAGCCCTACCTCGATCTTCCCAGGAAGCTGGGATGTCTTGGAATGACAGTAGGGTATGTGTTTTGGAGCTAGGAAATTCTGCAGCTCAGTGGGCAGGGAGTGGCTGACTAACCCTAACTCTAACCCTAACCCTAACCCTAACCCTAACCCCAACCCTAACCCTAACCCTAACCCTAACCCTAACCCTAACCCTAACCCCAGCTAAGGCCTTAAGCCCTCAATCCCCACCCACATTCCACACTAAATTGCTATTGTAGAGATATATAATCAATATGCTAGAAATGGTAAGAAGAAAAAGTGTGTGGTGTTCATCCTGGTGCCAGAGAATGCACGGTGGCAGCTTGCCTGCTTTTGGTGATGTGCGTAACCCAGTGCCCCGCAAAGTGCCATTAAGGCGGCACCCATTTCTGCCTCCCCGCTCGAGGCTCCTGTGAAGCTTCCTCAGTGAAGGCGGAGCTGAAAGGGGGCATCTGGCCTTGAAGACTTTTTCCTCTGGGTGTTTTCTGAGAAATGAAGAAGTTCCAAGCAAGGACATAAAGTCCTCCAGCAATTGTACTGGAGGACAGAGCCACCTACACATGGGCGTCCACAGCATGAGATGTCAAGTCAGAGCGGGACCCTCCCTCTGGGTCTTCAGGGTGGCCTGGACCTGGGCAAGAATGCCCCGCAGCCTCCCCAGGGATCTGCAGAACTCATTCCAGTGAGTCTCCACTACTCCAGGTCCTTGCTTTCCATGGCCCAGCCCAAGTCTACCATGTAACAAGGTCAGCTGGCTTTAACAGAGGTCCCTCCCCATTCCCTTATGCAATGCATAATCGTATATTATTAGTCAGGGAAACAGAGACACTTCTTAATGTCTGTTATTTGGACTCTGGAGCCACAGGAGCAGGGCCTCAGGGGGCTTGGAGCTGGCCTCTTTCTAGATAGGTGTGTACAGGCAGCGACAGGCTCAGCCTCTCCACATACTCTGATCTACCACCTGCTGGTCACTCTGGACTTCAGAATGGTGTGGTCCTCCTGGGGTGTTAGCTGAGAATTTGAGGTACCCTGTGACTTGGGTGGTTGTTGCCACCTTACTGCCTCCTTTTTAGTATTTTACATTTTAAACTAAAATAGAATTGTATAATTTCTCCTCTTTTCTCCCTCCAACCTCTCCCCATGTTCCCTCTCCTCAAATTCATGGCCTCATTTTCTTATTGTTTTATACACACACACACACACACACACACACACACACACACGTGTATGGGTGAGAGTGTGTATGTGTATGATATTGACATGTGTTTGTGTGTGATATTGGCATGTGTGTGTGTGAGATATTGGTGTGTGTGTGTGTGTGTGTGTGTGTGTGTGTATAAATACAATCTTCTGAGTTCATCTAGTGCTGCTTGTATGTTTAGGAGGTCAGGGCTGGCTAGTTGGTATTAAAGGGGATGATTATTAAAGGGAAAGAGGAATTTGCCCAACTCTCAGCATTGGTCAGCTGCCTGTGGTTCTTTGTCTAAGGCTGGGGCCCTGTAAGATTTCCCCCTTCCACATTAGCATGTCTACTGGAGTTATCCTAGTTCAGGACTAGGTGTTTAGGTGGTCGTATTGTTGATGTATCATGAGAGAAGTTTTCTTGTCAGTTCTAGGAGACACAATCTCACAACAGTGTAGCTGTCTTCAGACACACCAGAAGAGGGCATCGGATCTCATTACAGATGGTTGTGAGCCACCATGTGGTTGCTGGGAATTGAACTTAGGACCTCTGGAAGAGCAGTCGGTGCTCTTAGCCATTGAGCCACCTCTCCAGCCCTTAATTCTTTTTTTTTTTTTTTTTAATGAGGCATTATAATTACTAGGTCAGGTTCTAAGCGGCTAGGGCCTGGTGGGGGTGGGGTGGGGGTGGAAGTCCTTCTTATTTTTATCCCCTTCATTTTTGACTTTTTTATCTCCCTATTTTGAGAGCCTGGCTGTCTAGCCTTAGAACCCCCCCTTAGAATTCCTGGCATGGCCGTGCAGCCCCGTGCAGCCATTCCAGAACATTACAATCTTCCTACCGGGAACCCCTGAGTTCCACTCCTGCACCACTGTTCTATGTCCTGTGTCCATCGTTGCCTCTCTGGACATCAGTCACCATCCTATGGCCCTTTTCACTTGCTGTCCCTGGCTCAGCCCTCATTCTGACATCAGCATGCAGAGGTGAGAAGTCACTGTGAAACAGGCTAGAGGCTGTCGAGAGACTGTCCTCGCTAAGGCCATGCCTAAGACTCCTCCTGTTGGATGGGGAGCCTCACGTCCTTTTCCGCCTCATCGGCTCTAACTGTATCTCCCAACTTCATGCTTTTTCTATTAAGAACACGCTGAGGCTACTTCTGTTCCTGCCCAGAGACATGAGCACATGTCCTCAGACCCAACAACTAATGTCCTCTGTGGCCATTGCAGGCTCTGTGGTCAGATGCTGCCCAAATCCTTGCCTGCGCCTTTCAATTGGGCTGGTGCCACACTTCTGAAGAAAAAGATACATCTTACTCCTCCTTGTTTTTGTTTCCCTTCTCTTTGTATCACCCTACATCCCAGAGAGCCACTGCCTCTGGCCCTTCCATCCTTGGACCACTCCCTTCCCCAGTCAGTCAGAGAAGAGGACCTTAGAAGATTGCAGGGCACGATGGGGGGCTTGGCAGGATGTTATCCTGGGGTCCTGTGTCTCCATGGAGAAGCATAGCATCTGGTACCTACAAGCCATCTGGTGCACCTAGGCAGGGCTGCTGCTAAAGCCTAAATAATGGCACATAGTCTAGCTGACCACAGCCTGGCCTGAACTTTCCTTATTGACCATTGGCTCTGGGGACTTTCCTAGACACACTCCTGACCACAGAGACAGCTCTGGGGAAACCCCAACGGTGAAAGTGGAGTGTCCGGGTCAATCAGGAGGCACAGGACAGTTCTAGGCGACAGGACTGGTATCCGCATGGGGTGGCACCTCCCAAAACCCACTTAGGGCATGCTCCATCTCTGACCTATGCCACTCTAGGTCTGATCATCTCTGCCCTAAGGCTCCATACTGTCATTCTCTCTGCCTCAGAAGGTCCTTTCTAAGGGATGGTACAGTACAGGCATCTCCCTACTCCTCCTGTTCCTCCTTATATTTAATGCTAATATTGGTCTCTCAGTTCTGGTTGCCCCAGAGATAAGAGCGTCTGCACATAAGACATTGAGTGACCCCGCCCCCAAGTCATTGCTGATTGGTAAATAAAGATGCCAACAACCAATAACTGGGCAGAAGAGACATAGATGGGAGTGAGGGTTCAGGGGGCTTGGGAGTCTGAGGAGGAACACTACGAGGAAGAAGAGGGCAGGAGAAGGAAGAGGAAGTCACTAGGGTTAGGAGTCTAGAGAACAAAGCCCTGAGGGCTGGTCAATTGAAGTTCAGAAGAGCCCAGAGGAAACAGTAACAATTGGGGTGTAGTAAAGTAAATCCTAATAACAAAGGTTGGCAGCTGCCCAGCTCTTGTGTTTAAGACTTCTTGAAAATATAAAGGTTGAGTGTGTCTTTCATCCGAGAATTTAAATAACAAAGGTGAAAGCCTCCAGCTGGGATTAAATACTTCCTACAACACCATCCTCAGCATTAACCACTCTTGGTGTCTCTCCCACCATGCCTTCCTGCTTTCTCATATTTAGTTTGTTAGGGCACCCATAGTCATGGCTGTATGGGGTCTCTCTTGTCTGTCTGTCCCTGATGCTCCTGGTCCCAGAGACATGCTTCTTGAACACCTGTTAAATAGGAGCCAGGACCCTTGAGGATGGTGAGACTGAGCAGGAATGGGGGGAGTAGAGGGTTCCATGTGGAGGACCTCAGGTTCAGGGAGGGAGAAGCAGGCTCCCTCCTGGCTGTCTTCCATTGATTGGCTTTGATGATGGATGCTGGAAACACTGTGACCTTCAAGATCCCACCTTTGGATGTATCCAAGCTCCTCTGCTACTGTGTCCACAAACAATGTGTCTGCTAAGGTTGTACCAGACAGCACGAAGCTCGATACAAAATGGCGGACTCCCTTTGTCAGCTGGGCTTCCTCTCTCTTGAGGATCCTGGAGCCCACATTGCCCATCTAAGGAATGTGACACAGTCCTGCACCTGAGATTCCTGGACCGCTTCCCATAGCAATGAGGAATCTCAGCTTTCAACCAGTGACTTTTGCCCTGGATATTCTCAACCCCTTCCCCCAAACTATATAACTCTTGGTTGGCACCGAATAAAATGTAACTGTATAAACCCACCCCGGATAAAGGGAACAGCCAGTGGGCTAGAGACACAGTGGCAAGCTGGCCAGAGAGAAGCGGAGTTCATAGTTCAAGATGACCAGAACTCAGCGTGGGCTCAGCCTCTTGGATGCTGAGATTACAGGTGTAAGTCATTCTCCCCTAGAGAAGTATTTCAGCGCTGCTTAATCGTGGGGTACTGGCCTAGGAAGTAGCCAGTTGCTCCCACATCCACACTGCATCGTTTAGTAGGTAGTGGTGGGCTCTCTAAATCGCCCCTCTTCCTGGAGGCGTGGCTAAACCTTCCGATGTCTGGAGGCGGGGCTGCACAGCTCCTGGACCACAGCCAGAGATTTTGCCCAGGACACGTGATAGACAGAGTACTCTGGCAGCTTCTTAAAATAATGAAAACCCCTCTTTCCCACTTGGACTGAAATTACCCACGCTACCCACAATGGGCAGGAATGGGGACTTTGCTGGGACTTCCCTGGGAAGCAGCAGGGACTTGCCTGACTTTTATTTCTCCAGATTGGAACCTGAGCCGTGAGGTCAAGGCCAGCAGGAGGAAGTGAGCTTGTGGCTGCAGAGTTTCCGTAGCCCTCCAGCCTAGACTGGGAGAATGCCTCACCCAGGCAAGCACACTGGGCATTAACCACAGCCCCAATGCAGGGTATGGGAGGCGGGGGTGGGGCAGCCAACCTTTGTACAGTAGAGGCTAACTGATGATATATCGTCCTCATGAGTGTGTTGGGATAGGGGAAGCACCTACTGTAAGGGAAGTAGAGTTGGCACCAGGGACCAGGGCTCAGCCTGAACTCTATTTCTGCTCCTTCCCGTTTCTGGCGGCTGGATCTGGGGCCAACTCTTCTACCCGGCTGGTCTCAGTTTCCTTAGCTTCTCGCTGAGGATGATAGAGGAACCTCCAGCCCAGAATCCTGCTGTGGCTATTCAGGCGAATGGAGTCTGCCACGCTGGCCATTACTACACCTGCGCATAGGCTGGTCCCTCATTCTCCTTGGCATATGCCAGTCACACCCCCACCTCCCCAGGCACGAGACATGCAGAATCCTCCTGCCTCAGACAAAGAGAAAGTTAGAGGAAAGGGAGGCATCTTTAGGGGTGTACCTCAGACAGGAAGACGTCTCCAATCAGGGCTCCAGAGGGGAAATCGAGTCAGCTGGGCTCCTAGTATTGCTCCTGCAGTGATAGATTGTCATGTTTGATTTTTCTGATAGTCATTGCGTGTGGGGGTGGGGTGATTCACGTGAACATCTGGAGCAATCTGGGTGATTCGTTATGCTCCTGGGGTGTGGCCTCAGTAGGGTCTCACCTGCCCAGCCGTGGCTCTCCACAGTGTGTTGGTTGGCCGTAACCAGTATAAAACAAAATAGTTTTATACATACAGCTTTATTGTCCTGTTAATCTCAAGTTTTCTTTTCTTTTCTTTTTCTTTTTCTTTTTCTTTTTTTTAAGTTGTAGAAGGATCATGGCACCATCATCTGGCACAGATACAGGATCCCTGTAAGCCAGCTTCGTCTGCTTGTGCTGTGCCCAGGGCACATGATGTATCACGCAGACGTGGATATGCCAGGGTGATGATTCAGCTGGTCCCCCACTCTGGTATGCTGAGCCACCTGAAACCACCGCATCTCTGTCTGCAGAGCACAGACACGGCAAGCCTGGCCTGGTTCGCCCCAAAACGGCATCTTTTCATCGCTGGGCTGTCAGGCTTGGTTAAAATCCATCTACGACACTGGTTCTTAGCCTGTGGGTAGTGACTCCTTTGGAGGTCAAACAACCCTTTCTCAGGGGTTGCATATCAGATAGGTTGTATAGCAGATATTTTTGTTTCGATTCATAACGGTAGCAAAGTGACAGTTATGAAGTAGCAACCAAAGTAATTTTATGGTTAAGGGGGGTCACCACAACATGAGAAACTGTTTTAAAGGGTTGCAGCATCAGGAAGGCCGAGAACCAGCGATCTGGCTTTTCATGTGTATCACTTCCCACCCAAACATCTCTTGCCCAACTGAAATGTCACTGACAAAAAGAAATTGTCTTACAGCTAAAGGTACTTGATTAGCGGAGGTTGTCAGTATTTTTAGTTTGACACAAATGTTGTTAAAACTGTATGGCTTAAGGTGTGAAGATAAATCGTAAGGACAAAACAAAGGGTGGATTAACCCTATGTTTAAATATTTATTTATTCAATATATATATATATATATATATACCACTGTTGTGGTTGCTGGGGATTAAACTCAGGATCTCTAGAAGAGCAGCCAGGGTTCTTAACCACTAAGCCATCTGTTCTACAAGAGGATCCTCACTGTGGTGGTTTGAATATGCTTGGCTCAGGGAGTGGCACTATTTGGAGGTGTGGCCTTGTTGGAGTGGGTGTGGCCTTGTTGGAGTAGGTGTGTCACTGTGGGCGTGAGCTTTAAGACCCTCATCCTAGCTTCCTGGAAGCTCCTCCTGCACAATGCCTGCCTGGATGCTATCATGTTCCTGCCATGATGATAATGGACTGATCCTCTGACCCTGTAAGTCAGCCCCAATGAAATGTTGTCCTTATAAGAGTTGCCTTGGTCATGGTGTCTGTTCACAGCAGTAAGACCCTAACTAAGACACTCACATACACCAAGTGATGCTATGTAAACCTTGCTCCACAAATAAAACAATTGGTTAAATAAAACTGGCAACAGCCAGTTGCTGGGGGTCAGAGAGAGAGGTGGAACTTGAATTACCAAGCTGGTGAGAGGAGTCATAGGTAGGGACCACAAGGAGAAGGAGAAAGGAGAGAGGGAGAGAAAGAGTATAGAGGAGGAAAGGACAGAACAGCAACAAATGCCAGAGTGAAATGCCTCCCTTCCCCCACCCCCTATGAGCACCAGACTGATGGAGCAGAAATAACCCAGAGAATTTCAAGCATCAAGTGTTTGGGGAGCACCATTAGGGTGGTAGCCAGGCTAGTGTCAGAGAATTAGATTAAGAACAATCCCCCCAGTAACTGATCAGAGCCTAATAAATAAATCAGTTTGAGTCTCATTCATTTGAAGGCAGGATGAGCACAATTAACATTAAACTTATATTTTGGCAACCAGTGGGGGGGGCATCTGTAAAAGGAGTTATTTATTCTAGGTAGCCCGTATAAAAGACGCACAGTCTAGGTATTTCATTTCTAAGCTGTAAGCCTAGACTGGGCAGGTTTGGGAGCTGTTTTAACTCATATCCCAGCCGTATGCTCCTTGTAACTTGCTGTTTCTACTGACCCATGGTCCGTCTCCTCTCGTGGTGGCTCCTCCTTTCTCCCTGGTCTTTCTTCTTTCTGGTCTCTATCTGCAACCCCCAGCCAGGTAACTGACAATCTGCCTACCTCTCTCTACTGCCCAATCACAGGCCTTAGCCTTTTGTAGACTAATTAACTTGAGCTAGGTTACAGAGCACCATTTGATGTACATGAGGATCTCCTCAAGGGGGCAACCAGATTGGGGGGGGGCAGTATTTAGCATTTGTATCCACAGCAACCCCAGAACAACCCTAACAAACACTCCTTCTTCTTACCCTGGCAGCCCTCACCTGCCCTGCTTCATTACAATCTTGTCCCTAACCCCCAAATCTAATGTGACATCAGATCCTATGATGAGCCCAGTGTGGCATCCTTGCCAGGCATCATTTGTCATGATTGATCCTGGGAACTGGAACTTCCTTTTAAACCTGGAAAACCTGATGAGTTAGGCACCTTCTCGATGTTCTCAAGCCCTTAGCACTTTCTGAGAGACAGTTACAAATGTAGCTCTTTCTGAGAGAGTTACCAGCGTTTAGCCCATCAGCAGAGGTCTGCCCAGGACCAGCATGGATCTTCAGGACAAGACCTCAGGGCAGCATACATGGCTGCTCCTTCTAGCGTATGACAGAGATGGAGGAGATTCCCAGAGTCCTTACTGATGATACACGCCCAGGGGTACCTCCAACTCTCATGAAACAATGATGATTTCCCACAATACAGAGCTTGGGTGAGAGGCTGGGAGCTTGGGTCTGCTATGTGCAGTACCACACCCATGGGAAAGCAAACTGTCAGATAAGGGATGGGTGGGGGACTTAGATTGTGCCACTTCTGGTGACTCTGTTGGACTAAAAGAAGGTTCCAGACAAGAGCTCCCTGAGAGCTCAGGAGCTGTCGGAACATCACCCATTCTGGTGTGCTGGAATGTATGCTAACTATAGCATCCCTGCCTTCTGGACCCAGGAGCATCTTTCATCCTCACCCCCCTGCTGGCTGTGCCAAGGCAGGAGGATTATAGCACAGCACCAACTGTGGATCCCTGGTCACAGGTGCCTTGTGACAGAACTGAGGTCCAGTTCTCCTTGGGAGGTTGACTGCACGGCTCTCCCAAGGGGCAAGAGTTAGGAACAAACTGTAGCCTCGGCTGCTCTCTGTCCCCCACCCTGGAGAACTGCCAGCGAGGATACCAGCTATGAACCCCACAACTCCTTTCCCAGTGTTCCTGCAAGAGACCTTATGTTCCAATGTCCTCGACCGGGAGTGGAGAAGATGCCACCTTGCCAGGTGCCAGACCCAGAACCAGTGGTCACTCCTCGCTCACCTCTATGTGACGGCCAGGCCTATCGTGCAGATGTGTTCCTACCAAAGGTTCCCAGGCCAGCGCTGGAGTTTCCCTGGGTGGGGAGAAAGTCAGCCCAGGATTGCCAGGAGGAAACCACAGTGGGAGGAGAGGCTCTGGGGCTGGCAGGGACTCCTGGAGGCCCCATGCCACTTTCTCTAAAGAAGCAGAGGAGTCTCTGTTCCCGACGCTCTTCCTGCCAGCTCCTCCTTCAGAATATTTCCGTTACCCATCCCACCCCCACTGATGGTGATCTCTGAGCCCAGCCTCTGGACAATGGAGAGAGTCTTCTGCGGTAGCAGTCTGGACCCTAGAGTTGATGGGACCTATTGGCTCTCTTTCCTTCTCTGTTTTTGCAGTCCCTAGATGCTGGTATTCCCAGAATTCCCCCAGTTCCCAAGCCTTGTACAAAGCCAGCCACTTTTCTTGCGCTCTGTCCACTGCACCCCCTATCCCCCATCTGGTAGGGTCCCAGCTTCTCCAGAAGCCCAGCCCCAAGGACTGTCTAGAAGCACCTCTCAGCTGGGAAACAGGAGCCTCCTGGGGCTGCACCCTCCTGATGGCTTCCACATGGCCAGGCCCTGCCTTCTTCCACACCTGTGAGGGCAAGCCAGGAGTTGGAGAAGAGCCTGCAGCCTGGGACACCCTAGGAAAAGGATCCTCACTCCCTGCCTCCCTGGGTCCCTGTAAACTTTCATGCTACTAACAGCCCTAGCTCCCTCCCTCCTATTCCTGTGTAGAAGGCACTGTGGTACCACAGCGGTGTTATAGAATGCAGTCCCTCAGAGCAAAACAGCCCACATTCTCCTCAGGCGACTGTGCCTGCATACAAGGCCCCCTCTCAGTAGGGCCTGTTGACCGAGATGTTTCCTTGTACAAGGAGGGGTTTGGGAGGGTCTTTAGATGCTCACCTGAGGTTCTAGCTACTTGGCCCCAGCCATGTGTATGCAACTTTGCCCTAATTAGACTTGGCCTAAGGAGCTTCTAGAGGATACAAGAGGTTATCAGAGGGGAGATGTCTATGAAGCCACGGGGAAGCCAGAATCCATGATGGGCATAGAATTTCCAGGGTTTCTGTTTTGGGTCACCCATGTTCTGTAAGTAAACCCACTGATTCCACCGGGGGCAGCTTTGGTGGAATTGTACCTTGCTTTATTGCCAGAGGTCTTATAAGGAAGGGGGTATCTGTGGTTTGTTTTGAGACAGGGTGGTGCTACCTAGTCCCGGCTGTCGAGAACAGGCCGTGTAGACCACAGTTTGGATTTCTTTGCCAATTTCTCGATCAGGTCACAGTGGAAACCACTCAAGGGTTGGTGGTCTGGAAACCCCAGAGCCAGAATCAGGAGGAAAATCCCAGTTCAGGTGGCTGGGAGAGGGAGGAGAGAAAGGAGGAGCACAGCCAAACACTTAGAGGAAGGGTGTGGAGAGATCAGGAGTCCTACTGATGTGTAGCTGGTCATTTTGTCATGGAAATGCCTTTTAAAAAATTCTTCCTTCCTCCCTTCCTCCATCCTCCCTTCCCTCCCTTTCATCACCTTACCACACCTCAATGTACTAGTTTAATTTTGTGTGTATGTAAGCACAGGTAAATGCATATTTACCTGTGCATGTGCACACACATGTGGAGGCAGGGAAACCTCACATGTCATTCTTCTGGTGAATAGGAAGGAAGGAAGGAAGGAAGAAAGAAAGAAAGAAAGAAAGAAAGAAAGAAAGAAAGAGGAAAAGGAAGTGTCTGGTCCTGGGTGTGGTGGAGAAAAGGTAAAGATGAGAGAGAGCCTAGCAGGAGGCAGGGACATCTGAACCATGAAGAGGACATGGCCCTAAGCTGGCCCACCTGGGAGATGGGGAGGGGAAGAGAGAGAGGAGGGGGGAACTGGGAGCAGCAGCCAGGAGGCCCAAAGGTACAAAGAGGGTGGCTAACCTAAATGGTTGGATTATACCGGGAAGAACAGCCCAGCCCCCTAGGCTGGAGAACCTTAGGGTAGAGGGTGTGGTAAGCCATTCAGGAGGACCCTGTAACAGAAAGGGACTGAGAGGTACAGGGAGAACTTGGGGGCCAAGTCTGCTTTGATATGGTAAATTGGCACCTCAGCCATTAATCCAGGACTTGAAACCTAAGAACATCCACTTTTATTTTTTGAAACAGAGTCTCTCGTGGGTCTGAAACTTGTCAGGTAGGCTAAGCTGGCTGGCTGGCTTTTGAGAGCCAGGGAGCTGTACCAGCCTGCCTGTCTCCGCTTGTTGAGCCCTGGAATACAAGGCCTGGGTTCAGGTCTTTCTGCTTGCCAACGGCTAGCTCCCCACCCTAGCGTAATAACTGTAAACGGGTAGCAGAGCCCTAACCCTGTGACCAGCTTGACCTCAGGGTGAGAGCTCACAGAACATGCTTCTTGGCAAGACAGAGAAAGCCCTAGCCCAGCTGACAATCCTTCTGCCAGTTTAGTCTGATAAGTTGCACTCAGGCTGTGCTGTCCAGCCGGAATGCAGAGCCACCCTCCCTCCCTGCCCCTGATCCTTGTTTCTGAGTCACCTCCAGCCTGAAGTAATCAATTCTGATTTATCCTCTCAGGAAGAAGGCTCACAGAGCAGAGGTGTGTGTGTGTGTGTGTGTGTGTGTGTGTGTGTGTGTGTGTGTGTGTTTTCTGTTACCTGGACAACCAGAACACATTGCCTGCCCCAGGACCAGAAGTTTGGCTTTTGTGAGACCTCTGCACCACCCTCCTGGCCACTGGCAGCAGGAGTCTCCATGGCTGTGAGTTACTTTTCTTGATGCTGTAACAATTACCTAACAAAAGCTACATAGGAAGGAAAGGCTTGGCTCATTCTAGGGTGTAGTCTATCCTGGGGAAGGCATGGTAGCAGGAGAGGGAGGTAGCTGGTCCTGTTTCCTTGAGTCAGGAAGCAGAGAAGTGCTGGTGTCCAAAAAATATCTTGTGTGTTGTGTGGATGTATCCCCTGTCAATTTAAAAAACCTGTCACCTATAGGAAAAGAGAGAGTAGAAAGTGGGGACTTCCCAAAGGCAGAAAGAATCCTGGGATAGAGCCAGGCTCAAGAAGAATGGGACAGGGGCTGGAGAGATAGTTCAATGGTTAAGAGCACCGACTGCTCTTCCAGAGGTCCTGAGTTCAACTCCCAGCAACCACATGGTGGCTCACAACCATCTGTAATGGGATCTGGTGCCCTCTTCTGGTGTGTCTGAAGACAGCAACAGTGTACTCATAGAAATAAAATAAATAAATTTTTTTTAAAAAGAGTCAGGGAAGATGTGAGGAACTCAGATACATGGTACCTGAACAGAGGTGATCAGCCATGAGGCAGAATGTAAATAAATATAAACGGATTGTTTTAAACTATTAGCTAGCCAGAGAATGAGCCTAGCTGTGTGGCCTAGGTATCTGCAAATGTATTTTGAGTCTGCGTTGTTATTCTGGGAGCTTGGGGCCGGGAGGAAAAGGAGCCCAGCATACAACATGTTGGTGTTCAATTCCCTTTCTCCTTATTCAATCCAGAACCCAGGCCCGTAGGATGGTATCACCCATTGTTAGGGTAGGTCTTCCCACCTCTTTCAATCTTTCCGGAGAAGCCCTCACAGGGACCCCAGATTTACCCCCATGGTTCTCTAGACTGCATCCAGTTGACAATGAGGTTGGTCAATCCAGCTCCACCCCTTGTCAACCTGACACCCACACACCACTTTCGTTCATTCTTATTCTGTGTGCATGAGTGTATGTCTGTGTACATTGTCTGTGTGGTACCTGTTGGAGGCCAAGGGTTTGGACTCCTAAGAACTGGAGTTACAGAAGTTTGTGAGCTCCCATGTGGGTGCTAGGAATGGAACAATGGTCCTCTGTAAGAATAGCCTTAACCACTGAGGCATCTCTCCAGCCCATACATCACATTAAACAATAGCATTCTACGTGGCCCTTAAATTCTCCATCTCATAATATATATATATATATATATATATATATATAGGATACGTTTCACCCGACTTTTAGAAGTGACTAGAGTCTTTAACTGTTCCGACATTGTCACTGTGAATTTGTCGCTTCAGTTGGCCTGTTTATTAGGGGCTCACACGTCTCAGAACAACTTGACAAGTTGTGGCTTGGAAAAAAGACTTATTTGGTCAGCAAGTTGACCCCGATGGAGAGGAGAGATTGAAGAGTCCCTCACACTTGCTGGTCTCACATTAGCCCAAGGTCTCTTCCTGTCTCCCTACTCTCTGCTTCTGGAAGGAGATTCGAATTTGCATTATGTTCTGGACTCCTGAGGAAGTCTGACTCTTGACATGTTTTCTCTAGGCAACACACCTCCCCTTGGCTTGGGGTTTCTTCTTAAGATTAAGTCAGGGCTTAAGATCTGCTTTTCCAGGAGTGAGGCAAAGCATGGCTTGTAAGCCTTGCCCGAGCTGTCTGTGTTCTATGTGAGCCATTGTTAGCAGGTGCCATTTGGTTCCTAGCTTTATCTTTCAGAATCAGGCTCAGCCGTTTCTGGTTCTATTGAGCCTGTTTGGGCTATGATTAATTACTCCGTGTTTGACAGATCATGTTAATTTGGAAGGCTTTGCAGGCCTCTGAGTCCTAAGGATACTGCTGAACCTTAGGAGGGTGGAATTATGTAGCCATGAAGAATAGTGTGTGCACTAGCTTGGTGCTTTTGATGACCCGGGAGAAAATTCTAGCTGGCCAGCCTTCTGTAGACTCAGATTAGCATTTGAAAGAAGCGGCACAGGGTAATACTGATCTGTTCCTTAACCTCCAGAAAACGTGCCCTGGCCATTTTAATTTTTCCTTTATTAATTTATTTATTTTAACACATTACTCATTGTTTTTGGAGGGTGATTTTTTTTGTTTATTTGTTTGTTTTGGTTTTGGTAACCACATTAATATCCCCTCTGTCTTCCTTTGTTCTTGTATGGTGAAACAGAGGGGGGTTTTTTGTTTTTGTTTTTTCTAGATATGAGTTGACTGAGCACAGCCGTGCACTGGACAAGGTCTGAGAGGGGAGAGGAGGGAGGGAGAGGGGTGGAGAAGCATAATGGAAGCGGGAGCTGTGAAGAAGAGCTTTTACTTCTGCTTGCAGGCTGTGGCACGGGCTTCCAGCATATACCCAAAACAAACAAACAACATTATCTTTTTGTTGGTGGTGGTTTGGGGTGGGGGTTGTATTTTTGTTTGTTTGACTGTTCCTTGTTATTTTTGAAGCAGGGTCTCTCTGTGTAGCCCTGGACGTCCTGTAACTGGCTCTGTTGACCAGGCTGGCCTTGAACTCAGAGGCTCAGCTGCCTCTGCTTCCCGAGTACTGGGCTTAAAGGCGTGCGCCACCACTGCCCAGCTAAAGTTAACTTTTAAATAGAGAAAACCAATAGCATTCGAGAAAAGGCGCCATGAGAGCCAGGTGTTCTGTAGTGTGATTAGAGGTGACATCTACGTTTTGTGCCAGGACAAGATAATGCAGAGGCTTCTCCGTCCTGTGTTCTCGCTGAAAGCATTTCTCGTCCCACCGCATAGTAGGCTACTGAATCACAGGCCATCTTGTGAAAGTATTCCTGAGAATACTTTAACTGCTAAAACTGTCTTGGGTTCACTGATCTCGGGATCCTGTAGACCAGCCATAATATTGCAGGTCATGTAGATGACCCATAAATTCCTAAGGTAAGCTAATCTCTGGACCAACCATAAATTCCTATACCCGGTGACCCTAACCTAAAGGTCAACCACCTGACAGGTTAATTGCCAGTTCTCTGCTTCCTGTTACTTCCTGGACAACCCCACCGGCAGCGAATAAAGGCTCTAAGTAATTTGGCTTATTTGGACCTCAGTTTTGTTGCTTTCCTGCAAGCACCTCATAGCGACCATCTGCTCTCCTTGATGAAGAAACCCATGGAAGATTACCACACTGTATTCTGGTACCCTAGCCAGGATGCTCCAGATAACTTAGCTTCTGTTAGCCTTCTTGCTTGTACAGACCTCCCCAGAAGCTGCTGCAGAGCAACATTCCAGGATGTGGTTTTTGGCTCTAAAAACCCTGTGGTCTAAATGCTCGAGGCTATACTTGGATCTTCAATATCCTATCTTCTTGTAATCCCCCCGGGGGAGGGGGCGGAATAAATACTTTCTCTTTCTTTTCTCTGATCCTCTCTTCTCCTTCCCTCCCCTCCCCTCCACTCCCCTTCCCCCTCTCCCCACCCCTACTCTCTCCTTCCCTCCCCTCCCTTTCCACACTTCTCTTCCCCTCCTCTTTCTTCCCTCCTCCCCCCCCCCCTCCTTCTTTTCAGGACAGGGTTTCTCTGAAGCCCTGTCCTGAAACTCCCTCTATAGACCAGGCTGGCCTCAAACAAAGACGTCTGTCTCTGTCTCCTAAGTGCTGGGATTAAAGGCATGTGCCACCACACCTGACAGAATAGAGACTTTCAATTAACCATACAATGTATCAGAGTGGGTTTATCTCTGGTGCGCTCCCAGGAACAGTTTGTAACAAAACATTCTACCATCTGCCCCTAAGGATCAGATTTAGCCGGAGGCAAACAAGGTTTGAAGTGGCCTTTCTTCTTTCCCCCCCCACAGGGAAGTCCCAGTTCAAGAAACAATGAAAGGAGAAATTGGCGGTCACCATGCCCTCCAATCCCCCATCTCCCCCTACCTCCCCACCCCCAGGGAAGGGGAAGTCCCAGTTCAAACAACAGCCACAAGATGTACATTCCCAATGAAATCCACTGCACCTGCACTTGGAGCGAATCAATCAGTCTTCCAGTTCTGCTATTCTTGCTTTTTTAGAAACATCCCTTGTGGTTTGGCCCATTCTCCAATATACTCTTTCCTAATCACAGAATGCCAAGGCACACCAGCTTTCATTTTTATTTCTGTTTTTTTTTTTCCCCTCCTACCATGCTGTGCCAGGGCAGATCCTGGTCTGAGCTCAAGCTCACAAATAAATCCTCTTGTGTTTACTTCGGCTCCTTAGTCCTCGGTGGTCTTGAGGGTCTCTCAACTTGAACATAACAATATGCCTCTTAGTAGCTTCAGTACTGGGAGTGCAGGGAGGGAATCCTGTGAACTGGAACAGCCTGGAAGTTTAGGGTAGTGGGGAATGGGATGTGTGTGTGGTGAGGGTGGGGGGTGGGGGGGATGGGGCAGTGGCTTTGGTAAGCATCATAAGTACGTGTCACTAGGGACCAGAGGAGCCTGGGGGTTAGGATTGGCTTTGGCACTCACCACAGGTACAGTTCAGGAGTGGTTTTTCCCGGTAGATAGACGGAAAGCCATTTCAGGTTCCTGGTGATTGGCACAGGCAGGTATTCCACTAGCAATCCTATAGTCCAGCTGGAGCTGAGCCAAGATTATTATGTTGGACCAGGTCAGCAGGCCTGCCCTTTTTTGACGTGCCTGGGGCTTTTCCTTTGAACCTTAAAATGGCCTATCTGGAGTGTAAGGTCTAAACATGTAAGACTCAGTGAAAGAGATCTCATAAAAGATTTTATGTAATGCACCTGACCATAACTAAAATATTGTCTCAAGGATTTTTAATGCTTTATCTTCAAGGCGATTATGTCGTCTGAGGATGTGATGTGAGAGACAGGAGTCAGGCAGACTCCCTGGTAGGCAGACAGTAATAAAGGCGTTGAATTTCCAAGATGGCTGGTGTCTTCCTCACCCACCTGACTTAAGATATAATAAGCCTGGTCGCTTAAAACAAAGGCCTTGTAGACTTCACTTCTGGCTACCAATAAGTTCAAGGCTGGACCAGAACATGGCGCACAATATTCTGACTTAACTGTGCATTTCTCTTCAAACTGACTACCTCTAAATTGGAGGAGAAAAAACTCTACAGAGGTTTTGTTTTTTGTTTTTTTTTTTTTAAACTTATTTATGAGTACACTGTTGCTGTTTTCAAACACACCAGCAGAGGGCATTAAATCCCATGACAGATGGTTGTGAGCCACCATGTGGTTGCTGGGAATATGAACTCAGGACCTCTGGAAGAGCAGTCAGTGTTCTTAACCACTGAGCCATCTCTCCAGCCCTCTACAAAGGTTTTAGAAACCCTCAGCACTCAGTATCTGTTCTCATTAGTAGCTTAGTGGAGCCTCTGTGATGATTACGGAGATATGGGTATAGCAGATAAATATTATTAGGAATCATTTCATTGGTTTTTTTTTTTTTTTTTTTTTTTGTCAGTCATGTTTGGTTCTATCCTAGGTCTCTGGCCTATCCAGCCTTTGGTTCCTGACCCTCCAGGTAGGGTCAGGGTGAGCTGCCTCTCACAACATGGGTCCCAAGGTGGACCAGTCACTCTGGTTGGCCACTCCCACAATTCCTGAGCCACCTTTATTTACCCAGCACATCTTGTGGTTCAGAGCTTGAGGCATCCTACAGGCGATGGGAAGAAATGGGCTGTAGGTATCAGAGGGGTCAAGGGCACCACAAGAAAACCCACAAAATCAGTTCACTTGGGCTTATGTGGGGCTCACAGAGACTGAACTGATAACCAGGGAACCTGCATGGGAGTGACCTGGGCCCTCTGCACATATGTGACACTTGTGTAGCGTGGACTTCTTGTGGGGCTCCTGACAGCAGGAACAAGGGCTGTCTCTGACTCTGTTGCCTGCCTTTGGGACCCTTTACCCCTACTTTGTCCAACCTCAATAGGAGAGGAGGTGCCTAGCCTTACTGCAGTTTGATATGCCAGGGCTGGTTGAAATCCATGGGAGACCTTACCTTCTCTGAAAAGAAAAGGAGTGGATGGGGGGGTGGAGCCAGGAGAAGAGAAGGGAGGGAAAATGGCAGTCAAATAAACAAATAAAAACAGGAAAAAAAAATCTATGAAAGAACACACACACACACACACACACACACACACACTAGCCCTCTACAGGGAATTGGGTTTTATGCCTTTCTGAGCTCCCCCTCTGCTGGGCAGAGTTTGGGGTGTGACCATCAGCCCTAACCTGATAGCACTAATCTCTCTCAGTCATTAGAGTGCTCCGACCTGCGTAACAGTCTACACAGGTCTAGTTTCTAAAGAAACTTAATATGGAATCAGCCAGCCATTCCTAGGGGCCTTTGACCTTTTGGTCTGGAGTGCCTGGGAGGTCCTAGTGGCCTGCAGGTTTGATGACGACAGGCTGCTGGGAAGTAAACATTAACAGCTACCTCTGCTTCTGTAAAATCTGCTCCGCACTATGGGAAAGGGACTGAATGGTCTTTTTATTTCTATATGTCAGGGAAAGAAAGAAACAGCGGGGTGGGGGGTGGGGTATCCATGGAGAGTTGTAACACACATATTTCTGAGGTCCCCTTTAAAACCCTATCTTAACCCACCTTCTCCACAACAAGCTGTAAGGCTTCCATCTTCTGTTAAGAGTAGAAACGAATTCATTTAAGTTTGAATTTAATCTAAGCCTCCAGTGTGGATTTGATTACCACAACAACACAGAGGTTCTTTTTCCCCCTGTGGCCTGCATGAGTATGTATTCCTTCACACCCAGTAAATGTCAATCTTCATGCCAAATAAGTGTCTTTCTTCTTGGCTGATTCAGCTCGTGAGGCTTGAGGTTTCTCTGCTGCCACTGGCCACCTCCAGATCTTCCCTGCCTTTTAATTCTTAAACTGGCAGCCATCTTGCTACTTTTGGTTTGGTGATAACAGAACCTAGGATCATTTCAAGGTCCCTGTAGGCTATAGTCTGTTACTAACAGCTCCCTTTAAGGACTGTCACACGTGGGATGTGCCTACACATCGGGTGCATTCTGAGAGCATGTGTTGTGTACCACTTTCTTCTGAGATTAAAATCAGTCCATCCCGCAGTGAGTGCCTTACTCAAATAGCTTCAGGAAGTCCCTGAAACTGACCGGATTCACTAGGCCCCTCCCTGTCAGAGTAAGCTATAAAAAAGCAGAGTCTCTCCGAGACAGGAGGAAGCTGAGCTACAAAAAAGAGACTCTCATACAAGCAAAACTTCAAAGAAGACTCTTGAAACCAGAGCACATGCCCGGAAGAAACAAAGACCGTCAACGTTGCCTGGAAGAGATTTAGACCAGAATCTGTGGGAAAGAACACTTTCCTGTTGAGGTGCTTGTAGCCTGAGCAGTGTGTTAGGTTCCCCAGCTTTGTGAGTTGTCACCCACATTGGGGTAGACTGTAGTGATGTAACTGTCTTAGAGTCATTTCCACTCCAGTGAGTAACCACTCACCTACCCTTCTGTAAGTAACCCCCCAAAACCTCACTGGTTCACCTAGTTGTACTTTGGTGGTAACTATACTTTGGTTACTATGGGTTTTCTAGCTGGGGTGAGTAGATGCAGGTGTTGTCTGTCCTTTGGAAAAGTTTTGTTACACATCAGCATAAGCCTGCCCCTTTAAGAAGCTGAGCACTAAGAGATCAGATGCAGCCACACCCTTCTGCACTTTGTCCCCTGCGACAAAGGACAGACAGTCCATGCTGAGAATGCACAAATCTCTGCTGGCTGAGGGATGGTAAGGAACCAAACCTAGGTCTCCAAAGATATAAAAATCAGAATAGCCTATTGTGGAGGGGTTACTAGAAGGCCCCCCAAAACACCTACTGTGATTGTTACTGGGGTGACATGGCTCCTGGAACAAGTCAGGATTTTTCTAGTAACTGAGTTCATTCAGAGGGCAACTTAATCATAAAATGGAGTCTGAAAGCAAAATGGAGTTTGTAATGTTAAGCTGGGCCTTTCACGAGATTTGGAGAGCAGCCGCTTGGGTGTCTGACTCTGGAAGATTATAGCAGGTGGTTATAGATGGTGATCTGAGGGGTCTTTTGTGTGCTTGGTACAGTATTTGTCCATTGGAGATCTGGGGAAATGGCAGCCAGGATTTGTTAGTCATTGCTTCAAAACTCACTGTGTAAATTAACCTTATAAGAAAGATTTATTTGTTGTATTTATATGAGTACACTGTAGCTGTCTTCAGACACACCAGAAGAGGACATCAGATCCCAGATAGCTGTGAGCCACCATGTGATTGCTTGCATTTGAACTCAGGACCTCTGGAAGAGCAGTCAGTGCTCTTAACCACTGAGCCATCTCTCCAACCCATAAGTTGACTTGTATTTTGTATTTGCCTGAGATAATAGTCATCTCTGAGGCCTTCTGCCTCAGTCTGCTAACCTAGACCAATCTAGGCCTGGAAGCTTCTAGCCTCTGTACTGTCTTATCTAGGCCTAGAATGTTTTCAGCCTCTGAAACTTGCTGCTGAGTAAGCTCACCCTTCCTAATTCTTTCTGAGCTCTGACTGGCTGGTTGAACTCAGTTGTTCTGGCTCAAACTTCTCTCCAAGATGACTGATTTAATCTGGCTTCTCTGTCTCTGCTTATTGCTTGGCTTAGCCTCAGATTAACTCTAGAAATCCGTTCTAATCTTGTTTCTTCTCGCCATCTCTGGTTCATTCTGTCTTTACCTGTGTCTAGCTTGTTCTCTCTTTGCAACCTGTCTCTGTAAAACTCCCCTGATAAAACTGCCTCCTTCTTTCTCTCTCTGCACTGCACTCAAGTAGCTTCCTTTCCCTCTGTCTTCTCCTGAGAGTTGGGCCAATCTTGTTCTGGCAAATCTTTCTCTGGTTCATCACTTTGTCTGCCACTCAATTAGACATCACCTTCAAACATGACTGCTTCCTTCTGAGAGGGCAGCCACAGTATGTGGCTAACAATGGGGGCTGAGAGACAGCTGGGATCAGAGAGTAGCTGGGTATTTTGTGGTGTGGTGCAGAGTTCAAGACAGAATCACAGGAGGGCGGCTGCCACTGATATAAAAAATACTACGATAATGCCATATAGCTCTACAATGCCAGTTATAGCGAGGGCTAATGATTCTGTTTTTTAATATTTACCACAACGGTCACTAACCAGCAATGGTAGCCCCTACTGATTGCTTGGACAGTTGCCCTCTGAGCCACAGCCCCCACTGTGTGTGCTGGTGAGGCCACTGAAGCTCCATCCCAGCCAGTGACTCTCCACATGGGTCACACCTCATTTCCTAGTGTAAACCCACGGCACCAGTGGACAGGTAGGATCAGCTTGTGTTTTAGAGGCCTTTGAAAAGAAACAGGTCCAGAAGATGTCAGAACACGGATCCCAGGGGGCCAGCTTGCCTCACGTGTCTCTACAGTCCCTGCCCTGGGGCCTAGGACAGCAAGGGTAAGATGAGAGAAGTCCAGCTCCAGAGATGAGTGGGGAGGTCTGCAGACACACCAGGTGGGGACCTGCCTCCTGCCTAATGGGCTTTAACCGAGCTGGGGACACGGGATCATCCTGCTGACATTACGCTGCCTGTGCTTTGGATAGCTGTCACCTGTGGTCCACAAGAGCATGCCCTTTCCCCACCTTTCTATGCTTCCAACAGCTCGATGGCCAGAATGGAAAGCCACCCAGAACTTTCACCCCAGGAGCTGCCACCGAACCCTTGTGGCATGCCATGATGGCAGAAGCCCTAAAGCAGCTGAGGCACTCCAGTCTAAGGCCCTCCTGGCTCTGTGATCCTGGTCACTCTTATCTCCTGGGCAGACCAGCCATGTGTGTAAGGATTTCTGTGTCCTGAATAACACTGCCTGGTCCTCTCTGTCTGAATCACGCTGCATTCCTCAGTAGACTTTGCCTGGGGGTAGTTTGTGTGGGAGAATCTTTCTAGGACTTCATTTAGAACAGTCACAGCAGAAATGTGCGCAGAAGTGCACCTAAGAAGCCTCAGCTGGATAGGAACTGATAGGGGAGTCAAGTGGCTAGAGAGCTGGAGCGCTGCAGATCAAGCAGCTGCAGATCTGGAGGCTGAGGCAGGAGGATGACAACTTTGAGGTCATCTGAGACTTCACAATGAGTCCCTGTCTCAAGACAAATTTAAATATCATGTATATATATGTGTATATACACATATGTATGTATGTATGTATGCATGTATGTATGTATTTTTAATATCCAAGTAATTTCAGGCTATCTCCAGACCTTATTTTTTTCCTTACAACTTTATTTTAAAAAAAAACAGATATATGTACAGATTATTAAAAGCATTTTAGTGTAAAATATATGAATATATTTTTGTCAGTACTTGATTTTTTAATAAAGGTTTGATAGTATGTATTGAAATCTTACTACTTACAATGATCATAAAGTGTATGTAAAACAAAACTTAACATGGAGACAGTCAAAGTTTTCTTGGTGTGTAAAACATGATGATTTTTAACTACCAAATATCGCCACAAGGCTATCTTCTTAGCTCTTGAGTTACTAATGATTTTAAGATCTAGGTGTACCCCACTCTGAGAGGGTGCTATACACTTATTGTTTTGTTTTGCTTTCTAAGAAGGACTAACTAAGGCTTCCACTTTTTGGCCTTTTTTTTTTTTTTTTTTTTTTTTTTTGAGCTTCATATAGTCTGTGAGTTATTTCTTAGGTATTCAGAGCTTTCTGGGGCTAGTATCCAATTATCAGTGACTGCATATTATGTCTGTTCTTTTGTGATTGGGTTACCTCACTCAGAATGATATTCTCTAGATACATCAATTTTCCTAGGAATTTCATAAAGTCATTGTTTCTGATAGCTGAGTAGTACTCCATTGTGTAAATATACCACAATTTCTGTATCCATTCATCTACTGAAGGACATCTGTGTTCTTTCCAGCTTCTGGCTATTATAAATAAGGCTGCTATGAACATGGTGGAGCATGTGACCTTACTGTATGTTGGAGCATCTTTGGGGTATATGCCCGGAAGTGGAATAACTGACTCTTTAGGTAGTACTATGTCCAATTTTCTGAGGAACCGCCAGACTGATTTCCAGAGTGGTTGTACCAGCTTACAACCCCACCAACAGTGGAGGAGTGTTCCTCTTTCTCCACATCCTCGCCAGGATCTGCTGTCATCTGAGTGTTTGATCTTAGCCATTCTGACTGTTGTGAGATGAAATCTCAGGGTTGTTTTGATTTGCATTTTCCTGGAGGGATGTCAGGCATTTCCTTGGGTGCTTCTCATCCATATGATATTCCTCAACAGGAAATTCTTTGGTTAGCTCTGTACCCCATTTTTTAATAGGATTGTTTGATTCTCTGGAGTCTAACTTCTTGAGTTCTTTGTATATATTAGATATTAGACCTCTATCAGATGTGGTATTGGTAAAGATCTTTTCCCAATCTGTTGGCTGCTGTTTTGTTTTCTTGACAGTGTCCTTAGCCTTACAGAAACTTTGTAATCTCATTAAGTCCCATTTATCAATTCTTGATCTTAGAGCACAAGCCATTGGTGTTCTGTTTAGGAAAATTTCCCCTGTGCCTATGTGTTCTAAGGTTTTCCCCATTTTCTCTTCTAATAGTTTCAATGTACCTGGTTTTATGTGGAGATCTTTGATCCACTTGCACTTGAGCTTTGTGCAAGGAGATAAGAATAAATCCATTTTTATTCTTCTGCATGCTGACTGCCAGTTGAGCCAACACCATTTGTTGAAGAGGCTGTCCTTTTTCCACTGAATATTATCAGCTCCTTTGTCAAACATCAAGTGACCGTATGTGGGAGGGTTCATTTCTGGGTCTTCTATTCTGTTCTCTAGACCTTATAACTATTAACTTTCAACACTGTCCCCTTTTTTTTTTTTTTTTAAGATTTATTTATTTATATAAGTACACTGTAGCTGTCTTCAGACACACCAGAAGAGGGCATCAGATGCCATTACAGATGGTTGTGAGCCACCATGTGGTTGCTGGGATTTGAACTCAGGATCTCCAGAAGAGCAGCCAGTGCTCTTAACCAATGAGCCATCTCTCCAGCCCCATCAACCCTGTCTGTCATCTGCTCTCCCTGTAGCAGCCAATTATGACAGATCAGACTTATGAAATGTATGCTAAACCCAACAGGCTCTAACATACCTGCACTCTAGGTAGGAATGCAGTAACACTCAAATCCTGTAACACACTTCCTCCCTGTGAAAGACAACGCCCAGTCTTTAGGACAGATGTTTGCCTCTTGGCAGACCATCCCACCTACCTGATGACCTTCACCGGTGCCCAGAGAACTTAGGCTTTTTTTGGGTTTTTGGTTTTTGTTTTCAAATCACTGAGACCATAAAGAAAGGTTTCTTCCGGCCCAGGGTTTTGAAGGGCTCAGTCAACGGACAGTTTACCTATGACAAAGTAGCACATTAGTGTGTGAGCAAGTGGCAAAGCAAGATGGCTCACCTCATATCCAAGGGAGCTGAGAAAAGGAAGAGGCCAGGACCCCTCCATGGCCTCTGGACTCCTACTAGGCTCCACCTCTTAGAAGTTTCATCTCCAGGCAGGCAGTGGTGGCACACACCTTTAATCCCAGCGCTCAGGAGGCAGAAGGATCTCTGAGCTCAAGGCCAGCCTGCTCTACAGAATTCCAGGACAGTCAGGGCTACACAGAGAAGCACTGTCTCAAAAACCAAACCAAATAAAACATCTCCACCCACCCCTTAGTGCCGAGCCTTCAAGATTTCAGCCTATAGTGTAAATTGTACTATCACAGGTCAATAGGGGGGGTCTTCCTCTCTTTTGAATGCCTAGAAAATGTTAGACAAATGAAAATATCCACTCAAAGGGCAAAAGTCAGGGGCTGGAGAGATGGCTCAGTGGTTAAGAGCACTGACTGCTTTTCCAGAAGTCCTGAGTTCAATTCCCAGCAACCACATGGTAGCCCACAACCACCTGTAATGGGATCTGATGCCCTCTTCTGGTATGTCAGTAAAAGGATGCTCATATACATTAAATAAATAAGCAAATACTTCTTTTTTTAAAACAGGCAAAATTCAGGTTTAAAATATAGCTTAGTTTGTAGAGTGCTCACCAAGAATGTACCAGATCCTGTCCCCGGAACCTTGTGAAACTAGACAGGGTGACTCAAATTTGGAATCTGAGCTTTTGGGAAGGAGGGGGCAGAAATATCAAAGTCGTTCTTGGCTATGCAGAAAGCAAATCATCTCTAATGAGACCCTGTACACATCCATCCATCCATCCATCCATCCATCCATCCATTCATCCATCCATCCATTCATCCATCCATCCATCCATCCATCCATCCATTCATCCATCCATCCATCCATCCATCCATCCATTCATCCATCCATCCATCCATTCATCCATCCATCCATTCATCCATCCATCCATCCATCCATCCATCCATCCATCCATCCATCCATCCATCCATTCATCCATCCATCCATTCATCCATCCATCCATTCATCCATCCATCCATTCATCCATCCATCCATTCATCCATCCATCCATTCATCCATCCATCCATCCATCCATTCATCCATCCATCCATCCATTCATCCATCTATCCATCCATCCATTCATCCATTCATCCATCCATTCATCCATCCATCCATTCATCCATTCATCCATTCATCCATCCATCCATTCATCCATCCATCCATTCATCCATTCATCCATCCATCCATTCATCCATCCATCCATTCATCCATTCATCCATTCATCCATCCATCCATTCATCCATACATCCATCCATCCATTCATCCATTCACCCATCCATCCATTCATCCATCCATCCATTCATCCATCCATGTATTCAGGTTAAAAGTCTAGGAGTGGGGAAGGAAGAATGAGATGAGGAGCTGCCCAAGAGTGGACCAGGAGGGGGATAATGACTTGACTGTTAAAAAAAAAAAGATTAAGCAATAATAATAATTTTTAAAAATTTAAAGGAAAAAAATAAAGTCCAGGTGCATGTTAATTAAAGACGGGCCTCTGCTTGCCTCTGTGGATACTAGACCACTTTCATGTTGCAATTTCATACTAGCCAGTCTGGCCACTCCTGTCTCTTTCGTGCATCGATAGGGTGGTCCTAAGAATTTAATGCTTCTAGCCTGTATTAGACTTTGAGCTGGGTCCCCAGTCACCTGTTGGATCAGGTGAGTCTTGAGCTATTCTTTTGGGAAGGGTGGCTTCACAGGCTAGGAGGAAGTCATAATGGTGTCTTAGCAGCTGCTGAGCTTTCACCCAGTGAGTCCCTGATTGTTACAGGTAAAATTCAGTCAGAGAGGTCCTAGCTCACATCACCCAAAAACATGCTTTGCTGGGGCAGCTTGGGAATGTTACCAGAAAGTTGTTTCAGTTTAGTTTCCTGTGGCACTCCGACACCACTATGACAAAAGCAAGTTAAAGGAGAAAGGGTTTCATCTTGGCTCACAGTTCAAGGGCATACAGTCCATCTCGGTGGAGAAGTCAAGGCGGCAGGGGCTTGAGTCAGGATGCAGATATCAATGAATCAAAGCCTTTGATGAATCCATAACTTAATGGCCTAGGGGAGTTGGCAGAAGTTTCCAGAGGCAGGGCTTGGCAGTAGGTCATCCGGATATGCTCTTTAGCATATTTGGTCCTGGGTCTTCTTCCTTCCTCCACCCCTTCCCTTCCTTCCTTACTGGAGTTCATCCCTAGCAGCCATGTGTAAATCTGCATATAGCAGCAAGCACTTGGAACCCCAGCAAAGGAGAGGCTAAGACAAGAGGATCCCTGCATCTTGGTGGCCAAATGGACGTGCAATGAGAGATTAGGTCTCAGAAAACAAGGCAGAGAGCAATCCGGGAAGTCACTGGACATCAACCGCTGGCCTCTATATCCCTGGCATGAATATGCACATGCGTCCCCATCCAGCACACACACGCACACACGCACACACGCACTCACACACGTGTGGGGGAGGGGGGCGGGCAGGAAGATCACTGTGAGTTCTAGGCCAGCCTGGGCCACAGAGTGACTCCCTGTCTCCTGTGTGAGATTCATCTGCAGCTATGAAGCTGCTTAATGAAGGAGCAGTGTCTCAGGTTCCACAGAAACAAAGATTCAGAGTTCAGCGACCTGGGAAGCCGAGGCCGATGGCCCGATTCCCGTTAGGGAAAACTGCAGGGTTTAGAGACAATAACTTGTTATAATTAACAACAGATGAGCAACATTTAAAAAATCAAAACAACTATAACTCTGAGAACAGGAGAGCTGAGGTCCTCGAGGTAACCAAAGGAAAGGTCAGACCTTGACTTTGGAAAAGCACAAATGCGCTCACTAGGAACAATGAGAGAGCAGGTTCCTGACACGGCTAAAGCGGTGATTACTCACTGAAGGATTCGATGCTTTGGACTTGAACCTTTTCCACCACGGCTCACACTAGCCACTCCCTTCTGCTGTTTTAATAGAATTTTAAGCCCCCAGTTTTATTTCTCTCACTACCTTATGCCACTGGCCCGGAGGAGGTACCAACTGAGTCACATCCCCAGCCCTCACTGCTGACAGCTTCTGTCACACACATTTTAACGGCTCAGGTGACAGTCACGGAAGTTATTCATCCTCACCACTACCACCCCACACATGCTCTGGAATGTTCTCCCACTTACTGTTTGAGCCAAGCTCAGCCGGTCAGGCAAGTTCAGGGCAGTTGTATCGGTGGCTCTGAGGTCTGCCTTTTTGCCTACTTCTTGTCAGAAAGCTTTTCTGTAATGTTTGAAATTCTCTTACGTATTAATTTCTCAAGAATTTTAAACAGCTATCAGGAAACACCAAACAAACCAGTCCCCCCACCCCCAAGCACTCCAACTGATCCCGCAAACCACTTTGGCCTGGGAACCACTTCTAGTACACTTTGCCATCCTAATGTGGCCTTACAAATTATTTCACGTCCTTCAGTTCAAAGCCACGACAGCCAGAGAAACCATAGGCAAGCCCTCAAACGTGGTTTTAAGATAACACGGAAGATAGCACACACATGATCACGGTAGAATTGTTCATTCCAGTGTGGGTAGTTTATGCCACAAGATGCCCACTTTGGATGCCCACGAGAACTTTTTGTTGTTGTTGTTAAGATCTTTTTATTTCTGTGCCCCTCTGTGTGTGTGTGTGTGTGTTCTACTTGTGCGCCTAGTGCCTGCAGAGGTTAGAGAAGGACACTGGGCCCCCTGGAACTAGAGTTACAGACAGTTGTGAGCTGCCCTGTGGGTGTCAGGAAATGAACCTGCATCCTTTGGAAGAACAGCCAGTTCTAACTGCTAAGCCATTTCTTCAGCCCTGCCTGTGAGAATTGAACATTTTATAATAATAATAATAATAACAAACAACAAAGTTATGCTTAAGCTATTTTTAGTCGTGTTCAAATGTGTGTATTTACTATCTTAGAGTGCACGGTTCAGTGGCATCAAATACACTACCTCCACATACCATCTACCTCCAGAACTTCCTTTCCCCACATCCTGACAGCTGTCCCCCTCCCCTCTCAATGTCCCACTATAGGGGCTTCATGTAGGTGGTATAACAGAACATGTATCCTCTCATGCCTGACTTGCGACTGGGTCATCTACGCCAGTGGTTCTCAACCTGTGGGTCGAGACCCCCCAGAAGACCACCAGGAAACACGACTCCTAACAGTAGCAAAATTACGGTTATGAAGTAGCAATTTATGGTTGGGGTAGTCACCCCAACATGAAGAACTGTTAAGGGGTCTCAGCATTAGGAAGGTTGAGAACCACTGATCTATGCCGTGGCGCGTTGGAATTCCCTTCCTTTAGGGCTGGCTAGCCTTCGGCCACTGTCGTTCCGCATTGCGCCTGCTCACTCACCCGGCAGTGGCACCTGGCTCGCTTGCCTGCCATCCTTCGGCTACAGAGAGGGGCCTTGCTGCGAGTGAGGGCTACACGCATCCATTCGAGCCCCTGCTTTCAGTTCTTCTGGGTCCTTGCGCAGAAGCGGAAGTGAGTCACATGGACCTATTTTTATGTTTTGAGGAACTCTCACAGTGCCCGAGCCACTCTCGCTTCCACAGGGAATGGAGCTTCCCCGTGCTCCTGTCGCGCTGGCTCCTGGTTTTTGGTTTATTGTTTATTTATTTATTTATTTTTATGTACATGAGTATACTGTTGCTGTCTTCAGACACACCAGAAGAGTGAGCCACCGTGTGGTTGCTGGGAATTGAACTCAGGATCTCTAGAAGAGCAGCCAATGATCTTAACCGCTGAGCCATCTCTCCAGCCCCCTGGTTTTGGTTTATGACGTTCATCCTGACCTTGTGCAGCCATGCTCGCTGCGACTTGGATTTGCATTTTCCTAACGACTGCCCACGTTCACTTTTCAGCCTGGTGTTGGTGTTTGTCTACGGGTCTCTGGAGCTACTTGCATTCCAGTCCTCCAACAATTTTTAAGATTATACTCTACATGTTAACTCCTTATCACATATGCCATTCGCAAGCATCTCTTGCACTTCACAAGGAACCGTTTCACGGGTCAGTACGTTCTCTGGTGAACAAGAGTCTGACTTTACTGGAGTCCAGTTTATCGCTGGCATGGCTTGTGCGTTCTGTATCGAATCCAGGAATCACTGCCAAGTTTTTTTTTTCCATACACTTCCCAGCCTCCCTTTTCCTCCATTTAAAAGGTCTTTGTTGTTCTGTTTTGTGTAGGGGTGGGGGCGTTTGGTTTGATTTCACGGTCTCATGTATCCCAGGCTGGCCCCGATTCTCAGTGTAGCTAAGGATGCCCTGAAACCGATTCTCTTGCTTCTAGCTCCAGAATGTTGGTATTCCTGATGTGTGCCCCATGTTCAATTTACTTACGTCACTGGATTTGAACTCAGAACCTTGTGCTTGCTAGGAAAGCAACTGGGCTATGTCTCCAGCCCTCTACCTAAGACTTGTACAGCTTCAGCCCATGATGCACAGAGGATGTAGGTCCGTGTTTGTAATGTGACACAGATTCCATCTATCCCTTTGCCTCTGGGTACACCAAACGGTTTGCAAGCTGTAGTCAGCCATGTCCCCCAACCCTAGCCTTCTCCCAGAGACTTTTCTGTGTAGTTGTTTTGTCCTGGTTGTGAGTTTCTGGCCAACTATAGAGCTGGGAGCCAATGAATGTTTGGAGTCCATTTGCCTGAGTGCAACTTGAATCTGAAAGTCAGCCCTCCGGGAGACAGGCAGTGTTTATGATGGACGCACGCCAGAAGCAATAAGAATCCAAACCAGATGGTTATCATCCAGCCTGCCGCTGCCCTTCTGCTCCTACCATTCTCAATAAAGATTAGAGAAATGGGGAAATGTTACCAGTTTGGATTTAATTGCCTTTTGTAAATTCCATCCATTCCTTGGGGTCTTAAGCCTGCCGGCTCCTTCAGCCTGGTCCCCTACTCTTCCCTGTCTGGGCAGCTGGCTGCTGTGATCCTCTTGTCATGTCTACACATGTGTCTTCATGGTTCCTACTTGTGAGTGGAGCCAGGCATTCACAAATCTCTACACTCTCAGCACCCCCTACCTTAGGGCAGTAATGAATGCGAGTACAGATCTTCAGCACAGGGAAGGATGGGAGCCCAGGCTCAGACACTGATAAACACCCTGCCTGGGGGAAAACTATGAGGATCTAGAGGGTGAAGCCTAAAGTTCCAAAGGATTCTGGGGGCAGATGAGGTGGGCTAAACTGGCTAGCTGGAGATAAGCCTAGCTTGGCCAAAGTAAGAATAGTTTCCCTGGAGATATCCTGTGGTTTTCATTGTGATGGTGGGTGGTGTCCCGAGCTGTCCCGGCTCTCAGAAGCCTGCCTAGTCTCCTACTCAGATTTCATTAGAACCTTCTTCCCATTTTTATTTGTAAAATAAAGGCGAGAGCAGGTGACAGGGCAGGAAAAGGGAAGGTGGAGGGAGAGGGTGGGAGGGAGGTGAAGGAGAGGGTCTCAGGAGGAGCAGGAGGTGGGAGGAAGATGGAAACATGTGGCCTGGAGAAACAGCAAGTTATAAGGGTTCTTCTCATGGCGGGGGAATAGAGTAGTGTAGTGGTAGATCTGCCCAGTCTAGGTGTGCAACTTGTATTCATATTAACTACATTGTGTTTTCATTGAACGGCTTGTTCGGGTTGGAGAGGTCACTACAACGGGGGAAGGTCTTGGTCTTGGAGGCCAGAAGAGGACATTGGATTCCCTGGAACTACAGGCAGTTGTAAGCTAAATTGGTTGTAGAAACCAAACTTTAGTTCTCGAGAAGAGCAGCAAGCATCCAAACCGGACCCCAGCCTCTCTCGTTGCTTTTATGATAGAAATGAGAAGAGTTTCGTAGAAGAAAAAGAACTGAACAACAGGAAGCCAACCATGTGAACGACAATGTGAACAACATTGTGAACATGAACAACGTGAACAACGTGAACAGCACAAACAACAACGTGAACAACAACATGAACATCACGGACAACAATGTGAACAACAACATGAACAACAATTGGAGGCCCCTCCGAAGTGTTCCCTAACTGTATCTCCAAGTCACATGAGGCTGTGCGAGAGGCTTCCCCTCACAGTACCACTGGAAGCTCCTGGCTCGCAGAGGATCCTCTCACCAAATGCATACAGTGGTGATGACTGGCTTCACATCTGGAAGGCCAGCTAGAAGGCTCAATTGAGCTGTCTGTCTGTCTGTCTGTCAGAAGTTCCCTGTGCTGAGAGAGGGACAGACACACCTGCTCCCAAATGGCATTCCAGCCTATGCTCTCTTATATATTTATATACAGATTATATACATAGTATATACATATTATATACAGGGAGCTGTATGTGTATATATATTTATAGAATATATACATATTACATACAGGGAGATATATAAATATATATTCATAGGATATATGCATATAAGGGAGATGTATGTATATACCTATATATATTCATAGAATATGCACATATTATATACATATAACATACAGGGAACTGCATACACATGTGTGTGTATTTTTTTCATAGAATATATATCTCACATACGGGGAGCTGCAGGTTTTATGTCCTAGAAAAAGAGAACTTCACCATATTGCCTCCCATGTCATTGAGGTCAAATCAAATGTAGCGGAGAAACTGCAGATCTGCTTCTTTCTTTGTGTTTGCATGTGAACTTGAGCTTCCAGAAACATCACCCATTGATTGACTAGGTCATAAAGAGCCCAGCAGCAGGCAGGGTGAGCATGACTTCTGCCTGCTACACTGCACACACACATGCACAAGCACGCACGTGTGTATGCATGCATGCACGTACATATGTACTTGGCTGTAAACTAAGATGGGACAACAGCATACATACATGTCTTGCTTCATTGCCTCAGCTTTTAGTAATACAGCAGAACAGAACTCTGACACCTTCACCTGAATTCCGAAAGTACCCATACTCACGTGCACATACACAACATATACATACATACTGTCTTAGTTAGGGTCTTACCGATATGAACAGACACTGTGACTAAGTCAACTCTTATAAGGACAACATTTAATTGGGGCTGGCTTACAGGTTCAAAGGTTCAGTCCATCATCATCAAGGTGGGAACATGGTAGCATCCAGGCAGGCATGGTTCAGGAGGAGCTGAGAGTTCTACATCTTTATCTAGAGGCTGCTAGGAGAAGACTGGCTTCCAGGCAGCTAGGATGAGGGTTTTAAAGCCCACGCCCACAGTGACACACCTACTCCAACAAGGACACACCTCCAAATAGTGCCACTCTTTGGGCCAAGCATATACAAACCATCACACACACACACACACACACACACACACACAATTCGAAATCTTTTAAAAATGTTTGTATCTGTGTGTGTGTGTGTACACACATAGACACACACCCCCACATGAGTTTACCTGCAGAGCCCAGAGGAGTATGAGAGATCCCTGGAACTGAAGTTACAGGCAGTTGTGAGCTGTCAAACAGGAACCAAATTTGGGTTGGGTCCTCTGCAGGAGCAACAAGCCCTATTAATTGCTGACCCATCTCTCTGACCTCTACACTTTAATTTAAATGCACAAAGGAATCTGAAACTCTTACAGAGACTTGGGCTCTGTACCCCAGCACCTCCTGCCTTAGCCCTGAACCAACAATGTTTGCAAGGGGGCACCTTATTTCTTGCTCATTCTCACCTTCAGATGTGACTAGGAAACATGGCTTGAAGTGGATGACGGGATTCATTCAATCCACCGTCCACATCTTTACCCCACCGTCTACACCTTTTCCAGGACCCTGCGAAAGACAATGATTCTGTAGATAGTATTTCCTGGAGATTTGGGGATACACATTAGCTGGGTAGTCCAGGTGGCAATGTTCTCACAAGAGGAAGGCAGAGTGGCTCGGCACCAGAAAGAATTCATGAGGAGAAAAGAGCAGAGGATGCTGGGATGCCGTCCTTGAGGGAGGAGGAAACGCCAGAACCGTGGGACACAGAGGATCCCTACATGCTGGAGAAGCCACAGCAGTGACTGTCCTGGGAAAAATACAAGGGTCCAGCTCTGGCCAGAACATGTCTCCTTATGAAAGTTGACTTTGGACATCTGCTCTGGGAGCTGTTGATTGGTCGCCATTCTCTTGCAGCTAGAAACTAAACTATTAAAATTTCCACTAAATGCTCTTTAGCGGCCTGAGGTTTATGATGGAGTTAGAAGCCGAGCATCTGTCTTTCTGCTGACAGCTTTGGCTTATGAAGCCTCTTGGGAAAGCAGCGGCCTCCAACCCAAGCTTGCAGTTTGTTTATTTGGCCACTTGAAAGGTTAAGAGGTTATCGCTGTCAGCTTGCTGTAGAGGATCTTCATACATTGTGTTCCTGATGGCTACTACTAAACCGTCCATCTCTGGAGGGCCAGCACTGGGCAGGCACTTTTTCCTTGTAAGGAGACTCCTCAGCTTGGTCACTGCTTAAAGGACCAGAAAACAACATCTCCCAGGGGTCTAGGCAGATGCTACCCCCCCGGGAGGGGGGGATTCCCCAGGGAATAGGGAAAGCATACAAGGTACCTCAGGGACTAGATGAGTGGGTGGGAGCTGGATTGTAATAGGCTGCCTAATGCTGCTTGTATTCTAATGCTAATTTGGGTCTCCCAAAACCTTCGGCGCAGAGGGTCTGCAGGTAGCTTCTAGGAACCTGCCCCCAGTTAATAAGGATTGGTAAAAACCAACAGCCAATAGCTGCGGAGAAGAGAGAGAGGGGGCGGGGTTTAGGTTTCCTAGGCTTGGGACTGTGAGAGTGAGGAGAGGGAGAGTGTGATGCAGGAGTGGAGAGAGTAGCCACGGAGGAAGAACGGTGCAGGAGTGAGAAGCAGAGCCACCATGTAAAAAGGGCCAAGAGAACGCGGCTCAGATGGCTGCTCAATTGGATCAAGAGCAACCAAGATGGGACATAGAAATTAGTAAATAGCAATGAGAAAATATTCCAACTACGCTGGATCATGTCCAAGAATCACCTAGCCCGCTTTGTGACCCTAAGGGGAGAGCTCTGCAGCATACAGACCTACTAGGCTGCTTCAACCAGAGTCCCACAGTCTCCTCTGTGTGAGATCTGGTTCATTTGCTGTGTCATTTTCTCTCTCCCCAACCCAAACTGAATTGTTTCTCAGAGTCTTCCATCATCTCCTTGCTCTCCCTTGCTGCTCTGAAACTCACAGACGTGTCCAGTGGACCTCCATGAGAACGCTCTACCATGGACTGGCTGTGTGCCCCTTACCTGGAAACACGCTGCTGCCTGTGTCTAGAATCCCTCTCTTTACATAGCTTTGCAGAACTCCTACGTGTGGATACTAGGTGGAGGGGAACTTTACCCTGATGACACACACAGGTGCTGCAGTAGGGTGGGTCATGCAGAAAGATTTCTTGTGACTTGTTGATCTGGTGGCTGATTTCTTGCTGCCAGAGACCTAGGGTGGCACAGAGCATTGTGTGTTGAGAGACAGTGAGCATGGCGTGTGTGTGTGTGTGTGTGTGTGTGTGTTATCTGTCTCTTTCTCTCTGAAACAAGGTTTCATGTGTCCCAACCTGGCCTTTGGCTTGATATGTGGCTGAGGAGGACCTGGGTTTTTTGATCTTCCTGAATGCTGGAGTTACCAGCATATGCCGCTGCACCTAGTTCATGAAATGCTTACAGACCCAACCAGGGCCTTCATGCAAGCCGAGCAAACACCAGGCCAATGGAACTACATCTCCAGTCCTCTTTCTCTCCCTTATAAAATCACTGGGATCAGATCCTGGGTCCTACCCTGATGTTGCCTCTCCATGTCATATTCATAGCCTCTGCTCCAAACTCTCCTAGCTGGGATGTTTCCGTGGGGGAACAGCAGTCTCCTGGATATACCTTTTCCTCGTTCACGGTCAGCTCGCCTTCGTTATTAGCTCACTAGGCTCCACAGTTTAAGCCTGCACCTTAAACTTCCCAAGTTCTCACCCAGGTTTCTTCTGTCTAGCGACATGCTTTCTCTCTGCCTTCTTCACAACTCAAACTGGCCACTGCTGCTGGCCTTCCCTTGACCCCGCAGTAAGAACTGTTGGGATCTGGAACTTTCTGATGGGGCTGAAAAGAAGGGGGCAGTCTATACAGCCCAGGAGCTATGTTTCTCCTGTTCTTGAATAGTGCCTACTGTTAGACCCCAAATGTTGTGTCCCCAAAATTCATATGGCGAGATTCTTGCCCCTACAGGGTTAGTGTTAGGAGGTGGGGGACCTTGTGAATGATAAGATCATAAAGGAGAAGCCCTTCAGGTACTTAGTAACCTGATCCGAGATCTAGGACACTTGTTTCTCTCAATCTTTGCCAAGAACAGGACACAGTGACACTGTTGGGATTCTGTAAACCCCGCCCCACAGTTACCTGGCAACACCCAGGTATGCTCCGCCCCAATTACCTGACACCATGCCCCCTCCTCTCTCTTGCTCTCCTCCTCTCTTGTCCTCTTGTTCTCTTGCTCTCCCCCTTACCCCTCCTCTTCCCCATCCCTCCCCCTCTCTCTCCACATGCTCATGGCCAGTCTCTTTTTCTCTACTCCCCTATTCCTCTCTTCTCTCTCTCTCCTCTACCACCCTCTTAACTCTCCCATGACATTGAATAAACTCTACTCTGTACTATACCGTCATGTGGCTGGTCCCTCAGGGGAAGGGATTCCCAACATGGGTCCCCCCCAGAGGCATCCCCCTTTCCCCCAGGCCTCTCCTAACCCCCATGGAGCATGTCCCCTCTACTCTCTTCATTTTTTAACTAACATTGGTGCCAAAACCCGGGACATCATCTTTTTCCTAACATTCTATAAGAGCATCATTGGTGCCCCGAGTGAGATTAGATCTCCTCGAGACCCAACATCTCTTTTCCTTCACAACTCTCTTCTTTCAGACACACTGCGCCTTTGCAGTCCAGCCTCTAGCGGTGCCTCTGTCCTGTGTTGTTGGCTTGATCTCTGTCTTAGGTAGGGTTTCATGGCTGTGAAGAAACACAGTGACCGAAGCAACTCTTATATAAGGACAACATTTAATTGGGGCTGGCCTACAGGTTCAGAGGTTTAGTCCGTCATCATCATGGTAAGAGGCATGGCAGCATCCAGGCATGAATGTTGGAGAAGGAGCCGATAACATCTTATTCCAAAAGCAGTCAAGAGGGGTCTCTCCTGCAGGCAGCTAGGATGAGGGTCTTTTCTGCACTGGGTGGAGCTTGAGCACTAGAAGCCCTCAGAGCCCGTCTACACAGTGACACACTTCCTCCAACAAGGCCACACCTATTCCAAAAAGGCCACATCTTCTAATAGTGCCACTTCCTATGGACCAAGCATATTCAATCCACTGTGATCACCATCCCAGTCCTGTCTCTACAAGGAGATTCTGAGGGAACCTCATTGCCTGGGGCTCCACATGTCCTCTGTCCCCGTGAGGTACCTACTCAGTGAGGGGACACCTCAGGAGACTCTCAGCCACCTTTGGGACATCTGAAATGGGACACTGACCGTGACAGTGAGGGCCTCGGATCCTTCAGCCTTGAGCGGGATGAAATGGTGTCAGGGGTGTCCAGACCACCAGTCCTTGTGTGATTAGCAGGCTTGTCAATGCCCCACAGGACCTGTTATGGAGGCTGCGCCAAGATCCGCCTAGGGTCCTGGTCCCTTTGATTCCTTGTCATCACAAGGCACTGGAACACAATTGAAGCCCTCAGAACCCTAGGACCGGGCTGGAGAGGTGGCTCAGTGGTTAGGAGCACTGATTGTTCTTCCAGAGGTCCTGAGTTCAAATCTCAGCAACCACATGGTGGCTCACAGCCATCTGTGATGAGATCGGTACCCTCTTCCGGTGTGTCTGAAGACAGCCACAGTGTGCTTATAATAAATAAATAAATTAATAAATAAATAAATAAATAAAAGAACTCTAGGACTCTCAGAAAGAGGGAGCAGATGCATGAGACCTGCCCACACTGCCCAAGGCAGGATGCACAGGGACACTGTTGTCATTGTGAGAGCAGAGAAACCTACTCACTTCTCCTAAAGTCAAATCCCTACACAGAACTTCCTATAGTCCTTTCCACAGCCCTCACTGAGCCCCAGCCTGATCTCTCTTGCTCGGGTATAGGTCGTTGCCCTGAGCAGTCCTGCCTAACCCTTTCCATTAGCAGGCTGCTGGTCTCCCGCAGAGAGCAGACTTAGAGCCCTGCTCTCAGGCTCTCTGGCCCTTGCATAACAAGACTCATTGCAAGTGAGTCCTCCCTGATGCAAGCTGTCCCTCTGGGCATCTGGGACTGTTTGTGGAGCCTCAGGAGGTGCTGGGACTTTTCCTGCTTCTTCTGGCATTGGGCTTTCTTTCAGGACTCAAGGCTAATTGTGACCTCCCTGAACCAGAGATCATAAACATCTGCCTCTTAGTCTTCCCTGTCTCGATTGTAGTAGATGCTCAACAAATACCTGTAGATGGATGGTCGAAGCGGTTAGCATTTCTGCCAGGAGAGTCTTGGACTTGGTGGAGATGGAGCTGTGTAGGATGGGGGAAGGGTTTTCTGTTTTCTGTTGTTGTTGTTTTAAATTGGGAGCCATGGACACAAGGCTTTAATAGGAAAATCAAGACTGCAAAGTTCGAATGTCTTTCTCTGGGGAACAAATCCTTGGCTCTATCACAAAGCCTTCTGAGTTTAGGGAAGGTCACTTGCTCTCACAGAGCTCACAATCCTAGGGTGTCCTTTGAGCTACTGGTTTACTACACACTTCAGTCCGTGATGGCTGCTGAGCAAAGCCACCAAGCACCTTGGGTTACACCCAGGCTGACCAGATTCTGTTGAACCCTTGACCACAACCAAGAAGTAGGGCTTGAGGAAGGAGCCTCAGAAAAGGAACCCTGTCCACTGAGCCCAAGGAGAGGTTGATTCTCAATGCCATTCTTATTCCTCACTTAGGCCAGCTACAGTCAGGAGTTACAGCCCCCAGGAACTGTCACTCACCTGCATTCCCCAAGAGTAGCCATGGAGAGTTGGCTGTGGTTTTCCAGCCCTACAGGACAGACAGTGCCTGTATTAGTTGCTTGTCTCGTTGCTATAACAAAATACCTGACAAACACTTGATGTAAAGCAAGAAAGTTTTATGCTGGCTCAATGGGTACAGTACAGTACAGTCCATATGGAGGGAAAGGCAGAGTGGCAGAAGCTAAGCTCTAGGCCACTGGCCACATTGCAGTTGCAGTCAGGAAGGAGAGAGAGAGAGAGAGAGAGAGAGAGAGAGAGAGAGAGAGAGAGAGAGAGAGAGAGAGCTTTTTTTTTTTAATGAATTCCAGGACCCCCAAGAAGAAATGGTGCTGCCCACAGTTAGGGTGAGTATGGGTCTTCTGATATCCATAAACATAATCTAGAAAATCCTTCACAGACATCCCCAGAGACTTGTCTCCTCATCTGTCAAATGACAGTCAGCAAAAAGCATCACAGACCTCCAAGTCCAGTGGACCAGTCTATCCCAGCTGGCCACATTTGCCTGGCAGCTGCTTCAGTACTGACCACACCCCTCCCCCACTTCCCCTCCCCCGCTTCCCCTCCCCCCATGTCTCTCTGCACCGCACTGTGCTTCCTGTCTGGCCTCCTCCACTTTGAGCCATATAAACTTGGAGGCTAATTCATCCTCCTTCATCTTCACTCATTAATCCTCTATCAGAGGTGAGAAGTTGGTTGGCTCTGGGCTCCAGACACCCTCACCCACAGGGCCACAAAAATGGGCTGTTCTAGCTGGGTGAGGCCAGTAGTTCTGCCTTCTGGGCATGGTGGGCTTTAGGGAGAATGGCCCATCTACCAGTGCACTGTGGACAGCAGTGTCTGCAAGTAAGTGAGAGGAAACGAGACAGAGTACGGGCAAGCATAGGGCATTGTGGTTAGACGTGTCCCCAGGCAGGGGAAGTGGGACAGCATCTCCACCTAGCTCTAAGCCAGCAGTCCTCACCCTTCTTCATGCTGCCAACTCTTTGACACAGTTCCTCATGTGGTGACCCCCAACCATAAAAGTATTTCATTGCTACTTCATAACCGTAATTTTGCTACTGCTATGAATCATAATGTGAATGTCTGACATGCAGAATATCTGATATTTGGCTGCTAATGGAGGGTCACAACTCCCAGGTTGAGAATCAATACACTAAGGAATGCCCATATTCCTTTACTCCACGTACACTGTTTTTCCACCCCTGACCAGTTTCCTCCCTTAAAATGAAACAAATGACATCTTTACCACAGAAGCATCCTTAGTCTGTGGATCCCACAGTGATGGTCCACTCTCTTTCTGAAGGTTATCTTTTTGTGTGAATACCTTAGGGATAGTTAATCGGGAATTCCTGGGTCTAGAGTAATGGTTAACATTGATTAGCAACTTGACAGGATTAAAAAGCACCTAAAGACAAACCTCTGGGTGTATCTGTTGGAGAGTTTCTAGATTGGGTTGTAGCTAGATTTTGCTACTTTGTGAATTCTTTTCTCTTCCACCCCTTTTCTTCCATCCTTTCAGAGAGAAAAGAATAGAGACAAAAGGAAAGAGATCCCCGAATAAGTCAGGGGTTATAAAGGGAGCAACATTATTATCAGTCTACTTCCTGCTAATTAAGGGTGTTGAGTTCTTTAGGGGCAAGTTTGATCACGATATCTAACTTCTTTCGTCTTCTTCCCACACAACTACTTAACAAACCATGACCAACAACCAAACACCTGTCACCTCTCAGGGCTCTAACATTTATATGTGTGTGTGTGTGTTCTCTGAAAAGTCTTCAGAATTCCAAATGTCACACAATCAAAATAAACCATGCTGGCAAAATCACACCCCTGCTAGAGGACGAGGCAGATCATAGTCAGCTTCTATGGCCAATCTGAAGCGGTCTAGATCCCACACCAGTGATTAAAATGAGACCAATATTTATAATTTATAATATTTGTGCCTTTTAAAGAAACTCAAGCCTCCAAAATTGTCACTACATTGGGTGAGTTGAGACACAAAGATATAAACTAAATGTGGGGTGCACAATTCCATGTGCCCCCACCTCTTGAATAGTAGTTCACATCTTGAATCCCAGCACTGGGGAGGCAGTTACAAGCAGATCTCCAAGATTGAAACCAGCCTGGTCTACAGTGTGAGTTCCAGGACAGCCAGGGGCTACACAGAGAAACCTTGTCTTGAAAATTGAAAGAGAGAGAAGGGGAGAGAGAGATCCTTTCTCTGCCATGAACTTGAATTGTAAACTAAAAAGCCCCTTTCTTAAAAAAAAAAAAAAAAAAAAAAAAGTTCCTTCCTTAAGTTGCTCTTGTTCGTTACTTTGTTTCGTCCATTAAAAAGTAACTAACACGTCGCCCAGGCCGCCCTGACCTCATGATATAATAGAGTGAAACCCAAGTGCTCACGGAGGTGTAGCTCCCGTGGGGACACATCGAATCGAAAGAGATATGGTCCTGTGAGCAAGTTGGTTCCAGTCTGGGGAAGCCCCCGGATGTGCGGCCTCGGAGGAGACATGCACGAGCAATCTCAGGAAACAGCGGTGACAGGCATGACAGGTGTCATCTTGGACGGACAGGGTCACTGTTAATGTGGCTGGGTCTGTGTCCCTACAGTTAACCTATGGGTTGACCATACACTCACTACCCTGCCTCCTGATTGGCTGATGACCTTGGGCAGTGATTGGCAGAGGCTCTGACCACTGTAGCCTCACCTTAGGCCTCTGCAGTGTGCTCATAGCTGACTGACACTGGGCTCTCCTCAGATGGTCAGAATTTAGCCCATCCTCTCAGGAGGCTCGTTCTGTTGCAGGGCCTCTCACTATATCTCCTTGCCTCCAAAGACCCCGAGAACCTTTGGCTGAAATGGACTGGCCACGCAACTGCCCTGCTGTTTGATCTGTGAGCCCATATCCCTTGGGAGGTTGCCGCCGCCGCTGTCGCCGCCACCAAGTCTGCCTGGCCGCCCACGCACAGATGCACCACAGTTGTTTTCTATTTCCTCTTGAGTGCTTGGTGACACCTGTGTCACATGAACACCATTGCCTCAAGGTGGGAGGAGGCTTCTGGAGTGAAAAGCCTAAGGCAGATTCAGCCTTTGTCCAACAGGAACTTGCCGTCTGGGGTCCCCCATCTTCCTGACCTTCTCCTAAAGCTATGGTTTGCTCCAGGAGCAGAAGACCAAACTTGAGATCATAAAATGCCAGGGTAAGCTGCCCCAGCTCTACACTATGGTTTTGCCCCTATGACCATGAAGAATCACAGGCCTGGGTGACTCATTGGACCTAAGCCTCCAGCCAAGTGGGACCTGTCACCTCACTCTGTGAAGTAAAGCTGGAGCCACAGGGAAGTTTTCCCAGGGGCCCTCAGACCTGAAGGAGCTGGGTGGGTCTCTACCACAAGGGGATGTCAGAGCATTAGGTGAAGGGAAGAGACACCTAGAAGGTTAGGAAGAGGGACCTCCAACGGCAGGGGAGGGAGCAGAATGTGCTAATCACCTGCACCACCCTGACAGGTTGGCCTTGCCCTAAAGAGGAGTGGGCATTGTGCATTTAGGATGACATGGGGACCTCATCCAGGGGAGGTAGCAATGACAGACAGAAAGTGCAGATCCTTGAGGCAGGGATATCTGATAAAGGATGGTCACGTGAAGGAAGCCCACTTGTAGACATGCTCTCCTGCAGAATATCTGTACTTCCACACCTTCAGAGATGCCCATCTCGCAGATGCTCACCTCACAGGAGTCCACCTGCAAGATGCTCAACTGCAGGATGCCCAGCTGCACAGACACCTACCTGCAGGATGCCCACCTGCAGACACCCACCTGCATAGACACCACCTGCAAGATGCCCACCTGCACAGATACTCACCTACAGGATGCCCACCTGCACAGACACCCACCTGCAAGATGCCCACCTGCACAGTACCTGCAAGATGGCCACTTGCACAGACACTCACCTACAGGATGCCCACCTGCACAGATGCCCACCTGCAAGATGCCCACCTGCACAGTACCTGCAGGATGCCCACCTGCAGACACCCACCTGCACAGACACCACCTGCAGGATGTCCACCTGGACAGAACACCTACCTGCTCAGGCACATAGTCTCAGACCTGAGGCACTAGCCTCAGGAGTTTCCAAGGAGTTTCCAAGCCTACCTGCACAGACACCCACCTGCAGGATGCCCACCTGCTCAGACACATAGTCTCGGACTTAAAAAAATATCAGGTAGTTTCCAAGTCTTGTCTGATCATTAAGAATCAACAGATTTGAGAAAATTTCAGGCCACCTGTTTTCCAGGAAAACAGTTGTTGGCTGGGAGTTTACCACCACCACCCACCATAGTGAAGTTCAGCACAGCCCTCTGTGGGTAGACCTTAGACCATGAGTAATCGGAGACTTTGGACTTTCCAAATGGTGACTTTAGAAAGGAACCCAGGGCCTGCTGCCCCCAGCACTTCCAATACCTTGCCAATATCCTTCCAGAACCCTTTCCAGAATGCTTAGGTATCTGGAGCCTATGTCAGTGGCAAAGACACAAGGAGCCACCAGTCACTAAATGGATCAGGTGGGTACAGCACACTCACCACCATGGCTGAGGAGCTAGCAAAATAAAACTTAATCCAGGAACATGAACGGGAAAAGAGCAAGAGGTCCTTAGTGAACAGACGTACCCATCGAGTTAAGGGTAGTAGGCATTTTACCGTAACCTCATGCCAAGCCTGGGGAGTGCTTGATGGAGCAGATCCATCTGCATGGCTGAGATTGAGCCCAGGTGGCCCTGCCCAACCCCAGCACATCCCCCGAGCCCCACGCAAGAAATCCTGGTCCAGCCTCTGCATCATGCCTGACCAGCCTCCTGGAGTCCATCTGTGGTGAGGCTCTTCCCAGATCTCTAACCAGCCATCTCTCCAAGGCAGAGGGTATGAATGTCAGACGCCTCCTCGAAGTTCTCATCCTCGGGAGTTAATGAATGAAGTTTCAACCAACATCATCTCTCCGCCAGCCTCCCAGAAAACAGAAGTGCTCCATCTCGGCCTGTCCTCTAGCCTGTTGTAACTCTGATGTCCCCTGGTTTGGCTGATATTATCTGACTGACCTGACGTTTGTGGTTGTTCTACATCTCCAATACCTAAAACACTGAATGAATGAATGAATGAATGAATGAATGAATGAATGAATGAATGAAGTTGACAGAAGAGTACAAATGAATTGGTGTGATGAATGACTGGGATCTGAATGACTATGACAGGAATGAATGGCTGCTGGACGAGCTAATGGCTGATTCATTAGAGAGCCTGGGAAGAGCACGTGCTGGAGAAATTAATGAATGAATAGAGTGAAGGGATATATCCTGGATCTTGGGCTCACAGAAACAAACTTGGGGCCCTCGGTGGGGTGTCAGTAGAAACTGTTAGAAACAAAAAGGGCTGGGTTTTTTGTCTGTTTCTTTTGCTTTATTTATTTATTTTTAAAGATTTATTTATTATATATAAGCACACTGTCGCTGTCTTCAGACACACCAGAAGAGGGCATAGGATCCCATTACAGACGGTTGTAAGCCACCATGTGGTTGCTGGGAATTGAACTCAGGAACTCTGGAAGAGCAGTCAGTGCTCTTAACCACTGAGCCATCTCTCCAGCCCATGAAAATTCTCTTTATCTAGCAAGCTGCTGTCATCCAAACTGCCAAGTCTGCAAAGCCAGAGCCTAAGGCTGTTTCCTGAGAAAACAATAGCATCTGGGGCTTCATCCAAGCAAGTGACCCATGGCCAAAGAGCACAGGCATGCTGTTCAGAGCAAAAGGGGCTTTCAGACTGAACCATTTTTAAAAGTTCATTCATGGACTTAAACTACAGTCCCAAGTAGAGGGCTGTGATGTTGTTACAGGGGACCTGACTGGTAAAACTTTGGGACAATGGGACATGCCAAGACCTAGATGCATAGTTGGGGAGGTTCCCTAGCCCTGGTGGACCCCAGAGACCAGGGAACAGGGTGAGCTGGGAAGTCTGCTCTCCAAACCGAACTAAAGAGGACACAGCCTGGTTTGCTGTGCCTGCCGACAGATGCCATAGAATTCAGCACACTCCTGGAGGGCACCTGGGGGGGGCCAGTCGAGCTTTACATCCTGTAGTGTTGCTGTGACGTACAAGGGGAGTGGATGCACTGAGGTGCGGGGACAGGCAGGTGCAGGAACATCTGAACATCTCATGATCTGATGGCTCTCCGCACTTCTCCTCGATCCTGCTTAAGGACCATCATGGGGGGAGGTAAGGTCAGGATTCCCAAAATCCGGCCCTGCTGACCTCTGCCTGGACTACTGTTTGTGCTTATAAATTCGGTCAGAACAACTCATGCCCCTCTCTGTAACATCAAGATGAGACCATTCATGAAAAGATAGTTTGGGCTGTCACACTGTCCTTGGGGTCCTAGAGAGCCCTGGAACAAAGTGGGTTCCTGAGAGGACACCTGGCCCAGGTTGCACTTACTTGTTAGGAGCTTCGGTTTAATGTCTGTTTGGTCCCTCACAAGACCTCCTGTAACTACCGGGGGATGGAAGGCTATAATCTCCTAGCCTTCTAGTGCTAAATTACTGGTGAACCCACTCAGGATGGCTCCCCTAAGGTATGGTGTGTTCCCTAGTTCCAGAGCTGGATACCTTGACAGGTGGTCTTTAGCCCCAAGCACCTGTGCTCTTCAGGACTCTTCCTGGGTGCTTTCCAGCTAAACGTCTTGTCATTTTTCTGTCACCTGAGGGGCTGAGTTCAGCGGATACAGGAATGGCAGATGCCGAAAACCTGTTCACCCATCTCTGTATGCTAAATGCTCTCAGAACATGGCCAAGACTCACCTTGAGCCCTGTCTGATGGAGTTGGTCCCAGCTGGCAATGGGTACCACTGTTCCCACAACTCTCAAGAGGATTTCTACGTTGTAGATCTTCCCCAGGGTTCCAGAGCCCACGGTGGGGGGCAGTCTCATCTGAGCCCGGGGAAAAGAAGAGGAGCGTTCAAGGCTCTTATCTAGGAGTTGTCCTGTGTCTGTAAAACTTTCTTCATGGTGTCCCACAGAGAATGAACATTCTTGCCCTACCAGGCCAGTGTTCTGACACATTTAATCATTTCCTGGTCGCCGTTACAGGGATCCTGAGCTAGGCAAATGGACATCACCTGCCTGTTCACAAAGGGTCTGCCTTCTGGGATACCCAGCCCCTTGCTGTGTTCAGAACCCCCAGATGCCGGCAAGAAATGAAACTCCGGTGCTCCAGCAACACCAGCAAGCTTTGAGACCTCAGCAGAAAGACCTTGTCCTACACGGACCTCGGGTCTGTGAAAGTGCCCACTTCCTCTTTCAAGCCAGAGAAGCAGACAGGAACTCAACATCTACTGTGCTCACTCCTGAGTGACAGGCCCAGGACCAACACACACACACACACACACACATACACACACACACACACACACCCAGTAAAGTTCTTAATGAGGTACCTTGTGGATCACAAGCATGCTAATTCTGATCCCTTGTCCTGATTTTTCAAAGCAGAAAACAATTTCAGGTCTCTCTTTCCACAGTGCAAAGGGACTGACCACTGAGCTGTACCAAAGCATCACCCAGACTGCATCCTGTACACAGAAGTTCTTCAGTGTGCTCTTACTGCCTCATCTTGTCTTTGCTGGGGACCTGATGCTAGAAGATGCCTGGCTTGCCCTATCTCAACAGGTGGACCACTCCCTGCCTCCAAGAGCACAGGCCAACTGCTTCCTCCTGGTCACTGGGGAGCACAGATAAAAGTGGAGATTGTGACGTAACCCTTTCCGGAACAGATGATCATACAGCCTCAAAGGAAACTTGTTTTTTTTTTTTTTTCTCTCTCTCTCTCCCCATATTAGTATATGCATGGAGAAGCCAACCAGTTATGAAACAACAGCTGAGCATCCTAATCAGGCCCTGCCCCTCCCCCGCCAGGTTTCAACGGAACCCCCTGGAAGTATGAGATGCTCAGCTCGTACAAGCAGAATAACACCTCGGCCATTCAACGATTCAACGGCTTGGAAAGTCCCTCCAGGTCCCTGATGCTGGTTTTCAGGCCACAGGAACAGTGTGACACCGTCTTGCAGAGCAACAGCAGCTGACCTGGAGCCTTTGAAGCCACAGCCCAGATCAGCAGAATCACTGCCCCTGGGGTCTAGCTGATGGCTGGCTGCAGCACCTGGTCAGAAGTGACCAGAAAGAAGTGAGAAGGTGGCTCACAGTTCATGGGTGTCGGTTTGTCCCTAGACGTTCATATCAGGGGGTCCTCGTGAGACTGCCACAGAAGCCTCCCTCAACCCAGTTCCTCACACAGTGTGAGGTGTCACAAAATGGGTGCACCCACTGCCCTAAAAAAGCCTCAGTACAGCTGATTGGTGGTGGTGACCAGTAATCCCAGCACTTGGGAGGCAGAGGCACAACTCTGTGAGTTCGAGGCCAGCCTGGTCTATGAAGCGAGTCCCAGGACAGGCAGGGACACACAGAGAAACCCTTTCTCAAACAACAGAACTGAACCACACTGCCTCAGTACCACTGCCCACAACCCTCAAGACCCTCCAACACCCAACGGCTACACTTTCCTAGCCTAGTTCTGGTACACTTTCAAGACACCAAACGGACTGGTTAAACTCAAGGCCTCGAAAGTCGATAAATGCATCTTGCCATTAGGAACTTGAAAGTCAGAGGTGTAGGTAGACAAGGAAGGCTACAGCCCACCATCTCCAAGATGGCAGCTTCTCATTCCCAGAATACATTGTAAGGAGAAACAGCCAGAAGTGGGGGTAGGTATCTAAAAGAAACCAATAGGAGGAGGGGGAAGGACTCTATAAAAAACCGCCAGTGTTTCTAGGACCCATCCATCCTAAGGGGCTACCGCTCTTACTCATAGTTCAGGTCTTTCCTTTTCCCTCCCAGGAACAAGGCCAGATTCCCCCCTGGATGGCCACCAGTATTCCCATTGTATTTCTCGGGGACTCTCAACTGGGATTTGAGACGACTTCTACTCAAGTCTGTATACCTGAGAAAAACTCAGAAGTGGCTGAGACCTTTGACACTCCAAGGGCTCCTTCTCAGAGGGGGACCTCTCTCCGGGCGCCTGCCATGAACCTCCAACCAAGCACCTACCCCCACTCAGAGTTGAGACGGTAGGGGTAGGAGCTTAGGGTCTGATGGCTGGGTGTTTTCATCTCTTGCCGCTGGATGGAGATTTCTCTCCTGAGCACTGAACAGAGGCTTATGCAGCCACTTCTAAGCCAAAGACCTGGCTGGCCGGACCCCAGAGAACCGGTCATCTCCGGAGGAGGAGGGGTGGGAGAGGGCAGGCTTCTGACTCAATACACCTCAGAGTCCACAGGGCTCTTCTTCATCCCTCCCCACTCTTGGGTCCCTAAATTCCAATTACTAAATGTGGGCACCTGGGGGACCTATTTAGCTGTCTCTCATTTCTTGAGCCTTTCTGTTCTAGCACTCGGGCAAAACCTGCCGTAGTCATGAGAGGAAAATGTCATCCCAGACCTGAAATCCTCACTGAGGCCACTGGGAGGGAAATGTCTGTTTTCATACAGGAAAGCTTCTGTGGGTGCCGGCATACCCCCCACCACCACCCGTACTCCCTACTCCCAGAGGCTTTGGCTGTTTATCCGGACCCCATATGGCTCCTGGAGGCTTGTCCTTGCTCTTCATTCATTCAAGTAATCAGAGGAAAGGTAGGAATGTGCTGGCTCAAAGTGACTTCACTGTGCATGAACTCTGAGGGAGGGGCTGGGTGGCAAGAACGGGGTCTTCAGATGGCTTTATCTGGGAGACAGCCCTGAAAGGTGATCTGCTATCTCTTTTGTCTTACAGAAGGGCAGTCATAAGCTGGAGGATTTTAAAAAGCGGCCCCGAGTAAGAAATAATCAGTTTGTAAAAACCAACAGACTGGACCGTCCCCCAGCCCCAATTGTGAGCAGACCCTGGTGTGGGCTAAGACTTAGATGTACTGGTTTCTGGCTAGGTGAAGCTTAAGAGTCAGTAGCAGGTCCCCTGTGTTTCCTAAGCCCCTCACAGTGTCTGCAAAGTGTTGGATGTCCACCATTTGTGCCGTGGACCCTTCTATCCTGATGAACCCTGTATAGGAAAAGTGAGACAGACAAGACAGAATCTGGATCTCAACAGGCTGAGACCAGTTACTGGAACAGCAAGGGGCCACCACAACCTTTCCACTGGAGGAAGGTTGAGCACATTTAGTAGTCGGAAAGGCAGCTGGGTCCCAGCAGACCCAGGGCCAAGTCACAGGTGTGAAGCTTATATAAACAGTTTTATCCTCAGAAGGGGAAGGGCCAATCTTGCCCATCAGCTGTGATGCTAAAGGGCTGATAATTCTAAATTCTAATTGTTTCTCTGGGATTTCTGAAAGGGACTAACACTAGAAGAATTTTTGAATTGATGGGTGGAGTCCCAGAGTGAGGGATGTCCTCTGACCGCTACAGGTTTCCCGGGCCATAATTCTAGACTTCTTAGAAGCTATCTGATAGATTATTCCTCCACCATCGGTGAGATGAACCAATTTGAGCCAGATTATATTAAAGACAGGTTTAATGGGGGGGCTGCTCTCAGGTGAGTGAGTTGATTAGCCCTAAGGACCAAAGCCAGGAAAGTCACCATGGGGAAAGGAGAAGGGGAGAAAGGGAGAGAGAAGGGGCACTCATGCAAAGAGTGAAAAGTAGGAGAGGGAGGGAGGGAGGGAAGAGGAAGAGACAAAAATGTCTGGGTTATATAGGGAGGAGCCTCTGGGAGAAAGGCTAAAACGTTCAGGGTTAGGGGCAGTTAGGAACTGAGGAATGCTAGGAGAACCTGGAAGCCAGGTCTGTTTTGGTATGTAAAATATACACCCCAGTCCCTTGTACTGTGTCTGAAACTACACTCTGCTCATGGTGAATTTGGCACTGGGATCTCCCCAGTGGAGCCTTAGATGTCTGCTGGGGGCTGATGGACTGGAACCTGCCTCCTTTTCTGCATCTGGCTCTGTCCTCCGCTCTGTGAATGTGGTTGGCTTAGTGCTCACTGGGAATGTCTTAACCTGGGGTTTTGGGGGTTCTGTGCTGCTGGAGCAGATCTATTACATAGCTTGTGCTCAGTAGACTCAGTAAGTGGGGCTTCTGGTACCTGTCTAAGCTTTCGTGGTCTAAACAGATAGGACAGTGGCTTTTATGGCAAGTTAAGTGTTTTGAAGTATGGCAGTATTAAATATGTTGGATACAGATAGTCCCTGTAGGGGACCTGGGCCCGAGTGTCTGTAGGGAGAGGATAACATTACCCAGAGAAAGACTAAAGAAATGATGGCAGGGCACCAAGCCATGGGCGAGTGCAAAAATTCTGCTACTTAGTCTAGCCTCTGCTCACAGTGGAAGTCACTTGCTGAGTCCAGATGGGTTAGGGATTGTGGGTAGAGAAAGGGCTATCCTGACTCTCTCTCATTGTTGATGGGATTCCTCCAAAGTCACCATTCAGGGTTTCTTAAACACCATGCATAAGTAGACTTTTAGTCATTTAAATAACCCCCCCCCCCTGATTGTTCTTTGTTAAAGGAACTGCCTGGGAGGTTTTATCCTAGGCGGTGGCTGGAGAATTCTGATCCACCTACATTCCTTGTTTGAAGAGCCTAAAGAAACGGGGGGGGGGGGGGGGGGGGGCACAACTTTAATTCCAGCCTTCAGGAGGCAGAGACAGGAGGATCTCTGTGAGTTTGAGGCCAACCTGGTCTACAGAGCAACTTCCTGGACAGCCAGGGCTACACAAAGAAATCCTGTCACACACACACAAGACACACAAGTCCCACAAACTTGATAGTGGCTACAGGCTTCCAAGCAGTTGTTCACCACAAGCATCAGTAGGGAGGGTCTCAGGAGAGACATTCTATCAGCTAGAGCCTCCCTGATTATGGGCACTGGCTGCCAATCATCTATGAATTTAAAATAAAGCCTCTGAAGAAAAACTTGTCAATCTCTGTTCCCAATATCTGATCCAATAGATCAGTGGTTCTCACCCTCCCTAATGCTGTAACCCTTTAATACAGTTTCTCACGCTGCGGTGACCCTTGACCATAAGATTATCTTCATTGCTACTTCCTAACCATAGTGCTGCTGGTATAAATTGTAATACAAACACCTGACATGCAGGGGATCTGATGTTTGATCCCATGAAAGGCTTGTTGAAGCCCCAAAGGGACCATGACCCCAGTGGAGATAAGGCTCATCTGGACAGATCTATACTGTTAACTAGGAGAATAGGTGCCTTGGGTTCAGCCAGTAGTTGATGAACTAAATAGCAAATCTCCTGTCCAGTGTAAAATGCTGAATTCTGGCTTACAGAAGAACAAAATGGCTTTTGTTCTTGTTTATATATATATATAAACAAGATAGACATGTCTATATATATATATACATGCATATATGTGTGTGTATGTATATATAAAACTGTATATACTTAACTATAATTATGTGTGTAGTTTTATATATATAACTACATAAATATAACCATGTGTATATGTATGTATGTATGTATGTATGTACATGTTACATGCTATTTAAGTGGGCTGACTAGCTGGTTCTGGAGATGGGATTTGGCTATTCCACTTCAAAAACCAAGCACATTTGTGTCCAGATGGACTCCAAAGTCCCTGCAGAGTCAGGCTGGCCCCTGATTCTGCAACAGGGAGAAAGAAGAGGGAAATGGCCAAAGAATAAAGACATTGTGGTTGTTACGTATATCAGGACATAAAATAAAGGAGGTGACAGGGTGGAAACCCCAGCACCAGAGTACCCTACATCATCCAAAACACAAAGCGTGATTATGGTAGCACTCTGTGCTCTGTCCGTGTTTGCCATGAGGCCTACCTAGGAACTTACTGGGCCCTGTCATTGGTCGGTATGTACACAGCATGAATTTATGTGTGTAGTTTGGATCCAACATTCTTTTATTAAGATGAAATCACACAGCACCGTCTTCTAGACAAACAACTTCAGCTGTGCCAGCTTGCCAGAGTGTCACAGATGTGTCACAGCTAAGCTTGTTGATTGCTGATGTTCCCCATGGCGTCTGGATGTTTTTCAAGAATAGAAAAGAAAAAGCCAGAAAACTTCAGTAAGCTACAAAGGTCAGAGCCAGTTTGTGTTTTTTCCAAGACAAGGTTTCTCTGTGTAACCCTGGCTGTCCTGGAACTGGCTCTGCTGACCAAGCTGGCCTTGAACTCAGAGATGTGACTGCCTGTCTCCTGAGAGCTGGAACCAAAAGCGTATGCTGCCTCTGCCTAGCTGTTCTTTAAGAAGCCATCTGTGCCAGGCAGTGGTGGCACACCCCTTTGATACCAGCCCTCAGGAGACAGAGGCAGGTGGATCTGAGTTCAAGGCCAGCCTGGTCTACAGAGTGAGTTCCGAGACAGCCAGGGTTACACAGAGAAACCTTGTCTTGAAAAACAAGGTGGAAGAGGAGAGAAAGGAAGAAGACAAAGAAAATAAAGATATCTGGGAGATAAATATATACTACATTGTAACTATATTTACATATATATGTGTATACATATACACATACACACATTATATATATAATAGTGTGTGTGTGTTTAAGACAGGGTCTCTCTGTGTAGCCCTGGCTGTCCTAGAACTCACTGTATAGTCCAGACTGGGAAGGATAGGGTAGTGTAATGGGGTCTGCATGTATAAGTGACTATCAGCCCCATTGCTAAAAGTGGAATTTTCTTGTGTCCTTACCCAAGTCTGCAGCTTCCCAACTCAACAGCTGCCTCAGCTGTAGCAGGAGGAGGTGTGTGTGTGTCCTAGTTCTTTGGGAAATCAGTTTCCAGAGCCTGCTTCCTACCCACCGCAGCTCTTGAAACAGACCTTCCAACTACTCAAACCCTCGGAGGTTGGGTGGAGCCCTTGGAAAGAGCTCCCTGGTTGGGACCTAGAAAGGGACATCAGGGGAGGGGCTGGGGGATTGTTTAGCTCCTGTTTTGCCAAGGGGAGGTAGGGATAAGCAGTGTGTGGTGTCTGCATGTGACTAAAGGCCTGCTGGGAGGGGGAGCAGAGGGAGGTGGTGAAATCAGGAGCCCACTCTGTTCTGGGCTTGGACTGTGCTGTTTGAAGCCAAGAGTCCAGCAGTTCCCAGGAAGACTTGTGGGAATGTCTTAAGGGAGTGTCAGGGATCATGGGGAGAGGACAGTCTAAAAAGGGTTCAGCATGAAAACCTCATCTCTGCTTGCCCGCATAGGAGGGACTCCCTAGCAGTGCTCAGAGGTAGGGTCCAGGACTTTGGGGATTTCTAATTCGGGGAACCCTCAGGGTGGGAGAGGAGGCTTTAGCCAGAGCCTCCCCAAGTCTATACCTCTTTGGACTCCTGGCATCCTTTGGTCTGTGGGTGAGACAAAGGATGAAATCATTCCAAGTGATTGACACAGAGGCTGTTGCCTCATCAGATGCATGAGTTTGTCTTCCGTCTAAAAAAGGTTGGACTGGGAGGGAGACACAGCAGCCAAGCTGGTGCTGCACCCAGCAGGGATGGGCACTCAGAGAGAGCAAAGGCTGAAACATCCACAGAGCCACCGCAGAGCAGGCCACAACTGTTATCCCAGGCCAGGGTCTCTATCAGGAATGTCTGCACTGAACAGACCAGGTGCCTCACTTCACGGAGAGGAAACTGAGGCACAGACCACAATGATGAGCTCCAACTGGGGGCCACCAGCTGCCACCAGCTGTCCACCTACCAGGTGACCACCGAGGTCAGGGCCTTCCCCCTCGGGACATTTTGGGGGTTCAATGGGATGCTGGGAGAGACCTCTGGCTTCTGAGTCAGGGCTGTAGCAAACTGCAAAGGTGGTGACCCCTATCCTCTGAGGAATAGACACCTAGAGTGGTAGCAACATCTGGGCTGATGAAGCCCCACACACCAGACTGACAGGAGCCACCAGACACAAGGCAGAAAGCACATCTTTCGTTTATTCCCTTATTAGGTTTCTCTCTGCCCCTTCTACAACCCAGATAAAGAGCTGCCGCAAGGTTCTGGGCTGAGGGAGTCAAAGGGTTATAGGGCAAGTCTCCTGAATGCTGATGTGCTGGGGGTGGAACTGGGGGGAGTGCTCCCAGGATTCCATGGGAAGGTAGATTGCTGGGATTAACAGGTGACAGTGACTATGCAACCAGTGGTTAATGAAGGATTTCTAATGCCTACATAAGCAGGGGTGGGGGGTGGAGTCAGTGTGTATGGTGCCCTAAGGCAGCTAGCTGGCTCGCTGGGTTAGCCTTTCTTGTCCCTAAACTACCTCTGACAAGAGAAATTAGACAGGATACCCCTACTGGGCTGCCACAGACACACCTGCGTTCCTGGGACACCTGAGGCATGGCAGTGTCCTTGAACTATGGGCCTCGGGGAGACCACGGATTCCCAAACATCTGTCCTAGGGGCCCTGCACCCCAGCTTCTTGCACTTGTTTTTGCTCTAGCTGCCAACCCAAGACCCATAAGGACAGTAGCTGCCCTACAGATAATGCTTTGTTTGCCGGAAGAACTTAAATGGTTCTTCCCTTTACAATCAATAAGTCAATGGGGAGAGTGAACCGTCCACAAAGAGAAACGGGCGCGTCTTCATAATACTGGTTCTCACTCCTCCTCCTCGAGATCTCACACATCCGTCAACACTGAGCCCCAGCCATATAGCTCTGTTCTGGCCAACAACATGGAGACCCAGGAGGCAGGAGTTGAGGTCTTCACGGGCTCCTGAGGCTGGGCGGAGCTGTCCTGTTTTGTGTTCAGTCTGAAAGAGCTCAAGGTTTTCGAGAAGCATCTGTAGCTGCAGGAAGTCAGGCGAGAGGGGCATCCGTATGTGGTATAGAGGCCATATTTTGCTTCGAGGCATGTCCCATTGATGTTTTGAAGCCGAGTTCCCCTAGCTTGTGAGCCCAACTATTGTCAGCCTGCAGCAGGTTTTCTGTAGACAGAACCCCCGAGTATCCTCTGGGAGGCCCAAGTAGCTTGAGACCGAAATAAAGTCAGGCTTCCTCCCCGACTGAAGGTCCTACAGGGAAACTTTGTACGTGCTTTCTGAGTCACATGCTGGGGAAGGCTCTCCTCACAAGCTGCTGCTCTCTGTGCTGAAGGCTCACGGGGGAGCCGGGTCTCTGGGATCAAGCCTCTCGGTGCCTTGGAAAGCCAGGGCTTCCAGACCTCCATCACAGCACGTAAGCAAACAACAGCTCATTACCCTCCTCTGTCACCAGGCCTGTGGGAGTTCATGCTGAAGCCGTATCTGACATCTACCTGTGGCATCTCACAGAAACCCTGTCCAGATCCTGGGCAGAGCTCTGTCAGGTATGGTCTTGAAGGGATGAGAGAGGAAGGTGAGGGCAGGCCCCGCCTCCTCATGCCCCGCCTCCTCATGCCCCGCCTCCTCATGCCTGCCAGGCGAGCTCCCACTACTGAACAGTGCTCAGCGTCTTAATTTTGGAGACAATGACATGGTTCTTCCCAGAACTCTGACTGGAGGCTAAAAACTAGAATCAGCTGGCCATCACAGTCACACAACCGGGTCAGGACCAGATGGCCCACAACTCAGGCTCTAAAGTGGTCTGACACTAGCTTGTGCACTGGAGTGGAGTGGTAGGCATCAGCAAACAGGCCCCATTGCACCAAGGGGACCACACATACTGCCATCTCTAATGTGGAAAAGCTGGGTTTGGGAAGGTACAGTCACTTTGAGGTAGTAAAAAATACTTAACACCAGGAATATCTCCTGGTGGTCAACCAACACCTCTGTGGGTGGTTTTTCCAAAATCAGGATATGAATCCACACCTGCAGAGATTATGGAATCCACCTGCCAGAGTCACAGAGTCTATGGGTTCAGCACAGCAGAGGCAGGAAGGGCCCAGGAAACTATGACAGGCTGTCTGCTGTGCGGGGTCCAGAAGCTTCCACCATAGGACTGGGTTTCTGCATCTCTGGAATCATTAGGTATCGAAAACTGCCAACTGAAGGTGTAAAAGGTCTCGACAACTCAGCCACAGGCACACTCACCTGTGAGTTCAAGCTGTTCAGCCCTGGGTCCTGTGGGTCAAAGCAGAGAGATTCTGGCTTTGTTGGAGAGTGGTCTTACATTAACATCATCCTTTCTGTCCACCATCTTCCCCAAACTCCCATGGGGGTTCCCCAGAAAACCTTGCTTTTAAGGGCAGATGGATTTCAAGGAGTAAGTGTCAGGGCTGGAGAGAGGGCTCAGCGGCTGTACTGATTGGTTGTGTATGTCAACTTGACACAAGCTGGAGTTTTCACAGAGAAAGGAGCCTCAGTTGAGGAAATGCCTCCCTGAGATCCAGCTGTAAGACATTTTCTCAACTAGTGATCAAGGGGGGAGGGCCCATTGTGGGTGGAGCCATCCCTGGCCCAGCCCATTGTGGGTGGTGCCATCCCTGGGCTGGTGGTCCTGGGTTCTATTAGAAAGCAGGCTGAGCAAACCAGAAGCAAGCCAGTAAGTAACATCCCTCCATGGCCTCTGCATCAGCTCCTGCCTCCAGGTTCCTGCCCTGTTCCAGTCCTGACTTCCTTTGGTGATGAACAGCAATGTGGAAGTGTAAGCTGAATAAACCCTTTCCTCCCCAACTTGCTTCTTGGTCATGGTGTTTTGTGCAGGAATAGAAACCCTGAGTAAGACAGTGGTTAAGAACACTTGGCTGCTCGTGAAAGAGGACCTAGATTCAGTTCCTGGCACCCACATGGTGGCTCACAACCACCTATAACTCTAGGTCCAGGGGATGCAGTGCTCTTTTCAGTCCTCTATGGGCTTCTACACATACATACAAGTAAAAATATTTTTAAAAAATAAAGATGCTGTCCCTAGCTCAGGGGCCCTAGCACAGCCTGGCTGAGGAATGTTGTTCAGACTCCACTGGCCACAAACTAACACAAGGGTGGCTCATGGGAAAGCGAAGAAGGGTCTGTTGGGGTGAGCCAGGCTGGGGGTTGGCACAGGGCTTTATTTAGCATCCTCCACTTCCTAAGTCCTTCCAGCCTTTCTAGACTTTCTGGTCATAGCCTGTGTATGATGTGTTGACTTTGCTCCTTTCTGGGCCTGTCCTCAGAGTGCACAAGACTCCAGGCACATATTTGACCATGACTTAGAACAGCATCCACAGAAATGGCTCCTACAGAAATGAGCTATATCCCATGTCTGGGAACTGTACTTTTGGGGTTTAAGTGTGAGCCTGTGTCTTTAAAGGCCGAGTACTGTCCATATCTAGGCTCCATTATCCCCTTGAACCTGAATAGCAAGGTTCTGGTTACTAGCTTGACTATTGAAAATGGAGGGTCTAACCCTATTCTGGGAGGACTCAGACTCAGGCTGTGTTGCTAAGTATGCTTGTGCTTTTAAAGTTAGATTTTTTTCATGACAAGAGTGTTTCACTGTGTAGTCCTGGCTGTTCTGGAACTCCCAAAGATCCACCTGTCTCTGCTTTTCCAGTGCTGGGACCAAAGGCGTGCAGTACCACTGACCTACTTTAGAATTGGATCATAAATGAAACCTTCTCAAAGAGTGTAGGAAGCTGCAGAAACCAATGCATTCCTAGGTAGATGGTCAGAGAGTCTTGTGCAAACCTGTAAAGCTTCGGGGGTGACGTCTGCATCTGTGTATCATGATGACAATGACAATGGCAGTCACCAGCAGCAGTGCAGCTAGGATGTAGAGAAGGTTCATTGTCCCTTTATTGTGGGTTTCCTGTGGGTTCTCTGTGTTGTCCTTGTTTCCAGTGAGACTATCTGCAGGAAAGAGAAACTGGGCTGAGGGCGTGGCTCTGGGAGTGTGGCTCAGTGGGCATAGCGCTTGTTTAGCATACATAAAGCCCTGGGTTCACATAAACTGAGCTTGGAACACTTGGAATCCCAGCCTAGGCTACGTGAGACCCTGTCTAAAGAAAGGAAATGGGGCTCAGGCAGTGGTAGCAGATGCCTTTAATCCCAGAACTCGGGGGGGGGGGGGCGGGGGCCAGAGGCCATCCTGGTCTGCAGAGAAATCCTGTCTCTACCCAACTTCCCCAAACCCCTGCCAAAGAAAACAAAAACCAGACAAGCAAAAACCCTCAAAACTTAACGGCCTTGATGGGGAAGTCTTCTCCATGGAAAGAAGGGGGCAACAGCTTTCAAAAGGCTATTGGGCTGAAGAGATGGTTCCGTGGTTAACAGCACTGACTGCTCTTCCAGAGGTCCTAGGTTCAAATCCCAGCAACCTCACAACCATCTGTAATGGGATCTGATGCCCTCTTCTGGTGTGTTTGAAGATAGCTACAGTGTACTCATATACATTATTAAATAAATCTTTTTTTTTTTTTTTTTTTAAGGCTTCCTATTATCACTGCGTGAGTTGTAAAATCTCAGGAACTCTTTTGGGCAAAGGTTCCCTATCCTACTATGAAATTTGTAGCAACTGTCTCCAGGCTTGCAAGGGAGGGGTGTGTAAGAAATACAGGCTCTTCTGGGCATGACGTTCTTTGATGCCCGTACAACATACTGGTGCCCACTAAGAATGCCAGTACCATTACCCACCCCAAAGAAGACAACTATTCCCCACCCCACCACACTCCAGCTTCGCCAGCATTCTCCCTCTGCGGATCTCCTATTTGAGACACTTACTAATACGATCATTCTTCTGATGTCTAGTAACTGGCTTGGTCCCTTACCTAGACTGGGAAAGCTACGGCCTCTGGGGAAGGGTCATGTGTTTGTGGCCCATAGAGGACCCAGCCAGCAGCCAAGGCTAGCTGAATTCCCTGGGATGGGATGGGGTAGAAATGTGGGAGGGGTGAGGTGGGAGTGGGGTAGGGTAGGAGGAACATATCCAAAGGCAGAGAATGTGGGGAAGTGGCCTGGTATGTCCCTCCATCCTGACCAAGTCCTGCTGCTACTGAAGAACACTGGTCCCTAAAGATCCTCAGTCCTCACTGGCTAAAGAGCTCAAGAATCAGCTGCTGTGAGTGACAGGCATGTTAATCATTTGCCTGGACAGTGAGTGAAAGTTCTTGTGACAGGTCTGAGCTGTAATTCCTATCCCTGCCTTCAGAACTCAAGAGCCTCCCTCATTGCCTCTCTCTGGTAGGGATCATCTGTAAAGAGTCTGTTTATCACTCTGGAACTCTCCTAACCTACAACCTAGATGCTCCCAGAGTCCCTATGCCCCAGCTTGGGCCTCACCTGGCTGGCTGATGCTGGTGATGTTCTGGTGGAGAGCCACATTCTCTACACAGCAGATAACATCCTCCTGGGATGCCCAAGGGATCCTTAATGTGCTGAATACATCGTACAGCCCCAACTCGTTCAAGTAGACAGTGTTATTCTGCAGACTCTTGTCTATTAGGCTATTGTCAGTCCTGTTGATCCAATAAAGGTTGGGCTCTGGGTAGCCATTCTTGGACATGCAGGTGAAGGTACGTTCCTGGCCAGGGTTGGAGCTACCAGAGGTGCTGATGACAGGCGTACTGAAGTTAGCTTTGGGGAAAGAAGGCAGAGGTGAGGGAGGCTTGACCAGTGCGAAAGTCTGACCAAAACAAAGCCCAAGAGGCTCATGCTGTCTGTGGGGGAGAATGCCCCACAGATACAGAGGACTAAATCTTCACTGCCAATCTGACTGGACTGAAACCCATCTGTTCTCAGATGCTTGTCTATGAGCAGGTCTAGGGAATCACTGAATTGACTCCCATCACGCACTGGGAGAATGGATAAGGAGAGAAAATGGGGGTGGGGTGGGTAGAGGGGATAGTTCAGGGCTGTTCTTTTTGGATCTGATTCCTAGCACCCACCTGGAAGGCCACAACCATCTGTAACTCCAGTCCCACAAGACTTGATTCTCTCTGTGGCTACCAGGCGTGTGCATAATATACAGACATGCATACAGACAGAACACATGAAGAGAAGAGCTAAGAGCCACCCTGTCCTTTTCTCTGCATCCTGGTCTGCTGTGCACCGGACAGACTGTGCCACACGCTCCTGCCACCATCTGGGCTGCCCTGACACGCCTCTCCCTCCAGGATGGTCTGAAACTGTGGGACATCTCTGTCCCTTTGCTGTCTACATCACGTATTTTGGTCAACAAAAGCAGTTAGTGCAGCTAACAGGAGTGGGGGGTAGGAAGAAAGAAACTGAGCCTGGTGGGTAGTGACAGCTCCCATACCAAACTCCTGCTCCCTCATGTGAGGCTAGTTTTCCTCACTGAACACACATCTGCCTCCCCACTCATCGGCCCCAACTCCTTGGTGAACTATAAGCATTCCCCTAAAGTCCAACCTCATTTAGACTTCCAGCATCCCCTACTCCTTGTGGGCACACACACTTGAAAGCACATTGGCTGGGAAGGGCTGCAGGTGCCCAAGCATCTGAGCACAACTTCTAGTTTTGTTCCACAGGAGCTGTCCCCACCTTGTTGGGGGGGGGCAGGATCTTTCACTGGCCCAAAGCTCAGTAGACTAGGCTGGTTAACCAGTGAGCCCCAAGGGTCCACCTATCTGCCTCCCTAGTGTTAGAACTAGAAACGTGTGCCACTATGCCTGACTTTAGGTGTTGGTGGGATTGAACCTAGGTCCTCACGTGTGTGTGGTAAACACTCTAGCTAACGAGCCATCAGCCCACTCCTCTATGTACTCAGTTCTCAGTATCTGCTTCGAGTTGAATTAGGGAACTGAAGACAAAGATAAATGGGCAGTTCTCTGGAAGCAGGGGGTCTTGAAGTTAAGGACTCTGCTAAAATTACAGCCCCACGGATGTCCACCACGGAGACAGTCTGGATTGTGATTTCAACAGGACTTTCCCAGAGGATCACACTGGGCAAAGCCAAATTCTGCTTTGAGAGTCTTACCTGCCACGCGCAGCCTGACCACCTCTTCCAAGGTCTTGCCTAACGATGTGGACTCCCTAAAAACCAGGCACTTGAACTCCTGGGTGTCCTGAGGGGTGACATTCTTCAGGTGCAGGGAGAAGTCACCCTGCTTCATGCGGTCCAGTGACAGATGGGCCCTGTTCTTGTAGGAGTTGTTCACATGAATCTCTGTAGACTCATTAGGCAGGTATGTCACCACAGAATTTAGATCTATTTGCCAATAGACATATAGATCACTCAAGTTGAAATGGCTTCTGTGGGGGCAAATGCAGCTGAGCTCCACATTGCTGCCCACCATTGCATGGATTTCCTTAACTTCAGCCTCTGCAGAGGTTCAAAAGTGATACAATGTATTTACTTACGATTCAAAAGTGACACAATGTATTTACTTAAGATTCAAACACCCATCCTGTCCTAACCCACCAAGGCAAGAAAGGAATTTATTACTAAGGTTCAGTAGGAGGGTGTGTGAGTGGGAGGTGACAACTTAGACCTAGTGCCAACTCTGGTCCCTCCCTGGCTTTGGCAGAGTCCTATCCCTAGCTCTTCTCAAAGGTAGCTTTTATGATTCACCATGCAAAGAGACCAGGAGGAGCATTCCACTGACTGACCCCCACCCCCACCCCCTGGCAAGAAATGCAAGAAGTATAAAGTTTGGAAAAACACTTTCCTTTCTGACCTCTAACCCTACATTATCAATCTAGGTGTGGGGATCCAGTTTTCTCTGGTGGCCTCTGGGGAGGCTGCAGGGACAATGGCCCGGGCTTCCCTAATGGTCTGCATCTTTGCTCCATACAGCACGGAGCATCCGAACTTACCAGCACGGAGGATGCTAAACAGCAGCAGGAACAGACCAGGACCGGAAAAGAACCCACTAGAAAGACAAGTGAGATGGTGCTTCTTCCAAACAGGCTGGCTCGGTCTCGAGGACACAAAATAGCGACACCTAGGAGGAATGTGAACTCCCTTGGAGGAGGATTCCCTCCCGCTGGTTTGCCACTGAGACCTCAGAGAATCCAACCAGGACCATACATCCCCCCAACGACTACACACACACACACACACACTCACACACACACACTCACACACACTCACACACACTCTCACACACACACACACACACACACACACACACACTCCCAGAGCTTGGCAGCTCCCAAACTCGGAAAGAGTTGATTTGAATGAGAAGAAAGGGCTCTGAGAGCCCCCGCTTTGTGATCTGTGCCCCCTCCCTATGACCCAATCTTCTGTAGAGGGACATAAGCCGCACTGAAGGAGATGGAGACACCTGATGTTCCCAAAGCGGGTAGGAGAGGGCCAGGATCACCTGAAACCAAACCTGGTGCGATGCCATGTTCCAGACCCTTGGTGATACACGAAAAGACGGTCCTGTGTATCTCGGCGTAACCACCTCTTACACAGGAGGCCTGGTTGGTGTGGGGGGGGGGGATGGCGGGAAGGGGGGCATTTCACCTTACTCTAGAGCAGCCTTGGATACTAAAGCCAGCGCCTGTCTAGTCTCCAAGGCCATCCGTTCTATGGAAACTCTCTATAGGGGCTAAGACCCTGCAGCGGGGCACAGAAACTTCACAGCTGCTGACACACCTTTAACAAAACCTCATCTCCCTCAACGGCAGCTCTGAAATTCTCAGAAGATTGTCTTAAGAGAAACCCTAGGGAAGCCACAGGGATACGCGCGCGCACACACACCTCCCACTTCCCCCTGCCCAGTCTGGATCTGTGAAGGAAGTCAAGTGTAGCAGTCAAGTCAAGGAGGTGCCCTGTCCCCATGCACTGGGTATCAGCTAGTCTTTGAGGTAACACACATCCTTCTTTCTGGGAAATCAACAGGGAGAAGGGCGGCGGCGGCTAAGCCAGCCAGCCCAGGGCTGCTGTGAGTCTTCACCTTCAGCCCCCGCTCTTGCCCTTTCTCCTCCTACAAGCCGCCCACGCACCCGGTGTGGTTCGCGGGTGCAGGTTAGCCCTGCGCCGCCCCCTGCCGTCCATGCCTGCAGGTCCAGGTGTGGCCGCTAGCCGTCGGGAACTGGGGACATCTGCACCGGTATTGGGCCGCTGCGCTACCGTCGGGCGCTCTCAGCCCTAGTTCTGATGGGTTCCCGGTTCCCCACCCCATTCACGGGACACAGCCGCGAACGGACTCACTTTAGCTGCATGGTGCGAGCGAAGACCTCGGGGTGCTGGACCTCGGAGCGCGGAGAGCTGCAGCTGCTGAGGTTCTGGAGCTCTCGGGGGCCACGGAGGACTGGGGAGAGGGGAGCTTCCAGGCCAGGACTTGGGGCGCTGAAATCTGGGGTTGTTGAGGCTTCGGCCGCAGGAGACCGGCTGAAACTGCGCTCGCCAGCGCTGTGCGCCGGGCCAATTGGGCACAGCCGGGATCCCCGCCCTGGGCCCTTCCCTCCCGCCACATCCTAGGGGGCGGAAGGAGGCGGGGAGCTCCGCCTCCGCTCTCTGATTCCGCAGAGCTGCCCAGTCCGTTGCTGGGCTGGGCCGGGAACCTAAGTGGGCACGACTTACAGGTGCGAGGGTGTGGGGTGGTTTGTGGATTCCGACGAGCGTTAAAGGTTGGGGGCTGATGCTTAGGGTGCGGATGGGAAAACATTATGGTCAGCCGCTGTCCAGAACATCCCCAGCCTGGTCGCTGCGTCCCTTGTCTAGAGCCCCGTGTCGGGCTCCGTAGAGGACAAACCTAAATTCAAAGCCCGGACCTGGGGCTGACGACCGTAGATAAGCGGAAAACCTAAGGACTGGGAATTTAAAACTAGAAGGCAGGCAGGTGGGGAGGGAGAGGGGAAGACGGGGCTTCAGGTCCAACCCTCCTGGTCACCCAACTTGGAAGGCTTGGTGAGGAATAAAGTTGAGAAGCTGGATAGTTTGTTCTCTCCGCCAAAGCCAGCTAGACTTGGCAGTCCCGTTTCCAGCCTGTCACTCACTCTGGGAGAGGCCTAAGGGTTCATAGGTGCTGAGCCTGTGTCTGAGCTAAGGAAGGGCTCGCCCCTCATCCCATTTCATGCTCCCCCCACCCCCCAGCCCCACCTGCCAGTGAGAAGACCAGAGGGAGGCAGGCAGGTGGATCTCTTGAGTTTGAGGCCAGCCTGGTCTACAGAGTGAGTTCTAGGACAGCCAGGGCTACACAGAGAAACCATGTCTCAGAAAAGAAGAATGAGAATGAGGAAGAGGAGGGGGGGAGAGAAAGAAAGAAGGAAGGAAGGAAGAAAGAAAGAAAGGAGAGAGAGAGAGAGAGAGAGAGAGAGAGAGAGAGAGAGAGAGAGAGAGAAACTAAAAATCTCTGGCTCTTGGCTATCTACCTCAGGGAGCAGGCCAAGACAAGCACAAGGTGCCAAAGGAGACAAGCGGAGGTGGTGACCAGAGCTGCTGAGGGAAGCAGCCTGGGAGGAGAGGTTTGGAGACCGTCCTGCAGGAAGAGGGGCAACCTTCTTTGTGTGCTAGGAAAACCAGAAGTATCAGAACTTGACCCCTGAGCTCTGGCAGAGATAAGCCAGGAGTGAACCCGGAGTCTTGCTAGTTACCACAGCAGGGTTGGTGGCCTCACTTGCCCCCCACATCCCCACTAGGTTGACAGCTCCTGGGGCAACTGTGCCCAACTGGGCGGAAGCCCGTGTTGGGAAGTCACTTTGGCATCAATGGGAACATGGAACCGATAGGGTAGCACCAAGTCCTATGTTCAACTCCCAGAGCCACAAAGCGCCCCAGCGCCTTTCCACTCCACTCCAGCTGTTCAACCCCGGCACTAATCTCGGTTGCTGATCCGATAGGCCTAACTTGGCATCAACATCTGGACCTATCACTGATGCCCAGAGGCCCGAACAGCGCCCCCATTGGCTGACATTTACGCCACTCCTTGCCTTGTGTCCACCTGGCTGACCAATCCTTACCCAGCAGTTCTTCCTGGCAGGCAGTAGGGAGCAAAGGTTGAAGGGGCTTTTATGGCTGACCTGGACCACGCTGTGGCTGGCAAAGCAGCAGGGACTAGAGCTCTGCAAAAATCGCCTCCCCCTACCCGGAAGGGATCCCAGAAAGCCAAAGGCTGCTAAGCAGAGGGACCTTAAACATAGCAAGGAAGTGATTTATATCTTGGCTAGAAGTGGACACTAGACAGAGTTGGGCAGATGCAGCGGAGGAGCCCCTGGGAGGCGGGGCTATCAAGGCAGAAGACAGCAGCAAACGCGTGGCTGGGTTCGAATCCCACCTTTGCTTCTTGGAAACTACTCACCACCGAGTAAATTACGCAATCACTGTGGAAGAATGGTTCTAAACCAATGGGTTGCGACCCCTTTTAGGATTGAATTTGTTTACAGGGGTCACCTAAGACCATCAGAAAACATAGCTGTGGGCTGAGCCATAGAGGGCTCAGCAGTTAAGTGTACTGACTGCTCTTTCAAAAGTCCCGAGTTCAATTCCAAGCAACCACCTGGTGGCTCACAACCATCTGTCATGAGATCTGGTGCCCTCTTCTGGTGTGTCTGAAGACAGCTGCAGTGTACTTACATAAATAAAAATTAATAAAAAAAGAAATAAAAGAAAACTTAGGTGTTTACAATACACGTCATAGCAGGAACATAGTTACAGTTATGAAAACGAAGATAATTTGATGGTTGAGGGTCACCCCAACCTGAGGAAGTGAATGAATGAGTCACAGCGTTCGGAAGGCTGAGAACCATTGTTATAAGACACTAAGTATTCATCATGAATTAATGTCCACCCCGAACTGCAGGGAGCACAGATACTTGTTCTTTGGTTTGGTTTTGAGACCGGATCTGTTGTGTCTTAGAAAAAGAAAGAACCAGGATGTTTGGTAGAGGCACGGTATGGTGAGGTGGAGGGGGGTGCCTCCGAGGACCCCTGTTGAGGAATCCCTTCCCTGAGAGCAGGGGAGTTGATGGAGATGAGACAGAGAAAGATGGGGGAGGGGGAGTGGACCGCCACGTGGAGAGAGATGGGGGAGGGGAATGGGGAAAGAAGAGACAAAGAGTGAGGAGGGATAAGCAGCCCCTTTTATGGCGAATCAGGTATAACTGTTGCCAGGTAACTGTGGGGCGGAGCCTGGAAAAATGCTAACGGGACTGCCTCTGCCTCCCCAGCGACGGGATTACAGACATATACCACCGTGCCCTGCTTGCGCAAGCCAGGAGATTGGCTGGAGGATAGCATTGGCTTTGCTCTTGATGGCATCCTGCTCCTGGCAAGCAGGATGTAGGAAGGCCAGTGGTCGGATGTGAGAACCGGTAGTGATTACATGGCTGCAGACTTGGGGCACTAAGGTTTCCACGCATGATGCAACAAATGTGGAGTGTGTAGCTGCGAGCTTCTAATGGATGCTTCTAGCAGGGCAGCTTGGCGTTCACACACCTTGATGTTTTGGGGTTTTTTGTTTTCCAAAGAAAGGGGGGAAGGTCCAGGTGGTGGTGACATACGCCTTTAATCCCAGCACTCGCCTTTAATCCCAGCACTCGGGAGGCAGAGGCGGGCAGATCTCTGTAAATTCGAGGCCAGCTTGGTCTACAGAGCAAATCCCGGGATACCCAGGGCTGTTACAAAGAAAAATCTTACTGGGGGTCGGGGGAGTCCCAGCATTTGAAAGTTCAAGGCCAGCCTGGTCTAAAGAGTGAGTTCTAGGACAGCCGGAGAAACCCTGTCTTGGAGGGAAAAAAGAGAGAGAAAGCATTAATGAGTGGAAATGCTTAATGTCATGTTGAAGCCTGGGATAGGAGCGGCTGCCACTCCACGCAGAGATCTTGCCGCCTCTCGGGTCAGTGGTGGTCATGGGTTCACAGTTGCTGTTTCTGCTACCTCCTTAGGCCAACAGGGCCCGTAGACCCTGGCCTAAGCAGGATTTCTGTAATGTGCTCGCGCATGCCACAACATGTGTGGTGATAAGATGACTTCCAGGAGTGGGTTCTGGGAGTCAAACTCACATCATTGAACTTGAGACCGAGATATCCTATCTACTGACCTCTTAAACTTCAGGGTCCAACCTTAGCCCTGTTTCCTTTAAGAGCCCAGAGCCAACATGACCCCAGGTGGGTCCTGAGCCCCAGCTGCAGTACCCAGGCAGTCTGAGGCTCTTTAAGAGCTGGGGTCTAGATCCGAGGTGTGTGTGTGTTGGGGGATGGGGAGGTTATGGTTAATCAGGTTTCAATATATACTTCAAAACTGACCAGTCCAGCCTCCCAATGGATTTAGCATCACTGGAACACCAACTTCGAAGGGCTGTTGGGACCCCACTTCTGCAAGCTCCCATTGTGTTAGGACAACCCAAAAGACACATAGTCGGCTGCAGCAATGGTTTGAGGTGTTTTGTGAGTTACAGGGAGGGTGGTAGTTTCAGACATCAAAGCAAATGGCGAAGGCGATATATTATATATGCCCATGGCAGGACAGCAGGCATTTAGTGTCTAAGGGAATGTCACCACAGTGACATACAAAGGAAAGGCCTCAGTCTCACGCACCACACCAGAACACTAGCAGTAACAATCCTATGATATATTTGAAAAGCTTCACAACAGGTACACACAGTTTCGGAGGAGCATGGCAGGTCATACCATCGGAACCTTTTCAGAGCCATGGGCAGCTCCCAACCCCACAGTGCAAACAGGAGAGAAACCCAAAGGCCAGCAAGCAAACAGGAGGAGAAGGCGGAGGGAGAAGGCCGTAGGAGAACTACCATGGTTCTAGGAAATACTTTCATCCTATGGTGATTCATTTCTAAAGAGGAAGTGAGTTCTGAGAAAAATACTTGAAGTACTCTCTCAGGGGGAGAAGGCAGTTCTTCACTAGGGGGTCAGCTTTCTGGGCGGCCAGCTTGCTTCTGGTTCTGACTTGCTCTTGCAGAGACTGTTCTTCCTTTGAGGTCAGGACCACATGCTTGCTACGAAGGAAAGAGTCACCTGTTAGAAATGCAGCATTGGATGGGGTACCTGGGGATGGGGGAGTGATGGTTGGGGGTGAGACACAGAGCCTTGAGGTTCCCCACAAGATGAAGGGGTTGCCTGTGATCTCTAGGGACCCTCAGGAGGACCTGCCAGAGTCTCCACATCTTGAAACAGAGGAATAAATGGCCCCGCCCCCTGCCTTTCTCTGGTTGGATTCAGAACAGGTAAGGTTCCCAAAGATCAAACCTCTGATATTGTCCCCCACCCTCTTTCTGTCTTAAGACACTGTCTCACTGGGTGGCTCTGGCTGGCCTAGAACCACTGAGATCTACCTGCTTCTGCTGGGATTAAACACAAATGCATGTGTGTTACCACACCCCAGGTGAGACTTCTGACCTTTGACCCTGCCCAGCATATTCCGCTTTTGGTGTGGAGAGCTTAGAAACCACCAGTCGGGGTTGTGAGCCATCCCAGGCAGTGAGCCACACAGAGTAAGGGTTAAAGATCTACCCTGGCTCTAGCCAGGCAAGACTACCAGTGGAAGGAGAGGGCATCAACCCATCCACGAAGCCTCTCGACCCAAAATTTGTTCTGCTTACAAGATGTGCAGGGATAAAGGATAAGCAGAAATTGGCCAATGACTGCCTCGAATTGAGACCCATCCCATGGGAGGGAGTCAACTGTGAACAGGATTAGTGATACTCTGCTATGCTTGCAGAAGGAACCTAGCATTAACTTATGTCTCCTGAGAGGCTTCACCCAGCAGCGGATAGAAACAGATGCAGACCCACAGCCAAACATTAGGTAGAGCTCGGGGAGTCTTGTGGAAGAGTTGCGGGTAGAACTGAGCAAGCTGGAGGGGTCAAGGACAGCACCGGAAGACCTACAGAGTCAATTAACCTGGGTCCGTGGGGCCTCACAGACTGAACCCCCAACCAAAGAACACGCAGGGGCTGGACCCACTGTAGCAAATGTGCAGCTTGGTCTTTATATAGGTCCCCTAACAATTGGAGCAGGGGCTATCTCGGGCTCTGTCATCTGCTATTCCCTTCCCCTACCTGGACTTCCTGGTTAGGCCTCAGTAGAAGAGGATGTACTTAGTTCTGTTGAAACTAGAAGTCCCAGGATGGGGTGGTACGGTGGGGGGGGGGGTTGTCCCTTCTCTGAGAGAAGGGAAGGGGGTGATGGGGGAAAGAAATTTGTAAAGGTGGGACTGGGGGGAGGGCTTCGATTGAATGTAATATGAATTTTTTAAAAATGTACACGGAAAAACAAATCGGTGAGACCCTGCAGGAGTAGGCACTGTCCCCAGGAGGCCTGACACAATAAACCCAGCTTACATTAAAGGAGTTTGTGAGCTTCATCCTGGAGCCCCCCAGCCCCTGGTGGAGTTAAGGACTATCTCTTTGGGGGCAGACGAAATGGCATGTCAGAATACACAGTCGTCCAGTTTCCCTTGTACCTCGCCCTGCCTTAATGTGCTCTCCACCCCACCCCCACCCCCACCCCAGGACAGTGGTTGTCCAGATAGCATGATGTCCATGACCATGGGAAGATGAGTCCTACTTCAGTGGCCAAGTGTCCTTCACCTCACTATAGAGTCACCCTGAAAGCAAACAGCCTTCAGCCTTCGTCAAGAACAAAAGTGACCAGGTGCAGGTGCACATGGACCTCAACTCCCTTTGGGGGAAGCAGGTACCGGGCTGGAGAGATGGCTCAGTGGTTAGTGCACTGACTGCTTTCCCAGAGGTCTTGAGTTCAAATCCCAGCAACCACATGGTGGCTCACAACCATCTGTAATGAGATTGGGTGCCCTCTTTTGGTGTGTCTGAAGACAGAGACAGTGTACTACTTGTATGTTAAAAAAGAAAAGGGAGGGGGTAAGTGAGGGGGGGTGTGAGTAAGGGGGTGGTGATATACGCTTTTAATCCCAACAAGTTCTGGGACAGCCAGGGATACACTGAGAAACCCTGCTTTGGAAAAAAAAAAAACAACAACAAAAAGAAAACAAAACAACAGAATAGACAAACAAAAAGAAAGAAAGGAAGGAAGAGAGGGAGGGAGGGAGGGAGGGAGAGAAAGAGAGAGAGAGAGAGAGAGAGAGAGAGAGAAGCTGTCCCTACAAGCTCCAAACCTGGCAGGTTCCCATGACGGGCAGCTAGGATTGGCTGCACCGTGATTCTTTCTAAAGCGTGTGTGTTACGGAATAGATGATCCATGTGAGACACGCCTGACAAGCCTGTGGTTGGCAGGAGTATAGCCTGGCTCCTTTTACAGATGGCTGAGCTCACACACTGTCCCTCTCCTGCTCTGCCTCATCGCATGGTAACTACCGGGAGGGGCTGCAGACAGGACACAATACCTCAGAAGCTTCCAAAAGGAATGGTTGGGGAAGTCATAGCCCCCACCCCACCTCAACCCAAGTCCTGAGAGCGTCCAGGTAAGGGGACCCGCTGATACCCTGGCAAGAGTGGCTAAGAGCCAGGAGAAAGCTGGGATAAAAGGAGTGAGTGGGAAGTTTCCAGAAACTCAGTGTAGGGCAGGAAAGAACACGACTTAGCAGTTTCAGAAGATATAGTTCAAACTGGCTCAATCCACCTGCATACCTGTACTCAAGTGGGTGTCTGTGTGCAGGTGTGTGATTGTGTTAGGGAGTTGACTCACCATATTTGAATGACTATGAGCTGAAGCACACACGGGTTGGGGGCTTCAGAAGGCTGGAGGGTAACTGGCTTGCCCAGTTTGAGAAAGAGCCCTTAGGCCCATGGCTAGGAGTCTGGACATTGTCCTGAGGACAAGGAAACTTTTGGCCAGTCCTCAGGCAAGATCAGGAGGTGGTGGGTGATCATAACAAGTGTCCCTCAGTCCACAGGGACATTCTGAGCACCACTGTGTCCAGGGGTTGTGGTAGACAAGTGGTTTCTCAGACCCAGTGAGGTGGAGCATGGGTCTAACGTGAGCCCGGCTCTACCAGAAAGCCCCTGCCCTGAGGAGATACCTCTTCAGCCCTGGAATGTTGCTCCACACCCTCGCAGCGTTCTGGAGCACTCTGCTGCGGACATTCTGGAGGGTCACAGCCTCTGTCTGTGGGAGAAGAAGGTGGGTCAGCATGACACCTAGACAATCTCCTCCCATGGGGCACACAGTTCATCAACAGGCCATCGAGGCTGGCTTTCTTTACAATAACTACCAAGAAGTAAAATCTGGAGATCATTTCGATCAACTCTATAAACTGCTTTTTCAAATGGTATTGAAATGGGTTATATTCTAGGATACTGTAACTTTCTAAAACTATGAAAAGTCAGAAAGAAAATAAAATCTCTGGGCAATTGTGGTTCACACCTTGAATCTGAGCACTGAGGAGGCGGAGGCAGGCAAGATCTCTAAGTTTGAGACCAGCCTGGTCTACAGAATGAGTTCCAGAACAGTCAGGACTACACAGAGAAACCCTGACTTGGGGGAGAAAAAAAAAACCCAGTAAGAACAAAAAGACAAAAATCTTCATAGGCTTCAAGAGATTTCTTTCTCTTTCTTTCTTTCTTTCTTTCTTTTCTTTTCTTTTTTTTTTTTTTTTTTTTTTTTTTCTTTTTTTTTCTTTTCTTTTAGAGACAGGGTCAGCTAGCCTTGGCTGGTCTGGCACTTACTACCCACATTGGCCTCATATTCACAACAATCTACCTGCTTCTGCTAGGATTAGAAGCAAAAGCATGTGCCACTAGACCCAGCTCACAGATTTTCTTTTAAAAGCTGTACCAAACAGTACAATTTCATAGAATTCTTTCACCATGTAAAATGTTTTCATGGACCAGATTCAACAGAGAAACAAAAACTTGACAAAGGCCCTGCAAAAGGAAAAAAAAGGAACTGGAGAGATGGCTCAGCAGTTAAGAGCACTGACTGCTCTTCCAGAGGTCCTGAGTTCAAATCACAGCAACCACATGGTGGCTCACAACCATCTGTAATAGGATCAGGTGCCCTTTCTGGTGTGTCTGAAGACAGCAACAGTATACTTATGTATACTAAATAAATAAGTCTTTTAAAAAAGAAAAAGAGAAAACCACAGACCAATCTCCTTTTACACTTCCCAATTCAATCAGTCCTAGCTTTAAAAGTGTTAAAAGCACACTGAGGGCAGTGGTTATGGGCATTGTCTGCTCTTCCAAAGGACCTGGGTTCAGTTCCCAGCCCCCATATGGCAGCTCACAACTGTCTGTAATTCCAGTTCCAAGGGATCTGATACTCTCATACCAATACGAATAAAATGAAATTTAAAAAAATAGCACACCATGGCTAAGTGGGTTTTCTTGGGAATGCAAGGATAGTTTATTCCCAGTAGTTCTAACCAAATCATATATATATATATATATATATATATATATATATATATATATCCTATATATTTATTTATTATTTTTTAAGATTTATTTATTATATATAAGTACACTGTAGCTGTCTTCAGACACACCAGAAGAGGGCATCAGATCTCATTACAGATGGTCGTGAGCTCAGGAAGAGCAACTGTTGCTCTTAACCGCTGAGTCATCTCTCCAGCTGACCTCCTATATTTAAAACCATAGGTCATGACCCTCCACAGCTATCCCAGACACAGGGCCAAGTCAGCCCTGGAGGGGACTGACTACTGGGCCCAGGTGGCAGCACTGAGGGTCAGCATTCAAGCGAAGGGGAAGAACAGAGTATCCAGTGTGAGCACACAGAGTGGGCATGCGTGTTGTGTGGAACGTGTGTGGTGCGAGTAGATGTGCTTGTGTGTGCAGGGCTGAGAGGTCAAGAGAAGGAGGGGGACCTCGATATGAGTAAATATGACTTGTACATTGTACACTGAGTGGCATCAGCGAGGGGTGTTGTCCTTCAAGGCTATCAGTCCCTATAGGGACCAGTGTCTTTCCTGAAACTCCGCAGTCTGCGTCTCAGGTGCCTGATGTCCTTGTAGCCCTGCACACATTAGGGCAGCAGAGGCTTAGGGAGAGTCCCAGACCCAGATACAGGCTTAGCCCCTACTCCAGGTGCACCCACCTGAAGGAAGCGGACAGTTGTCACTTGGTCATCCTCAGTCAGCAGCAGATTGTCCATGAATATCCAGAAAAATGGCCGCTGGCTGTCTTGGTGAGGCCGGGCATACTGCAGGATCCGGTGGAACTGGAACATGTACCAGCCTACCAGTGAACCAGGGGGAAGAGCATTTCAGATGGTGTGGGGCCGGGTGGGGGGCCAGGACAACACCTCTGTGAAGGCTTCCCTCTGTGGACTTGGGAAGACCAATATCCACCTTAGTCTAGAACTCACCCAGCAGCACACTGAGTTTGTGCAAGTTCACCTGGCGGTTAAGAGCCCAGGGAAGCTGGTTTGTAAAATGTCGAGTGTGGGATTTCTGGCCTGTCCAAAGGCTGGGATGGTATGAAGGGATGGGGAGGCAGGAGAGAGGACAGAGTACAGGTGACAGAGCTGAAGACAAGATTCTCAAGTGACTAGAGATAAGAACAGTCCCACTTCTTGAAACCTACCTGGACAGCGTTCACCTAGGTGCTGCGTCGAGCCATACACCAGGTCAAAGGGGCCCCATCTCTCCACCTAGGGAACACATAAGTTTGGCTGAAAGCCAAGTGCTCCCCAACCGGTGACCTCTGGATCCCAATCATCCCCCCCCCAGTAATGTACCTTGTGGGAGACCCAGACAGACCTCCTAGTTGAGCCTTGGGGACCACATAGACAGTGACACCCAGACAGCACCAAATCTCAGGACTAGCCTATACCAAGGTAGCCTGAGACCACTCCATATCTGAGATTCTTTCTAAGATTAATTGTTGCTCTTTAAAAAGGGCCAGTCCTGGAGGGAGCACATAAATTCATTTAGCCCAAGGATTCCCATATCCTCTTGGGAAAATCACTGGCTGTGCCAAGAGATGAGCAGCTGGGAGCAGACAGCAGGGTGACTGCTGTGTGGTGGCCATAAACAATCCCTACTTAGATCAGATGGGGTCACTTCCTGGACAAGTAAGAGAATGAAAGAACCAGCCTTAAGTTCTGAAAGCAAGGAGCCATCTCTTTGTACAAGTAGCCCAGGGAATCCCTGCTTCAATAATGGCTCCCCTATGGGCTGGAGAGATGGCTCAGTGGTTAACAGCACGGACTGCTCTTACAGAGGTCCTGAGTTCAAATCCTAGCAACCATGGTGGCTCACAACCATCTGTAATGGGATCTGATGCCCTCTTCTGGTGTGTCTGAGGACAGCGACAGTGTACTTATATATAATAAATAAATAAATCTAGTGAGTTCCCAATCTAGACTAGGCCCCCACTTTCTCTCAGAGTAATGGACCGCCACCCCTGTGCTCTTTTACTGTGCCTCAACTATACCTGATATCTGATGTGCACCTAAGGTCCTGCAGGGCAATGACTGGCTAGGGTCTAGCCAGAAGAAATGGGCAGGATTCTGGATTAAAAACCAACACCCTAATTGTCTGTATAACTAGACCCCAGTACACTGGCACCCTGCCTGCATGCCCACAGGAGGAGAGGAAGATGTCCCACCAGAGGAAGGGTCAAGACAGCACCAGTAGCACATGGAGCGGCAGCCCATCCACCCCGTCTCAACTCACGTCTCTCCTCACGACATTTGTGACATCTTCCACATACTTCAGTGTTCCTCCGTCAGAACCGCTTTCCAAAAAGCCCAAACTCTTTAGTTCTGGGGGAGGGGAGGGGGACGGTGCGGAGAGACAGACAAGATTGGATACAGCAGATGTGTGCTCTGTCCCCAGAGTGGGGAATCTAGACAGTGCAATTTCCCATCCATGGACTAGCAGCTGGATCATTTCAGTTTCAGCAGGGGAGCCCAAGGGCAAACTTTCTGAGCGTTACTTGATGAAAGTGAATAATTTGTTGCAAAACTTGGCATTTCTTAGCCTTGTTCTCGCTGGTTTGCTTAGACAACCAGCCAGGCTGGAGACCCACAAAGCCGACAGGGTTACTCTCAGACTCTGAGAATGAGAGCTTGGGCAAGCCGAGCCCTTTTTAAATGTCCTTAAAGCATAGCAATATAGTTATAGCTGTTGCATAGGGCACTTGTGACACGTTGTGGGGTCGTCACTGAACATTCCACTGCTATCCTAAGTGCGATATGACTGAGCCACAGACCAGAGCACTGTTGGGGCCTCTGTGCTTGCTGGACACATTGGGGATCAGAGCAGTCTGAGGGACAGGATCCCAGGAGAAGTGGCCAGATTGGAAAGTTCAGGAATTTGGGAGGCTGGGACAGTGTGTATAAGAGAGGTGGAGCTACCTCCTCGCCAGCACCATCCGACCCTGGCAGGACTGCCCCCCCTTCCCTATCCCTGCCTCCTCCTCTTGAGGAGCTGGGTTTCTACCTGGGTCCTGGGTCTCTAACCCTTTTCTCCTTTCCTCTTGCTTGGGCACACGGATGAGAATTTATTTATTTGTTTGTTTGTTTGTTTATTATTTTTTGGGCGATTACATGCTTTCCTGGGATACTCAATCCTCTCAGTTTAAGGAGTCTGAGGAAGAGGTTTTCTACCATTAACCCCTGCTTCCGTCTCAGATGCCCAATGATATCCTCACAGTCAGGTAAAGGACACCAGAACACTCTGGCGCCCCCTATCCCCTCTTCTGGGTAGTTGTTTCCGGTGTTGACTCTACTCACCTTTATCAATATTTCCAAAAAGGCTCAGCACCCGCACTGGCTGTTTCTTCCAAGCAGATACTGTTTTGTATATCTCCATCGGGCTTGCCTGGAAAGGAAACAGAGGAAAAAAAGAAAAGAAAGACAAGAGGAAGCAGTTACAGTAAGCGACCCCTGCAACAGTCTTTCTCCAGATGCACAGGACTCACCTGAGAGCCATCTGGGACTCGCTTGCCAAGGCCTGGCTGGCCCTGTTCTGACCAGTGTCGTCCATCCCTCCCTGGAGGACAAGTCCACCCACTCCCTGAGTCTAGGTCTCTTGCCTGGACCCCCATAGACCTACAAAGCGGGGCAGGGGTTTCTCTGAAGTTAAAAGATCAATGGATTTCCCCCCTAAGAGGACAACTGTGTAGGTCTCCAAGGACTTCAGGTGAGCAAAGCCATTCCCATAGCCCAGGAGTTTGAAATCCGGGCAACTCCAGGGCTGGTAGCCTCTGAGGCTTCAGGGAACCGACCCAAGACATTCCCCGAAGCTGGGCTCAGCACACAGTGGTCCCATTGGCTTTGTGGTACCAGAGCCTTCATCACTACATGGTCTTTTCCTGTGTATCCCCCTGCTCCCCCAAACTCCTTCTCCTTTACAAGGGTACCTTCCATACCATACGGTGTTCACAGCCATTCAAATGCTCTCTTTCACCTCAAGATCAGCTAAGGTGACACTTCAAAGAACCCACTTCCAAATCAGGCTCATGACCCTTGATGGACATCTAGGGAAAGAAAGACTTCGGCTCTTCCCTCAGGAGATTAAATCTTTTGTACTTTTTAGTGGTTTGCCACCTCTGGGCTTCACCCAGGGGACCACAGCCATGACTGCACAAGGGGGTGCTGTGTTGGTTAAGTGTTCTCTCTCTCTCTCTTTTTTAAGATTTGTTTCTTTTATGTACATGAGTACACTGTAGCTGTTTTCAGACACACCAGAAGAAGGTATCAGGTCTCATTACAGATGGTTGTGAGAAACCATGTGGTTGTTGGGAATTGAACTCAGGTCCTCTGGAAGAGCAATCAGCACTCTTAAATGCTGAGCCATCTCAACAACCCTGGTTAAACCTTCAAGCCAGTGTGATGAACTTATGTGTCTGTGGAGATGGGGCTCCTGTCCTACTTGTGACCAGTAAGCATCGCTAGGCTTTAAAGAATGACTAAGGATGTAATTCATTTGGTAAAGAGCTTGTGGAGCCGGGGCAGTGGTGGGACAGATTTTTATCCCCAGCCCTCAGGAGACAAAAGCAGGCAGATCTCTGTGAGTTTGAGGCCAGCCCGGTCTGCAGAGCTACTTCCAGGACAGCCAGGGCCGTACCCAGAGAAACCCTGTCTTGAAAGATCGAAAAGAAAGAAAGAAAAAAAGCTTGTGTGGAGCCCCATGGTTTTGGGTTCAGTCCTTATAAATATGGTGCCTGTAGTCCCAGCATGTGGTAAACAGAAGATCAGGAGCTCAGAGCCATCCTCAGCTACAAAGTGAGCTGGTGGCCAGCCTGGGCCACCTGAGATCCTATCACAAAACATCAGTGACACCTGTTCTCCAATAGGAAAACACCAAGGGGCATTGAGGCAAAGCCTCAGCCCCACCCAGTGACTTGCACACCTGATGTTAGCCAGCAGCCTGCAGCTGGTGGCAGACCCAGCCCCTCCCCCACACCGTTTGTCCTTACCCCCTCTCGGTCATGGAAGGCCTTCAGCTGGTGACGCCACTTCTTGCGCCTCTGCAGCAGTCCGCTCTTAGAGAAAGGCAGGCACAGGAAGCAAACCCAGCAGGTCATAGCACTGATCCGATCTGAGGTCCCAGGGCCCACCAGGATATCCACACACTCAAAACAGTAGCATCTAGAGTAAAACCAAAAAACTACCATGACCCAAGTCATACTGCCAGCAGGGGACCGCAAGCCAAGCCCAGCACCTTGTTTTGGAGGGAACTATCTGTTTCTCTCTGGCTTTGCTTAGTACTGGGTTGGTGGGGCTGGCTGCGGGCTGGGAAAGACTCAGCAACAGAATATACCAGGTGGGTGTGCTAGCAATGGTGGTCTTCAAAACGCTTTAGTCTTTCCACAACTGGAAATCCCATACACACATTTCTTAAGGGCTCGGAGGAAAAACAAAAAACAAAATCATATACAGGAGCAGCTGGCAGGGAAAGAAACACTTTAAAGAGACATTCCAGATGCACATCCTTCAGCAACTGCTTCCCAAGTTGTGTGTGTGTGTATGGTTCTTTTGGGAGGGGCAATAGGAAGTTGGGCCCTGCCTCACCTGGTACAGTCAGGGCTCTCACAGATGAACAGGGTACCCCCTGAGCAGCAGATGGTACAGTAGCTCTGGTGCCCGTCCTCATCGTACAGGAAGAGGGTCTCCAGGTACGTGTCCTGAGCAGGGAGTAAAGGCTGTGTGTGCGATCTCCCTCTACAGTTCCACGTCAAGGCAGCCCCACTACCTCCCTTGCTTACCTTACACGGGGCACATAGCCCCCCCTCAAACAAGGGGTGCTGAGTGTACACCTGGAGACTTCCGCAACAGAGACAGATGTCTAGAGAGAACACAGAGGGAAAAGCAACTGGAAGATCCTGAGAGAGATGTGGGAAGCCCCAGCAGGGATGTGTCAGGGTCATAGACGGGAAGACTTAAGGGGAAAACAAGATGCCCCAAATGAAGTGTGTAGACCGCCTCCAAATCCCTATGGCGTTTTGCAGACTCAACATGGTGAGGCTAAAACGCCCATGGAAAACCAAGGATGCCCAAATCAGCGAATCCAGAGAAATAGATCGGCTGGGGAGCTCTGGAGTGACTGTTAATAGATACACAGTTTCCTCTTTCCTCTTTCCGACAAAGTCACGTGTATCTCAGGCTGGCTTCAGCTTCACTTAGGATGGTCTGGTTCTTCCAGCTCTACCTCCGGAATTTGGAGTTTACAGAGTGTCACCACACCCAGCTTGTACGGTACTAGGTACTAGGAACAGTACTGGGGCTTCTGGCAAGATCAGTGAACACTTAGCCTAGTCTCAAAATAGATGGTAGTGTGGCTGATGTAAACACAGTTGGGGGGGGTGGCTTTGGAGACAGAGTATCTTTGTGTAGTCTAGGCTATCCTGGAACTAACTCTGTAAAACAGGCCGGCTTGAACTCAGAGATCCTCCTGCCTCTTCCTCCTGAGTTTTAGGGTTAATGTATGAGTCACCATGTTCAGCCCATATACAAAAAAAATCCAGCGACACACCTTAAGCAAGTCTGGTGCTGAGGTTAGGGGGTTGGGGAGAAAGGACATCCTATGGGTGTCAGGATTGTTCCCCACTTTCTGGGATGGCTCAGTGAGACTGAAGTAAGACTTTCTGGCGGGGCTAACAGCTGTTTTTCTGGGTCGCAGACTCACCTTCAATGTTCCGTTGGTTCACCTTGACTTCATAGCTGATGCTCTCTGCGAGAAAAATATAAGTAAGTAACCCTTTCTCTCTCCAGGCCAACTCCTCACTGGAACATGCAGGGCAGACTTGTCTTCTGTGGTGACTGGGATACATGGAATCTCTTCCGATGATGCACACCCAACACCTGCTCTTGTGGGGTGGGGGTGGGGTATCATCCTGAATGATGCGGGAACATTCCCTGCATTGCCTAACTCTGAGGGCTACATCTAAGAGATAAATTCATTACCTGGCAGGGTCTTACCTCTGCCTGTCGGGGGTGAGGAAGGGGGCTGAGGCTCCTCAGAGTCTTCCAGTACCCCATCCATGTTGTTTTCCTCTTTCAGTTCTGGGGCTGGAGATAAAGAAACCTTCATTACAAAAAGACCTCAGAGGAAAACAGCTACCCGTAGTCAATACAGGGGTCAGAGGAGCCATTAGAACTGCCCAGCCAAGCCATGGTGACATCTCCCCATCCACTGGAGGTTAGGGACTGCAATATCGGCTTTGAGGTACCTGGTAGGAGGTACTCATAGGGCACCCTTCATTCATTCAGGCCCAGACAACGTGTGTTTTCAGGTGGTCCTGCCTCCCCCTGCTCCTGGTTGAATCTCTAGGACCCATATTCCTGCTCCCTAGTGACAGTCCAGAACCCCTAAGGACCCTATGGAGTTAGAGGAGGCAAAAGAAGAAAGGAGAGGGAAAGGGAGAAAAAAGGCCCGACGATCTTACAAGATTTCGGCCATTGCTCTTCCAAGGGACTGTCAGGGTCAGAGCTAGAGCTGTCCGGAGTCTCCAGGTTCAAGGTTTCAAGGGCCTTAGAGCAGGAAGGTGTCTCCCGGGAACCCATTGATGTAATCTGCTAGAAGGGTCTGTGTCCGAGGAATGGCGGGTGTGTCAGCAGGGTCGTCAGAACCCTAAAACCGAGAGAGAGGTTGAGAGGAGGGTGGCTCCGTTCTCTTAGGGCATCGTGGGGATATTTGGGAAGGAAGGGAGAGAGAGAGAGCAGGTTAAAAGGGACCTACGGTAAATAAAGATGAGGACGCAATGCTGCTTGGAGCCTAAGATGGTCTGGAGTAGTGGGGGTTGAAGGTGTGGGGGCAGGCACTCAGGGGCGGGTCTTAAGGAGCCCAGCACGTGAGGGAGGAGTGGGGGTGGGGTGGCTGGGGGCGTGGCTGAAGAGGCTTAGGAAACCTTGTGAGTGGAAGAGGGGTTTGGAAAAGAGTGGAGGAGGGAGGGGGAGTTCAGAGGAGGGGTTATGGAGTACTTGTGATAGGGCTCAGGGATGAAATGGGGTAGGGTTGGAAGAAGGGAGGCTCTAGGCCTCACAGATTGAGGTTAGGGAGGGGGGAGGGTTCCTGATTGTGTGGAGGGGAGATGGGTAGGGCAAAGGAGCAAATGACAAAGAGTGGGGGATGGGTAGGAAGGGAACCTTGGGTGGAGACAAAATCCAGAGCCGAGTAGAACCCGTAGGACTACCAGGGTGATGTTGCACAAAGTGGTACTTGTGGGTAACTGGAGGAAGACCTTGCCAACCTCTCGGAAAGTACTTAATCAATAATCCTTCCTACCTGGTCTAAAATGCCAATTTATTCATGGCCAATAATCCCTTCCAGGATACCACAGTGGTTGGCCTAATCCACCAGCGGCTTTAATGGAGAGCCAAGTTCCCGGGCTTCGATCGGCAAAACCGCTGACTTACACAAGGTTCCGTATGGAAGTCTCTGTACAGTAAAAACACCTAACTGCTCGCCCCAGCCCAGCCTTCCAGGCCAGCGCCACGGGCGGCCAAGTCCTGTAGCTTGAGGAACTAAAGGGGAGGGAGCAGATTGCAGGAGACAGCCAGGTCCCTTGTCCGAATCTCAGTGTTTAAGGTATAGACACCTTGAGACATCACATTTGCCCATCTTGCTAGAGGACCCCCGCACCTCACTGCCCACTGATGACCACCATGTATGAAGGTAGAGAATATCTGTTTAGATATTTGGCACAAGCAACACACTTCCACTTACGTACACCTCGGCCTGCAGCTGAGGGCTGTAACCAGTTAAATTCCTTTGTTCCGGTTTTTCCTGGCCTTCTACCTTTTCTCTTTTATCTCTCTCTCTTTTTTTTTCTTTTCTTTCCGCCTTTTCTATTTAGGTTTCTCTTATCCCAGGCCAATCTGGAATTCTATATAATCAAGGCTAACCTTGAGTTTCCTCTCATCCTGCCCCACCTAGATGGTGATGAGATTTCAGGTTAGGAACCACAGGACCCAGGGGTGTGGCCCTGGAGACTGCAGGGGGAGGGGGCTCCGCTGACTGAGTTATATCTCCAGACTTCTGTTTATTTTTAACCTTTCGCTCCCCTCCCCCACCCCCTACTTAACTTCCCACCCCCCAAGAAAAGGTTTCTTTGTGTAGCAAAGATTATCCTGGAACTCATTAAATTCTAGACTGTCCCCTGAGAGATCCGCCTGCCTCTGCCTCCTGAGAGCTGGGATTAGGTCAGGCACCACAACTTCCTGGTATTTGGGGTATTTTTTTAAAAGCCCAGCAAGAAGTTAGCGGCCCATTACATTGTCTTCTACAGATCTGAAGGTTCTTTTTGTTAAAGATACGAATAACTTTCTCATGTAAATGTTGAATTTTTTTTTTTTAAAACAAGTCTCATTGTATACCCCAGGTTGGGTGGCCTGGAATTCACAGAGATCTAGCTGCCTTTGCTTCCCAAGGGCTGGAATTAAAAGTATGTGCTACCACACCTAGCCTTGTTTTTTAAGATTGAGCCTTGCTCTGTACCCTAGGCTGTCCTGCAACTCTCTGTGTAGCCTAGGCTGTCCTGCAAATCTGTGTAGCCTAGGCTGGCCTTAAATTCATGGCAATCCTGCCTCTGCCTACTGGGTTGTGGGATTACAGGTATAAAGCATCACACCCAATATTCCTAATGTCTTCTAGTGGTTTGTTTTGTTTTGTTTTATATTTTATGTGGAAACATTTTGTATTAAGACAAACCTATTGTTTTTTTTAATTATTATATTTATTTGAGTATATATGTGTACATATGCACTTGCCTGGCATGGTGTACTTATTAGTCAAGTTCTGGGGGGGGGGGGGGAAGCCCAGCAAGATGACTTGGTGGATACAGATGCTGATGCTTGCAGCCAACCATCGGACTGAGCAGGGGGACCCCAGTGGACGAGTTAGGGGAAGGACTGAAGGAGCTGAAGGGGTTTGCAACCCATAGGAAGAACAATAATATCAACCAACCAGACCCCCCCAGAGCTCCCAGGGACTAAAACACCAACCAAAAAATACCCACTGCTTCAGCTACATATGTAGCAGAGGATGGCGTTGTCTGCCATCAAATGGAGGAGAGGCCCTTGGTCCTGTGAAGGCTTGATGCCCCAGCGTAGGGAAATGCCAGGGCGGGGAGGCAGAAGAGAATGGGTGTGGGGAGTAGTCTTGTGGAGGGGTGGGATGGGGGTTTTCAGAGAGGAAATAATAAATATATATATATATATATATATTATATGGCTGGTGGAAAACTAACTCCCTTATGTTGTTCAAACACACACATACTTTTAAAAATTCTATGTTGAGGCTGGAGAGATGGCTCAGTAGTAAAGAGTACTGACTGTTCTCTCAGAGGGCCGGAGTTCATTGTTAGGTTAACTGTAACTCTTTTATACATCTAGGTTAGGAAACAGCTAGGTTCCTAAGATGCTAAATCCAGGCAGTGGCATACCCTTCCACGTCTTTTGTGAAAATGTGAGTTCTGGCCAGACGCTGATCCAGATACTTAGGAAGAGAAACTGGCCCATGGCCGGCTGGGGCACTGGAGTTAAGGCCAGACTGGAGTACACTGTGGGGTTCCATGTGAAACAACAAGACTTTGGCTACTGCCCAGCCGGCCCTGGGTTCAAGCACCAGCACCACATAAACCAGGTGTGGTATGCCTACTCTCCTATTACTCTGGAAGGTAGGAGGATCAGAAGTTTAAGGCTGGAGAGATGGCTCAGTGGTTAGAGCACTGACTGCTCTTCCAGAGGTCCTGAGTTCAATTCCCCTCAACCACATGGTGGCTCATAACCATCTGTAATGGGATCTGATGTCCTCTTCTGGTGTGTCTGAGGACAGCTGCAGTGTACTCAAATATACAAGAATAAAGAAACCTTAAAAGAAGAAGTTTAAGGCCATCCATAGTGATTTCCAGGCTAGCCTGGGCTATATCGCCAACTATCAGTCTCCCCCACCCCCAAAATCAGCCAATTAGAAAACAGCAACAAAAAATAAACAAGGAATTAATTCCCTGGTTGTGAGGATTGCATGGTTCTGGTTCTTTTATTCTTTTTTTTTTTTTTTTTTTTTTTTCTGGATGTTTGATATTTTTGTTGTTTTGGGGAATATTTTTTATCATGTTACCAGTTTTAACCTAAAGTTAACACGTGGGCATTGTTGGCATTCAAAGCCCACACTTGGCATACAGATCTGCCAGGCCCATGGCAGCCCCGCAGCAGGTCTCTACCCCAAGCCACATCAAGAGCACCTGACTCCAACCCATCTTCGCTGAGGATGGTTTGGTATTTTCCATTTCTTCCTGCCCAGAGCTCTCAGAGCCCCTTTCAGCCCCCTCACCCTTTGTTCTCTGCACCTTTGTAGGGTGGAGTAGCTACCCTAGACTAGCCCCCACGCTGTGGCCAACCTCTCTGGGGGTAAGGACATTGAGAACTATGAATGAAGCCCACATGCTAGGGCCTCTGAAAACCTGAGGTGTAGCCCTGCTCTGGTCTCCTGCATGGGTATGGGTCTCCCAGGCCACCACCTCCTCTAAGTTCAGCAGCTACAGACCACCTGCAGGTGTGGACTGTCTCGGAAACCCCCACGTGTGATGGAAAGTCCAAAATTCTACACGAGTCTTTTCTGTTGATCCCCCGTCAGAGGCTGGGGGACGCCAGCCTGCAACAGTCAGTACTCAGCCAACGGTGGGTGCTCTAGGCTCCGTTCAGGCTTTTTTTTTAAAAAAGCGCAGACGTTGGTTTTACATTGCAGTTTTTAGTTCTTCTTTATCCATTGCCTTTGGCAGAGAAATCCCCATCTGAGGAGAAGCCCCTAACTGGGGAGAACCCCCCAGGCTGCAGGCATGACCGCGGGAGACTGGTAATTCTACTGAGCAAGGGACTAACTGAGCCACCACAGGATTAGCATCTGGTCACCCAAAGGTACCCAAAGCGCCTCTGGCATCTTGGGTGCCTATCCTGGGTACCTAATGTGTGTATTCTGGAGCTGGTGGGCCCAGAGACTGCATTAGTACCCTTTATGTTCTTGAGCCCCAGGTGAGTTGTAAGCAGGGACCAAGAGACCGGAACCTGTGTCCATTGTGCCATATGAGTGAAGAGTCTCTGTGCTCTGGACAGCAGAAGTCGTGTTTGTTAGGTGTTGGGTTTATAGGGGGCTGGAGGTTGAATGTTTCCATAGGAAATGCATACCTGCTGGAGACAGTGGGAGAGGCCAGTGAGCAGCAGCCTCCTTTGGGGATGAGGAAGAGGTGGTGTCTCTCAGGGAGCACAAGCCCATTTTGGCATTACCCAACGTTTCCTTCTCAGTATCTGTGGGAAACACAGTGAAGATGTCATTAGCCCACGGCCACTTCCAAAGGCACTACGGTTGTGGCTTAGAGCCTGGTGGTGGACCACAAGAGGACCTTGCTCCCATTCACAGCCTTTAGAACATCCCGTTCTGCCTATCTCACTAAACACAGGCAACCCGGCTCTCAAGTGACTGACCCTTCACAGTGAAGCTCTCCCTCCTTCCCCCAGCACCTGGTCCTCATGCTGAACCCCTTTCCTACTTTAAACACTGATACCGCGCCCCTCCTTTCCTGTCTGCTTCCCACAACACACACCACTAAGTGGAGAACAGTCTCAGCACACGGAGAACTCTGGGTAGGGGCAGGGAGGACCCTGAGCCCTGAGACCAAGGCCAGGACTACAACACACACACACACACACACACACACACACACAGAGTTTTCTGGCACCTGGGCTCTCCTCTCACTGTATCACGTAGCCTGGTGCTATGATAACTGGTCTTCCCATTGGCTTCTATTTAACTGTCAACACTTATGTTGGGGACCCCAGCATAGACCTGACCACACTTTGCTCTAATTGCTGTTATCTCCCAGGTCACTTGTAGTTGTATAATCTCACCTTGCTGGGGCCACGATATCCCCCCCCCCCCGTACCTCTTTCTATCTGCCTCCAGGAAACCTCCCTGATTTGCTTATAGGCTCTACCTTTCAGGCTACACAGCCCTCTGGTCTCTTATGAGTCCTGAGACTGCTCCTTGGACTCTGGGGGCAACAAGACAGGAAGATGCATGGTCCAGGGGCATCTGTCTAGGGTGGCTGTGGTTCTCAACCTGTGGGTCCCGACCCCCCTGAGGGTGGAACAGCCCTTTCATATTTATATTACAATGTATAACAGTGGCAAGATTTCAATTATGAAGTAGCAGTGAGATGTATTCAGGTGGTGGGGGCCACTGCCTTCTTGCCCCTTCCTTCCTGTTGTACACTATCTGACACACCCCTAGTTCAGTGTGCTCCTTTATCCCTCATCCTAGAACAGATGGGGGTTCCCAGCCGGGGCCACTGTCCAGCCAGTTGCAGAGGTTTCCTATCATAGCTCAGAGGAGCCAGCACATCCGGACAGCCAGGGTGTGGCCAGCACTATTTTCGACTACTCCCCCAGTTATTTTACTTTATTTTATTATCTTCTTTTATGTGTATGAGTGAATGGCTTGCGTGTATATCGGGTCACCATGTTCATGCAGTGCGATTAGATGCCAAAGAGGACGTCAGATCCTCTGGAACTGGAGTTACAAGCAGTTGTGAGCCATTGTGTGGGTATCTGAGAAACAAACCCGGGTCCTCTGCAAGAGCAACAAGTGCTCTTACTGCTGAGCCATCTCTCTAGCCCCCCTCTTTAAGTTCATTGTGGGGTGTGTGTGTGTGTGTGTGTGTGTGTGTGTGTGCGCGCGCGCACATGCTCACTCGTTTGTATATGCCTGTATATATGGAGCCAGAGGTGAATATAGGGTGTTTTCTTCAACTGTTCCTCGTCTAACTTTTTAAAAAACTTATTCTGTTTCTCTGTGTAGGGTTTCTCTCTGTGTAGCCCTGGCTGTCCTGGAACTCACTTTTTTAGACCAAGCTGGCCTCAAACTCATAGGGATTAGCCTACCTCTGTCTCCCTGGTGCTGGCACTAAAGGCTTGCGCCACCATGCCCAGCTTCCCACCTAATTTTTTGAGGCAACTTCTATCCCTGAACCTTGAGCTTATCTATTCAGCTAGTTGTCAAGTCAGTGAGCCCTACAGCGGCTCCTGTCTCTGCCTCCCCAGCACTGGTAGGGCTCAGGTTTACCCGGCAGGCAGTTTGTCCACAGAGCCATCTTCCCAGCTAGTTCTGAGTCTTAAGCCATAAACAGATTCTCTGTAGGGAGACTAGATGGGCAACCTTCCTGCTTTGTCTACCCGGAGCCCAGGCAGCTAGCTGCCCTGGATCGCACAGGGAAGGAGTACCAGAGCCTCCTGAACCCAGCGGTAGGGGAGTCTCTAGTCTAGCCTTCGGAAGCTGGGCCCTGATTGGCTCCAGCTCTTTCCTGGTTGAAAGTATAACAGAGTCGCTGAGCAAGGCAAACGTCGCCTTTCCGCGGCTGGGGAGTAAGTGCGAACGCTCACAGGTGCCTCACCGGATAGCACCAAGACACCCAAGGGAGAAGGGAACGAAAGCTCGAGCCCGCCAGCAGGGGGCGCGGCCCCTGTCGGGAGGATGGCTGGTGGAGATGGGATGCTGCGCCGCCTGCTGAGGCTGCACCGCACCGAGATCGCAGTGGCCATAGACAGCGCCTTTCCGCTGCTGCATGCTCTTGCCGACCACGACGTGGTCCCCGAGGACAAGTTCCAGGTGGGCTCCTGCCCCGCCCCCGGCGCCTCTCAGTCTTCCCACCCTTCTACCCACAGCCTAGGCGAACCCTCCCAACCTCTGCCAACACCCATACTATACCCATACCTCCCACTACCAGTGACCCCACGGCCTCCTCAGGAAACCCTTCCAGATCAAGTTCCAGGTGAGTTCCCTAGCCGCGCACCCTCTTCACCCCGACTCCCCAGGGCCCAGGGATTGGCAGGAAGAGGCAGGTCTGTCTTCTCCCCCAAAGAGGCAAGCAGCGGGTGGAGGAACGGTGTGCACAGGTAGCCTGATGCTGTCACTGCAGGAGACACTCCGGCTGAAGGAGAAGGAAGGCTGCCCCCAGGCCTTCCACGCCCTGCTGTCCTGGCTCCTGACCCGGGACAGTGGGACCATCCTGGATTTCTGGAGGATTCTCTTTAAGGACTACAATCTGGAGCGGTACAGCCGCCTGCATGCCATCTTGGACAGCTTCCCAAAAGGTGGGCCCTGTGCTGATGCTGGCGCTGATGCTCAGCCAATGGGTACCCCGGGGACAATGGGTAGAAGTCGGGACGTGTTTTAAGGAAACCACTAGAATTTGGGCAGATCCTAAGAGGCAAAGGGTCGAGGTTTGCTCTCTCCCTTCCTCAAGTGTGCCCTGTTTTAGAGCTCATCCTGAAGATAAAAGGCTTTAAGACAGGACCATTTGTTCCTACCCCTGAACTGCAGATGTAGACCTTAGCCAGCCCCGGAAAGGGAGGAAGCCCCTCGCTGTTCCCAAAGCCTCCGTACTGCCACCCAGACCCCCCACCAAGAGAAGAGCTCTGGAAGAGCCTCGAGCCACCCCACCAGCAACTCTGGCCTCAAAGAGCATCTCTAGCCCAGGTAGGTACTCGAGAGCAGCTAGCCAGGGTTGCTGGGCCCTCCCCGACCGGCCCTCGGGAGCTTCTGTCTCACGGACACCATCCCAGGGCTAGCCTGCCAGAGTCACCTCTGGGCACCCAGACCTGAGCATTGGAAGACGCCCACAGCCTCTCCGCGTCTCACTGTCCTGAAGGGCTGAGTTCCTAGGTGAGGCAGGCAGGTGGTTTTAATTTCCTTTCCGTTGAAGAAGAAAACAGCCCAGCCCAAGCCTAAGAACCCTCAGGGAGTCATGGAACCCTCGATCTGACCTTTACCAGGTCTTCTCTCCTCAACCTCACTTTACACCCTGGACCCATCAACACCACCCCAGCCCAGAAACATAAGCCCAGGCTGCCTCTACCTCCCCTTCACAGGCTCCCACCCAAAGACTAAGCCCCCTAAGAAGCCAGAGGGCAACTTGGAGTCACAGCGCCTCCCGCTGGGAAACGGTGAGTGGAAGGACAAGAGTGGAGATCGGAGGAGATCTGATCCCATTGGCCGCAGCTGGATGGCAAAGTCAGAGAAAGCTAGAGGATCCTTGGGTTCAACCGGCTTGTCAGTCACCCCACCCACACTGCCCTGGGTGTCTCCTCCCAGACCTCTGCCCATTCTGGTGCTCCCAACCTTCCAGACAGCCCAGAAACATAGCCACAAGGAAACTGTGCCTGCTCCTCAGCTGGGCCCAACTTGACCACACCCACCCACCATCCAACATCCACCTGTGCTTCCTGGTCCTCACCCTCAGATGGCCTAGGAACCCTGTGCCCCATGCGGGTCCCATGCTACCATGAGATTCTTGTCAATCGGTTACCACCAGGGCGCTACGCTACCAACACTGAGGTCCCCACAGACCCGCGCTCACACGTGTGCCTACTTGTGTCTGACCCTCTCCAGGAATTCAGACCATGGCAGCTTCCGTCCAGAGAGCTGTGACCGTGTCTTCCGGGGATGTCCCAGGAACCCGAGGGGCCGTGGAAGGGATCCTTATCCAGCAGGTGTTTGAGTCAGGTAAATTCATGGAAGCAGGCTGTGGGGGAGACCCAGGCCTTCAAAATGGAAGGAAGTGGTTTGGCAGCAACTATGGCTCTGGCAAGGCAGCCAGCGTGCCATATGCAGGTCTGCTGGCTTTGGAGCACAGTGCTGATGCTAATGGCCCCCTACATGGGGCATCTTTGGTCAGGCCAGTGGTTCATGGCCGCATTCAGCCATGGAATGCCCACCTCCTCCATCCTCCACATCAGTGGATGCCGCTAGTTGCAGGAGACACCCTAAGTTTCCCCATGTGCTCCAGTTCTCTCAAGAAACCATAGTGCCCACCCAAGAAGGCCATTACATCCTACTGCCTGCCTTAGGCATCTGTGTCCTGTCCAGTACCCTCACTCTTTGTTCAGGCTCTTCCCACAACTGCCTACTAAGTACATAGGCTTACAGGGTCACCTTATACAGCCGCCCGAATCATCTGAGCAAGCCAGAGCTGGGGGCGGGCACACTCATCATTGCAGAATCCGCTGTATAGCATCTTCTCCATCCCGGGCACCGGACTTGGAGACTATATACAGCCAAAATGGCCTGGTCAGAGCAGCCCCAAGAATCTTGTCTGGCAAGCCCCGGGCTTATAACAACAGATTCCAAAGTCCAGGTGTGGGTAGGGGCATGTCCCTGCACAGGCTGTGGAGGGTCCCTTCTGTTGCCTCTAGCATGACATACTGTTAGAATGCTTCCTTCTGGGAACAGCCTCTCTCCAGGCTGGCTGTGCCTCTCTGATCTCACCCTTCTTTGTAAGAGCTTTGGATTCAAGAACTAGTAGGACATCTTTTTGTTGTTGGTAATTTGGTTTGGTTGGTTGCTTGGTCTTTTCGTTTGTTTTTGAGACAGTTTCTCTGTATAGCCCTGGCTGTCCTGGAACTCACTCTGTAGTAGACCAGGCTGGCTTTGAACTCCAAGAGATCTGCCTGCCTCTGCCTCCCAAGTGCTAGGATTAAAGGTCTGTGCTACCATGCCCAGTTATGGCATCATCTTAACTAACTATATCTCCAAAGACCCTGTTTCCAGTAAGGTCCTCTTCTGAGCTTGTGAGGTCACTGTTTATCTTAGTACAGTCCCCAGCAAAGAATCCCCTAACTGTACCCAGCCCCAGGCCTCAGACTTGGTGGTGGCTGCTGGTAGGCTATAGATTACAACTTCTGCCTGACCCCCAGTGTGAGCTCAGTCAATCTGTCTCACTCCCAGGAGGATCCAAGAAGTGCATCCAGGTTGGAGGGGAGTTTTACACACCCAGCAAGTTCGAAGACCCCAGTGGCAATCTGAAGAACAAGGCCCGAGGTGGTAGCAACCTAAAGCCAGTGGTCCGAGCCAAGGTAGTCCAGATCACCATACCTGTAAGCCTTTCCCAGCGTGTTCATTTTGGGGGAGCTGGGCCTTCCTTGGGTAGCCTTCCCTCCCCCACACAATAGCCAGGAGTTCTGGGCATTGAGAATTGCTTCCCAGAGGTACTTGGTATTACTGGTGGCCACATGGATCTCCCCTGGCCCTGGCTACCTCACTGTGACCCTGTGTCTCTCATAGGGTAAAGAGGAGCAGAAAGTGGGCCAGCAATGTGGGGTTCCTCCCCTTCCATCCCTCCCCAGCGAGCCCCAGATTCACCAGGTAAGTCCCAAGATGGGGCGTGGGGGGGACACCAGGACCTCTGTCCCTTGTCCTGGGTATTCAGCAACCTGTCATGGTACCCATGGAAGGCACCTCCCTTCCTCTTCCTTCCCTTCCCTCCACTTCCTCTCCCTCTGCTCTTTCTTAGAAGTTTTCTTTCCAATGATGCATACTGAGAGATCTCAGATTAGTCCCTGCAGGTGAGCTGCTTTTAAAAATCACACATTCAGCTGGGTGGTACATGCCTTTCATCCCAGCCCTTGGGAGGCAGAGGTAGGTAGATCTCTGTGAATTCGAGGCTAACCTGGTCTACAGAGTTCTAGGATGGCCGAGGATATGCAGAGAAACCCTGTCTTGAAAACAAACCGAACATAGGAGAAAAAAAGGAGCTGGAGAGATGGCTCAGTGGTTAAGAGCACTGACTGCTCTTCCAGAGGTCCTGAGTTCAAATCCCAGCAACCACATGGTAGCTCATAACCATCCCTAATGGGATCTGATGCTCTATCCTGGTGTGTCTGAAGACAGCTACAGTGTACTCACATACATAAAATAAGTTTTAAAAAAACACGAAAAAAATGATCACACGTTCTGTCATGACTACAAAACGCATCTTTGCTGGGAGTGTGGTGGAGATGGGGATAAAGCCTGAGAGTAAGGATTCTCTGAGAACATCACGCTGTCCTCTTCTCTCCCGCATCACTGGTATGGTTGTGGTTGTACCGGAACCAGTTATCAGGAGGCAGACCAACTTTATTTAGAGTGATTCAAGGCTTGTAACATTTTTGGGGGTCTGAAGGCAAGAACATCCAGGATGGGCAAAGCTCATCGGCTGGGGGCTTAGGGTCCCTGAAATGCCTCATTAGCAAGGGGAAGCATTTCTGGAATCTTGGGTGCTGGGCGAATAGAAGCTTTATCAGGAGAAAGGAAATTGTTCCTGGAGTCTAGTTGAGGTTACGTGACATTCCTCAGGTAGCCTATGTGGGGCGGGCGTGAGGGCTTAGAATTTCCCAGACAAGATCAAAGAAGGAGAAATCCTGCTAATGAAGGGTGTCCCCCATATTGTGCTGAGCCCGGAAGCTATCGAGTCATGGTCAACTTGGCAGAATTTTCCCACTGGTGACTGCCTGGCACCCAGCACCCCTTCCTGAGAGGGACAACCCCTGGGTCTGTGTGAGACTTAGTACTGCAGAGGTCAGGCAGGGGCCAGAGAGAGAGCCCAGAGGGAACCTGGGAGTCAGTCCCTAGTGGCTAGCATTGTCCCGAGCGGGTCCCAAGCGGGTCTCTCAGGCGGGCACTGTGTTCCATTCTGGGCCCCTCTTGTCAGAAGAACGAGGATGAGTGTGCCATGTGCCATGATGGAGGTGAGCTCATCTGCTGTGACGGCTGTCCCCGGGCCTTCCACCTGGCTTGCCTGTCACCACCTCTGCAGGAGATCCCCAGGTGAGCAGACCTCCCCATCCCTGCGGGCTACTTATGTCCTGGCCACCCTGATCCACCACCGTCCTTATCCGTTGACCTTGAAGAAGCCTAGCAGCCTCCACAGAGGACACTAAGGGCCCTTCGGGAAGAGCTGTAGAATGAACAGGGCCCTAACTATGGATGTGGTAGGATTCTCTCTCCGTATTGAAATCTTTCTCCGTTCCCTGCCTCAAGGCCCACTGGGGGCCAACAGAACTAAAGGCAGCTATAACATGATGTCCCGAAGCAAAGATGACCATATTTGGGCACAGGCCTTTTCCCAAGGCACCCCTTCCCCCAAATATCACTCCCACAAAGATGTGCTGTTGCCCCTATCACTGACTGCACAGCCTTCTGTTCTGAGGGGAGGTGTGCAGCAGTCTGTGGGGACGAGCCTGGGCTCTGACCCAGGTCTCTCTGACTCTCTTCCACCAGGGTCCTTCCCCTCCTGCTCTTATCTCCCCTCCCCTACTGTCCCATCCCTACAAGACCTTGGGTGTATTGAGGATGGAAACAGTGTAGCTGGGGGAGCCCACAGTTAGGCCAGGCCCATGGCAAGCAGGGATAGGCGTTGAGCAGTACTGGGCATAGGGTATTCCTAAGAATTGGCAGAGAAGGGACTGGAGAGGTGGCTCAGTTGGTAAGAGCACTGACTGCTTCCAGAGGTCCTGGGAACCACATGGTGGCTCACAACCATCTGCAATGGGTTCCAATGCCTTCTTCTGGTATATTTGAAGAGACAGTGTACTCACATCCATACAATAAGTAAATAAATCTTTTTAAAAGAAGGTAAAGAGAAAAAAAAAAAAAGAATTAGCAGAGAAACACTCTAGGGACCCCAACTCTCTGTCCAGAGTCACCCTCTAGGGGTAAATTGCCCACACCCTACTGAACTTCTCTTTTGGTATGTAACTCTTATTCCTGGGTTTGATTTCCCATCTGTGAGTGACATGGTGACACGAGGGTCCATACAGTTCTTGGTGGTGGGGGGTGGGGCCTGTGGTCTCTGCTTCATCTGGCATCTGACTAGTGGCCTCCTGCATAGTGGCCCATGGAGATGTTCCTGCTGCCTCCAGGACAGAGTCCAGCAGAGCCTGTCCCAACCTGAAGAGTCCAGGCCCCTGGAGCCATCCGCAGAGACCCCGGTATGCTCATGGGTCACCCCCCACCCCCATCCTTCTGTCTCTCTACAGTCCTTTCTCCTGGATTCTTCTGTGAGTCCTGCGTGTCCGGGCTGTAGCACCATGCTCTGTTCAGTCCCGAGTGGCCTTTCTGGTGAATTCCCTGTGGGGCTACGGGGCCAAGGGATTAAGGACAGCTTCCCAAGATGGCTCTGTTTCTCCTGCCTCACCACTGCTGATAGCCTTGGTTTCTGTTAGAAACCCAGTTTGCTCTGGCTGGCCCTGAGGCCATTGCCACCAGTTCTAAGACAAGAATTAGAAGCATTTGCTGAGAGCCCTGGAGCCAGTCACAGCCAGCCTTTTCTTAATTTTATTTTTATTTTATGTGTATAGGTGTTCTGCCTGCATGTGTGTCTGTATGCAGGTGTCAGATCCCCTAGAACTGGAGTTACAGGCAGTTGTGAGCTGTCATGTGGGGTGCTGGGACTTGAACCCAAGTCCTTTGGAAGAACAGCCAGTGCTCTTAGCCACTGAGCCATCTCTTAAGTCTGTACCAGGCCTTTCTGACCTCAGACTCACCACAGCAGCCCAGTCCTGACTCATAGGTGGTACTGAGTGCCCTATGGCCCCTGAAAGATGACTCTTGGATTCCAGATCCTCCTGGGACTCAGGTCAGCTTCAGAGAAAACCAGGGTCCTGCCCAGGGAGCTCCCAACCAGCACGGATGCTGCAGTCACCTTTGTGAACCTGCTGGCCCCACCTTCTGCAGCCCCTGTGCTAGAACCTTCAACACTATGCCCGCTACTGAATGCTGGGTCTGAGGGGCAGCCGGTGAGTGAGGCGACCCCTGAGGCCTGGGTGCTATCTTCTGGGAGCTTACAGGACAGTTTTAAGCCCAAAACAGGACCTCTGGTAGATTCCCAGGGGCTAGGAATTAGACAGGCATTTCTGAGGTCAGGGGAGGGCTCTGCCAAGTTCCTTTAACAGTAGGCACGGGGGCCGTGGGGAGAGCACCAAGGGGGCCCTGTGTATAGATCTCAGCCTTGTCACACTCTGATGTTCCCCAAATCCAGTTGGGCCTTAGAGATGGTTCAGCAGGTGGAAGGGTTTGCTGACAAGATGGCGGACCTGACCTGGCTTCCCAAGACTCAGAGGACTCAGTCTGCGAGCTGTCCTCTGGTCTCCATGTGCACAACCACAAATAGTGAATTAGATAGAAAGAAGGGAAGGAAGACAGACAGACAGACAGACAGACAGACAGACAGACGGGCTTAGCTTGGTTATCTTGGTAATATATCCTCCCCCAGCATGAAGCCGGGCAACAAACTCAGAATCCCTCAGGCCCTGCCCACTTCCGTTGGTTACCTTTCTTTTTTGGATACCTCCACCCTCCCTTTTTAAATGCAATTTAATTTTCTTCTTTTACTTATTCACTTTACATCCCCCCTCACTGCCTCCCTCCCACTGTCACCCCTTCCCACAATCCTTCCTCCCTCCAAAGCTCTTCTGTAGCCCTACATACAGTTGGTGGGATGGACTGGATTGGAAGGCTGCTTTTTGACATTTCTTAAGGTCACCCCTACCCCGTCGGGATATCAAAACCTTAGAACTTACAGTCCCACTTACATGACTTGAAACTGTGAGGTTTCCCAGTTAACCCGGGCTGGTGGGGTGTGTTTAGGGCGAGCAGGAGTCAGGCTGAGTGCCACCCGTGTTGCTCCTTCAGGGTCCAGCTCCAAGCGCGCGATGCGGTGTGTGTCGCGACGGCACCGACGTGCTGCGGTGCGCACACTGTGCCGCCGCTTTCCACTGGCGCTGCCACTTCCCGACGGCCGCTGCCCGGCCGGGGTGAGCGAGGAGGCACGGGTGGGAGAGTAGCCAGCGACCCCACCCATCCCGAAGGTTCGCCGAGCCAGCAAGCTTTCCCCATTCCACCCCGACAGGACCAATCTCCGCTGCAAGTCCTGCTCGGCAGAGCCGACTCCTGCGCCAGGCATGCCAGGCGAGGCTGTGCCCACCTCTGCGCGACCGGCACCTGGGCTTGCCAAGGTCAGTCAGGGTATGGTCAGTCCAGATGTGGGACTGTGGGAGTGGAAGAGAATTTAAACCCATATCCAATAGCAGTGTGCCCCATTACTTTTTGTTTGTTTGAGTTTGGAAGATTTTGGGGGGGCGTGTTTTTTGTTGTTTTGGGGGTTTGTTTATTTTGTTTTGTCGAGGGAGGGTCGACCTCACTACAGATCTCTGGCTGAACTTACTATGTAGACCAGGCTGACTTCAAACTCGGAGATCCACCTGCTTCTGCCTCCCAAGTGCTGGAATTAAAGACGTGTGACTCTATTCCCAGACTATTTGTTTGTTTTTAAAAATTAATCCTTTTTTTTAAAAAAAAAACTTTTAAGATTAGTTTATTTTATTTATAAGTATACTGAAGCTGTTTTCAGACGCACCAGAAGAGGGCATCAGATCTCATTATAGATGGTTGTGAGCCACCATGTGGTTGCTGGGAATGAACTCAGGACCTCTGGAAGAGCAGTCAGAGCCATTTCTCTGGCCCTTGTTTGTTTTAAGAAAAGTGCTGGGATCAAAGGTGTGTGTCACTAATTCCAGATCCCCAATGTGTTTTTCAATACATAGACAACGTACTTTGATTCGTTGCATCTATCTAAAAGGGAAAGGCTGGATGTGATAGGGCGAGACTTTAACCCCAGTGCCCACCAGTAAAGGTAGGCTGGCCTCTGTAAGTCAGAGTCCAGTCTGGTCTATAGTGACTTTCAGATCAGTTGGGGCTACACAGTGAAAACCACTTCTAGACAAAACCAACATATTTTAAAAAGGAAAGCCTTTCAAATAGCTGTGAACTCACTGTTGGTACTGGGTTCCCAGGAGTTTGTGGGCCTTGGAGCTCTGTTCAGAGAGCTCTGGACCTAAGGGCAGTTGGCTTAATTCACAAGACCACTGGGAGACACCTAGGGGCCAGATATTCTGCTGAAATGGGAGAATAGCTATCAGAATGTCTAGGTAGGGAGAAGGAGAGAGAGAGAGAGAGAGAGAGAGAGAGAGAGAGAGAGAGAGAGAGAGAGAGAGAGAGAGAAGAGAAAGGACTCCAGTTGGGGATGAGAGCCAAACGAAGCTTCTGGCTTTTGATTAACCAGAGAGCCACCTACCCAAGTCTTCTACCTCAAATGGATCATTATGTCACCTCCATTTTTACTAACTGGGCAGGGACTGAGCTTTGTCTGGATATCTGAGGCCCAAGGAGGAAAGGGCAGTATCCACCTCCAGCCAATTGCCGCTCCACAGTACTGCTAAGACAACAGACATGGGCTCCAGGCTTGGGCTCCTAGCGGTCCTTGGGGTTTATGGGTAGAAGGAAGAGATTGTGTGTAGATGTGTTATGTGGGGTGACAGTGGGTATTCGCAGCACCGTGCCAGACTTCAGCTGTCCCCTGATAAATCTGGGCCCCTAGCTGCAGGTTGGCCTTACATGATTGAGAACATCTGGGAGGCTGCATTGGAACCTACTGATCCTAGGATTCTGCTGGAGGACCCAGGGAAGCATGGGACAACCTTTGCTGAGTTGGGGTCCTCAAGCTTAGGTAGCAAATGATCTTTTTACAGGACCATCTGTAATATCTGGTATTTGTGATGTGTAACAGTATCGAGATTATAGTTACAAAGTAGCAACAAAAATGATTTTATGGTGGGGGGGGGAAATCATCACATCCTGAGGAGCTGTATTAGAGGGTGGAAGCATTAGGAAGATTGAGAACCACTGTCCTAGACACAAAGGGAAGATGGACAAGTGAAAGTCACTTCTAGAATGAAGGACTGAACAGCGGAGCTTCCACTGGCTTCACCGTGAACGTCTGACTGGAGCCAGCCACTCCCTGATGGCTCTGTCACTATGGCCAGGGCAGGTCCAACTAAGTACGGCTCATGTGGTCAGTGGAAGCAGAGAGAGACACTATCTGGGTCCTGGCCACTGTGTCTCTTTGGGGGGCCACAGGACAGGTCAGTTCCCCCCACTCTACCTGTGTCCCCAGCCCACTCTGGTTGGGTGCAGAATGCTGCCCCCCCCCCCCCCACAGGCTGGAATCCTGCCTCTGGTCTCCAGCCTGCAGCAAGGTTGGGTTGACTGTTGACTCTCTGCTTTGGTTCCAGGGAGGAGACGATTCTGCTACTCATGACCCTGTTCTGCATAGGGATGACCTGGAGTCCCTCCTGAATGAGGTAATATGTCACCTAGTCTGGGCCATGCTCTCCGGTTCTTTGCCGCCCCACCCCACCCTGTCAGGCAGCACCCAGCAGACTGGTGTTGCCCCGCCCTATAGCTGCTCTTCCCAGAACAGTGAGTATACATCACTATTTCCATGTAGGGTGCTGGCCTCCTCCTGCCTGTTGCCTTCTCACACCAGGAGCCTCACACCTGGGAGCCCTACTGTCCTCGGGGCCTCAGAGCCATGGGAGTTTAAGTCCTTGACTTTTCAGGGAGAGTTGGTACGGTTTTTCGGGGACCTCTCTCGTACCCTTCCAAATTCAGGTTTCTGCTTCTTGAGATGGACAGATAGGGCCAAATGTGGTGGTCCAGGTCTTTGATTCCCAGCACCTGGGAAACAGATGTAGGAGGATTGCGAAGTGGATACTAATCTGGAGTACATTATAGAACACTATCTAAAAACCTGAGGGGTGGGAGAGGTGGCTCAGTGGTTAGAGCACTGACTGCTCTTCCAGAGGTCCTGAGTTCAAATCCCAGCAACCACATGGTGGCTCAGAACCATCTGTAATGAGATCTGATGCCCTCTTCTGGTGTATCTGAAGACAGCTACAGTAGTGTGAGTGTGTTTGTGAGCCCATGTGTGTGTAAGAATAAGTTCCTTTTAGAAACTGAAATAGGGCTTTATCTATTGGGGCACAAACTCGTTTGGTCATTCCCACCCCAGGGAGCCCACGTGCCCTCTTCACTGTTCTGTTGGAAGGTCTGACTCCTTAGCAGAGAGAAAATACCTAGCAAAGAAAGCCACCAAGAAGAGAAGGCCAAGCCCAGGGCTGACAGGCTGCACTGAATAAAGTCTTTCCGGGGCTACTGCTCTAACCTCTGTGTCTCTCTCCCAGCACTCCTTCGACGGCATCCTGCAGTGGGCCATCCAGAGCATGTCACGCCCGCTGGCCGAGACACCTCCCTTCTCTTCCTGACTCCACGTGGCCCCCCACCCCATCCCACCCCATGAAGCACAGTGGCCTTACACCCGCAGCCACTCCATTCTGAGAGGATTGGGCTGGTTAGGACTAAGAGCTGGAGGGTTCCGGCTAGCAGGACTCAGTGTACAGATGGTCCTCATCTTTGTGGAGATGCAAGGCCATTCTGTTTCCTGAAATTAAAGTCACTTCTGTGTGTTTGGGGGTGCTCCCTGGTGGATGTTTGTTTTGGGGGTATCTATACTCCTGGTGCTGAAAACTTGGCCACCGTGGAAGGAGTTCACTATTTGGGGAAAGGAACACGTTGAAGAATATGTGCACTGAGGAGTGAACAGCATTCTGTGCCCTTGAAGCAAAACCTAGGGCCTTGTTGTGGCCCCCAAGGCCCTGTGTGGCTTCGGCACATCTCTACCCCTGCACCAGTCTCCCTGTGTGAGCCCCTCCCCCATCACTCAGTTCTACCGCAGGCCCTTGCCACTTGGAATTTCCCATTTGTCTATGCCACCTGTCTAGAGTCCTTGAGACTTCAGTCACACCCCCCCCCCCGTGTCCCTTCATTTACTCATCAAAATAATTTTTTAAAAATTCTATCCCCAGAGGGATGTCCTAATCGGAGTCACAGAACCTGCAAACAATGCTATGACCTTAGATAACCTAAGGGCTGTAAAGCCGGAAACCTGGGGAATCAGAGGGGGCCTAGGGTGTACTGGGTTACAGTTTGGGACCCTGGAGGAGGCAGGAAACACATGTGCAGAGGCAAAGCTCAGACACTCGGGCATGGTGAGGCCTGGTGCTTTGGGTTGCTTTCATAAAGATGGGTTGCCATGGAAACTCTGTGGCTTATTGAAAGGTCCCTGGTGCCAGGTTGGTAGCTGTCCCTCCTCAGGCCCTTAACTTAGATGCATGAGTGTCTCTCTGTGAGTCCTGAGATACTCCAGTAGGGAACTAGAGCTTGGTCATGACCAGGATGCCTAGCCCTGGGCGCCGTGGTGTGCTGGGGGTAGGCACTCCTGACGGCCCCAGGAGAGCTGGCATCTGACCATTGTCCACATTGTTACACATGACTGAGCAGATGTCTGCTACGTAGGGCCAGAGGCAGGGGAGAACGGGGATCTCAACACCATAGATGCGCTTGATGTTTTCACTATGTAGCCCAGGCTGTCCTAGAACTCATTATGTAGACCAGGCTGTCCTCAAATTCACAGAGCTCCACCTGCCTCTGCCTCTCAAACACTGGGATTAAAGGCATGCGCCTCTGCACCCAGCTGCATTTGGATGTCTCTGTGTGGAACCAGAGTCACAGGGGTGCTTGAGCATCCTAACTTGGAGACTGAGTGCTACACACACACTTGACCTCCCAGTGTGGAAGGTGGGTGTGCTGAGAGAGGAAAGGCTCGAAGCATGGGTTCAGAACCACATGCCCAGAGGTCCCGAGTTCAATTCCCAGCAACCACATGGTGGCTCACAACCATCTGTAATGAGATCTGGCGCCCTCTTCTGGCCTGCAGGCACACATGCAGGTGGAATGCTGCATACATAATAAATAAATCTTAAAAAAAAAAAAAAACTCGGACACGTAGAACAGGGATCTATCTAAGTGGGTGTGGGCATCTGTGTACCTCTTTGTGAGCACTTGGTCTACGTTTATTTTGGCGACAGAAGCACACAGCAACTGTCCTTATGTTCTGGTGGGGGAATCCACTGACAAGATGAACAGCTAGAGCCCCTAGAATCTACCATTCTTGGTGCTGGTGGTTGACAAGGACCATGGACCTCCATGAAATTGAATGCTTTCTCTTCACTCTAACTTGTTCCTACCTAGGACCTGAGCTCAGATCCCGGCCCGTGAAGTCACCCAGAGACAGGTTCTTTAAGGGAACACAGGGGCTTTTGTTTTGTTTTGTGTTGAGGAGGGGAGGTGCCCAGGACAGTCCCCCTTTCCTTCCATACTCTTGGACTTCCTGTATGCCATTCGTCCTTCATCACAGTACTTCAGCTTCTCTTTGTCAGTGAAGAGTCTAGCTAGTCTTTTGAAAGGAATGAGAAACATGCCCTTCTGCCTTTAGATGGGGCAGGTCCCTGTCCCCGAAGCTGTCACTCACCCCACTTTCTGGCTTCTCTCACGGGGTTGTCAAGGCGACTCATGTTCTTGTCTGTTTGCAGATGGTTTGTGTCCTTCAACAGAATCCACGGACTTCCCAGGATAGTCCTGAACTTAACTGAGTAGCCTTTTCGCCAAGCCTTAAGTGCCACGCTGCCTCTGCTGTGCTAGGAAGGTTTGTTTACCTATTAACTTTATGCAGAGTGCGTTTTTGCATGTGTAGAGTTGTAAATGGAGCTCACCCAGAGGAGACTGAACCTTGTCACCTATAACATTTCACTGCTTAATTGCTTGGTGCCCTCCAAGGCAGACTACAGGTGCACTTCAGCCAGACTTCCGCACTTGACATGGGTATAACCCTGTATGCATGGGAAAAATCTAGGGACAATTTTTTTCTTTCTTCTTTCCTTTCCTTTCCCTTTCTTTTCTTCTTTCCTTCTTTCTTTCTAGATTTATTCATTTATTATAAGTACACCGTAACTGTTGTGAGCCACCATGTGGTTGCTGGGATTTGAACTCAGGACCTCTGGAAGAGCAGTCAGTGCTCTTAACCGCTGAGCCATCCCTCCAGCCCCTGAGTTAGCTTTCTTTACAGGTGATTTAAAAAGTCTTCTTAGTCACATAGCTCCTGCAGTTTGTAGAGACTCATTTTCTATCTTTTTATCAGTATGTCAGAGTAGATTTTTTTTTTCTCATACAAAGCTCTGAATTGAGTCAACAGAGGGGCTGGAGAAATGGTTCAGTGGTTAAGAGGCACTGGCTGCTCTTCCAGAGGTCCTGAGTTCAAATCCCAACAACCACATGGGGGCTCACAGCTGTCTATAATGGTATTTGATGCTCTCTTCTGTCATACATGCAGATAGAGCACTCACACGTATAAGTAAAATCTAAAATAATTTTTAAAATGTAAAGAGTTAATGGAGTTGTTTTGTCATTGTGTTTTATATTAGTGTGAGGCAGGGTCTTAACCTGTCATGTTCTACGAGCTGAGGAGTGAACTCAAGTGTACTTGAGTGTAAAGTACATTCAAGTGTAACTTAATTTTTCTAAACCTTATCTTTAGTGATGCTTTTTAAACGTTTTAACCTTTCTTGTAACCCATCACCCACCAGAGGTAATGGAAAAGAAAGGATGCGGGGATGCGGGGGGGGGGGGGGGAGTGGACCTGTTTAGAAAGGTTCTTTGGAGCAACTCCCATCTGTGTTGTCTGAAAATCGGCAGTTCGGTTCCCAGGTCAGCAGCGGCAGCTCCAACCACTCACAAGCGCTTCACAAATACACCAGCTGTCCAGTTCGGTAGAGTCGGGTTAGCAACAGGATGACACCAGCAGAGACAGCCAGGCCTCAGCTTCACATGAATCAGTGGGGGAGGGGGGGCAACAGGACACCAGGAGAAGTTCTTAGCTGTGTCTCTCTCAGGGAAGCGAAGATCAGCGAAGACTTGCGACCCACAAGCATTGCACAGAGAGCTGAACCAGCAAGCCGCGCTCTGTCTCTGTCATGGAGTCCTATTTATACCCTCCAAGCATCCCCTGCCCTCCACATGCCGCGCCTCAGCACGTGCATTCAATCAGCCTGAGTCCTTGGAAGCCACAACAAACTGTAGTGCGTTTCTCTCCATGGCGTCTCGACAAATGCAGCTCAACTATACAATGTAAGGCGGACCAATAAATGCGTGTCCTTAGCAAAGACTCCATCACATTTCCTTTCATGTGCTTGCTTTAGCAGAACATCCTCTCTCTTTCCTTCCCCCCTCCCCCTCCCACTCCCAATCCCAATCCCTCCCCGTTCCTCCCTACCTCCTTCTCTCTTCCACACCCCCCCCCACCTGCCTCAGGTCCTCAGATTCTTGATTCCCACCTGTTGCTTAGTTACCCGTGCCCAGCCTTCCACAGAGTCCGTGCATCCATAACTGTAATTCAGCCTAGCTGAGGGCCACCTTTGGCCTCACTACCAAAGAGGCAACTAAAGGGGAAAGCCTCGGAGTAAACATCTTATCTTTCCCGAGGTAGTGTGGGGTGGAAAAAAACAAAACCAAAAACAACAGCAAAAACCCTGCATGGAAAGTCGGCTCCCGCTGTAGGTTGCTTCACTAACAGTGGGGACACAGCGCCACCTGGTGGCAACCCTCAGTGTTCAGATTAGCTGCCGGCTGTGTTAATCAGATCCAAAAACTAAAAGTAGGGAGGGAGGAAATAGAGAGCAACTGGGTTTTGTTGATGCTTTTTAATATCTTATTTATTTCTACGATACATGTATAAATGTTTCCACTGTGTGTGGACTAGTTTTATGTCAGCTTGACATAAGCTAGAGTCACTGGGAAGTAGGACTCTCAGTTGAGAAATGGGTGCCAACCCTAGGCAGGTAGTTCCAGGTTTTAGTAATCCAGTAAGCAACTTTCCTCTGTAGCCTCTGCTTGAGTCCCTGTCCCGACTTTTCCAATAATAGACTATAATTAGTGAGATGAAGTAAACCCTTTCCTCCCCAATTTGCTTTTAGTCATGGTATTTATCTCAGCAGTAGAAACCCTAACTGAGGTGTGGAAACTGAGTTCAGAAAGTGTGTGTGGTGGCAGATACCTTAATCTGAGCATTCGAACCACCCTGGTCTACAGCAGTCCCAGGGGTACACACAGAAACCCTACCAAAAACAAACAAACAAACAGAAAGCTCCCAAATGGTTTTGAGTCTTTAAAGATCATTACTACTTTGTGTGAATGAGTATTTTGCCTGCACATACATCTGTATACCACTTTCATGCCTGCTGCCCTGGGAATTCAGAAGAATGTATCTGATCTCCTGGAACTGGGGTTACAGGTAGTTATGAACCACACCACATAGGTGGACTGAGCCCAAGTTACCTGTAAGAGCAGGCAATGGTGTGTGTGTGTGTGTGTGTGTGTGTGTGTGTGTGTTGTGTGCATTGCATGAAAGTATACTGTAGCTGTCTTCAGATACACCAGAAGAGGGCATCAGATCTCATGACAGATGGTTATGAGCCACCATGTGGTTGCTGGGATTTGAACTTGGGACCTCTGGAAGAGCAGCTAGCGCTCCCAACTGCTGAGCCTGAGCCTGCAGCCCCGTGTGTCCACCTGTCCAGCACGGGCAGCCTCAGCACACCTTTGTCCAGTAAGTGGCCCGAGCATCCCTTCTTGTGAAGAGGTGGCAGTCAGTCCTGACTCTCTCATCAGCACCAATTAGTGTCCAGCACCAGTCATTCTACTCAGAAGGGGCTGAGATGGTGCCCGGAAGCAGCCAGAGAGAGCAGCCCAGTGACCCCCAGGACAGAGGCCCCAGCCCTAGTCCCTGCTCTCCCAGGTGGTTCGAACTAGTCTGTAGTATGAGTACTTTAATAAATCCTGGTGCAGGGTTACTTTCCTCCTTTGACTATTTATGTTCCCCGATGAAAGACACACACAGCCTTTATGCTTCAATATGCTTTAACCAGCACAATAGCTGGGCAGCTGCCTACCCTCGGGCTGTTAGAATCCACCTCCCATCCATAACCCAAGTTATTACTTAAGATGATCCATCCGGGCTGCTACTAGCTCTAAAATGGCCAGCCTACATTCTAGGGCTCAGCTAACCCCTGGTGGGCTCTCCTGCACACTATTCTAGGTATGGTGGCTCTCCTCCTTCCTTAGCCCGGGAAACCTAAACCCTGCCTATGTCTCTTCTCCCCAGCTATTGGCTGCTGGCATCTTTGTTTACCAATCAGAATTAACTAGGGGCAGGGTCTCTCCCATGCAAACATTTTTTTTTTGGGGGGGAGGACCCAAATTAGCATTAGAATCCAAGTAGCATTAGGCCAAACCTGCTATACTAGTCCCTCTGCCTCTCTGCCCTTAAGCATCCCTGGTCCCTGGATAGACCTATTACACATCACACACATCAGTTGTCTTCTCTCTGTGCCCACTGTCACTTCCCGGGAGCAACTGTCACTGATCCTGATCCTGAGGCACCTCTCAGCTTCCAGCTGCTTCTCTAGCTCCTCTGCCTCTACCCCAGATCCATCCCTGTTCCCCTTCCTCCACCCCCACCACCCCCGTCGACTCACGAGAGACACAAGCCATTTTGCCACTGCCTCTGAAAACCATTCTTACTTCCCAGAGCAAAATGGAAGATAGGCAAGACCCAAACCAAACCTAGCCAACCTCAAAGTTTGCCTACGTTGCAGGACAAGGTCAAAGTTTCCCCAGTGTGGCTGGAGGCAGGCACAGCTTCTGCTGTTTGCAGTCACCCTGCCAGCCTACCTCTGAGCAGATCCTGGCCCCGACTGGGTTCTGTACTGATATCGCAAAGCCTGCGTTTCAGGGTGACCCTTAATTGTATCTCGAGCCGGAAGCCTGGAGACATCCATCTGGTGGGAGTGGACACAAGGGTCACTGTGGGCAGTGTGTGGGCGATAGATGGGAATCTGGGGTGTTTCTGCAGTCAGGCAGGTGGCTACATTGGGCAAGAGCAGGTCAGAAAGGTCTCCCCATGCTCAAGCAAGCTAATCTGCCCTCTCCAGACTTCCAGACTGCTAAATTACAGTCACAACTACCTGTAACCCCAGTTCCAGGATTACAGAGATAAACATAGGCTTTCACTAAGCATGATACAGCCCTGAGTCTGTGCAGGAGCCTGGTTTTCCTCAGCACAGCCAGTTTCTAGGCATCTGGAGGGTCAGTAATAGAACCAGATCCAGCTGCTTTCTGTGGCCTAATCCTAGCACTGTTAGGCCGAGGCAGAAGGTTACAAGATCAAGGTCAGTTTGGGAGTCAAAGTAAGTTTAAGGTTAGTCTGGGCTACATAGCTCCTCCTCCCCAGATAAAAAGGAACATTCATAGACTTAACAGAAATAGCTCCGGCCAACAAAGGCATGACAGCAGACAGGGAGACTATTATGCAAGGTTGGAACATCTCGTAAGGAACATTATCTGAAAGCAGAGCAACAGGGAATTAGGAAACAGGCAAGAATGTTAAGAAATGCCAACTCTTGACCAAGGAAATTGAAGACAGAAACACTAGGCATACAGAAAGGGTCGGGGCGGGGCACAGAAGGGAGAAGTGAGCAGCCAAGAAGGAAACCTGGGTAGACTGACTGTGTGCTCACTGGGGATGCAGGATGCAGACCTACTCTGCCAGCCTCTTCCAGTGTGATTTACAACATCAGGGTGGGGGGGGGGGAGACGCTCTACAACTTCTAGAAAGGAAGTTTTAGGTCGTTTGCCAAAGATACGAATGGGGTCAGAAGGACTGACCAAGTCCTTCCTAGCAATACTGAGAATAAGAAAGTTTCAAATATGCCTTTCCAACCTTGTGGGTAAACAACTTTAGTTTTCAAATCTGTGGGGGGTGTTTCCGTGAAGCATCCTGGTAGACAGTTGGGTCTTGGGAGAAGAATACCTTACCTCAGGACAATGCTGAGGGCACACTGAATCCAAAACCAGGCAGGAAAAAGAGAGGGATCCATGGGGGAAAATGGACGAGTCTGATCAAACTTAACTAGAAGCTTCATCCCTACAGCCTAGCATTCATGGTACTGGAAGGTACTCTGCACAGGACTAGGGGAGAAAAGTAATCCTCAGACAAGTTACAAACCCCACGACCTACAACATTAACCTGATTGCATAATATGCCACTACAATATTGGTAGAAATGTTATGGGTGTAACCAAGCACTTAAAAAGCAGGGGTTTTTTTTGAGATTATAATTTATTCCAACATATCTCCCTTAACTTTTCTCCCTCCAAACCCTTCCAAATACCTTCCCCCCCCCACTCTTCTTTAGATTCATAGCCTCTTTTTCCCAACCACATTTTGAGTGGGTTTATTGAGATGGGATTCACACCTGGCACTGCTACAGTAGCCAAGAACCCAAGGCTCAGCAGAATAACACTACTATTCTGCCAAAAGAACAGAATGATTGACAAGGCATATTGCTATTCCTATAGGTCAGTGTTTCCCTCAGCCCTCATTAGAGAAGCTTTGAGCTTGCTGTTAATTTGCTCTTTTTTGTTTTATTGACTTGTTTTGATTTTTGTTTTATGTATATGTGTGAGATGTCTGTTATTTATGGTTGCTGTTCCTTTTTTTAAAAAAGATTTTATTTATTTATTATATATAAGTACACTCAGACCAGAAGAGGGTATCAGATCCCATGACAGATGGTTGTGAGCCAGCATGTGGTTGCTGGGATTTGAACTTAGGACCTCTGGAAGAGCAGTCAGTGCTCTTAACCACTGAGCCATCTCTCCAGCCCTGTTTCTTTCTTTTTTGAAACAGAACAAAAAATTGGATATATAGGGAGGTAGGGGGCATCTAGGAGGGCTCAATGGGGGAGAAAGCATGGTCAAAACATATTGTATAAAATTTTTTATTCATTTGTGTTTTACTGTTCAAGATAGAGTTTCTCTGTGTAGCTGTGACCGTCCTGGAACTTGCTTTGTACATCAGGCTGGCCTCGAAATCAGAGATCCATCTGCCTCTGCCTCCTGAGTGCTGGGATTATAGGCATGGACCACGATGACTGGTTTAGGGAAAAAAAATTAATAATAAGTGGACCTTGACAAAAAACACTTGTTTACATAAGTTTGTTTGACTTATGATTCAGGGTTCCAGTCTAGCAAGGTACTCTCTCACTGAGGGCGACTTGTGGCCTGGGGTTGTTACACCTTCTCCTCTGTCTTTAGGAATTTAATTTAATTTAATGGGTATGCGTGTTTGCTTCACTGGTGTCATTGCACATCATATGTGCCTTTTGCGCTCAGAGATCAGAAGAGGGCGTCAGATCCCCTGGAACTGAAGTTGTGAACGGTGACGAACTTCTTGGTGAATGCTGAGACCCAAGCCCCCGTCCTCCGCGAGAACAGCCTTAACCACCGAGGCTTCCCTTAGCTCCTTTTCACCTTCAGGACAGGTCAACTCAAGAAAATCATCTGTCCCTGACTAAAATACTCTGAGAAACTTCCTCTCGCCTGGCCCTTGTGAGAGAGGATATGGGTGTTACTCAGAACCCGGCTTTGACCTCTGATAGTTGGATGGTCCTTCCCTTGTTGTAAAAGCTGATGACTACTTATTCATTCCCAAACCACAATCCCACCTGACCTAGGGGTTAGGAACACTACCCGCCCACACTTCGGCCCCGCCCTCATTCTGACCACACCCATCTTCACTTTTAGCCCCGCCCTCCCTGCAGCTCGGTCCAGGACGTAGCAAAAAGACCTGGTCCTTTGGCCTTAGCCTGTGTTCCAGGACCCAAGCAGTCCTGGCACGTGCCTGCTCCAGAAGGGTCTGCTGGTGGTTTTGAAACAGGGACACACTGCTTCCACTCTGGACTCCCCCAGAGGCGAAGTTCAGACCTTTTCCCTTGTGAGTTTTCTAACTGGGAACTACTGAAAAGTTGGCTGATTGCTAACTCCCGGGAGGCGGCCCACTGCCTTCTGGATAGCGTAGGCTTCGCTGTGCCAACTGTAACACAAGGCCAATTTTCAGACCCCTGAACTTTGGGCTGCCGGTTTTACTGACTCCTGAGTCCGCCAGATAGAATACTCATGCCGCGAGTAAAATCAAGTATATTCTGCCCCCCCCCCCAATGTGGGCAGCAGGGAATCCTGCGGTGCCTCAGAGGGCAGAGTCTGACAGAAGGGGCCCCACTAGCATGGAGGACCTGGGACCAAATGTTCGCAGTGTAGACCTACTTCAGATGGTAAGCCTATGTTTAAGTTTTGAGGACCCATCGGGCAGTTCGCTTTCTCTCCTCAGTGCCTAAAGGCGCCAACCAGACCATCCTGGTCAGCACTTGTCATCTGTAGATGGACAGTGACCGAGTGGCTGCTCTAATGTGTGTGGAGGAATCTCATTGTACTTTTAAGACTATAAATGGGAGCCTGGAGTGGTGACTATTAGCGTTCGGTCTAAGCTCCACCCCACAGTTACCTAGCAACAGTCAGGTAAGCTCCACCCCACAGTTACCTAGCAACAGTCAGGTACGCTCCGCCCCACAGTAACCTGGCACTGTAAAAAGTGGCTGCTTGCCACCCCCCCCCTCCTCTCTCTCTCTCTCTCTCTCTCTCTCTCTCTCTCTCTCTCTTCTCTTGCCCCTTTGTCCATTCTCTCCCCATGCCTTACCCCCCTCTCTCTCCACGAGCTCATGGCCGGCCTCTGCTTCTCTCTCCTCCTCTCTCTCTGCCTCTACTACCCTCTCAACTCCCCCCTATGACCTGAATAAACTCTATACTATACCTCAGGGGGAAAGGATTTCCAGCATGGGTCCCCCAGAGGCATCCCCCTCGTTCCCATGCCTCACCACATCTCCATGGAGCATATATACCCCCCCATCTTTTTCCTAACATTGGTGCCAAAGCTCGGGACATATCTTTTCTTTTTTATAAACACATCAGCTTTTATGACCCTTGTTCGATGTTCCTAGTCCATTGTACAACACATTAGACATTCGTATTTTCTATCAGACACTGTGAAACTTGGGTTTACAAGGGATTAAATCCCCTTTCTCTCCCTCAACCTTGTATGACTTTTATGTGGGAGTTATAATCACCCCTACAACCCAGTAAAACAAAGGCCCTGCTATGTTCTTAGAATTTGAGTTAAACGTCCTGCCTCTTCCTTCTTTCCTTCCCCGTTCTTGGTTTCTTTGTATACCTTTGGCTGTCCTGGAATTTGTTCTGTATACCAAGCTGACCTTCAGAGATGCGTCTGTTTTTGCTTCCTGAATTCTGGGGTTGAAGGCATGGGACACCCCTGTCAGGCAATAAAAAATAACTCTTAAAAAATTAGCAAAACCAGGCAAAAAGCACAAACCATCAGAATCAGATGGGGTACCCTCATTCCCCACAGGACACCCCTACCCATGGCACCCCAGATCCAGGGCTCTGGAGTGTGGGTAGCATCCCTTGAGAGTCCTGGATCTGGTGGTCATTGCCCCACCTGTTGGGATTCTGTAAGCCCCGCCCCCCAGTTACCTGGCAACACCCAGGTATGCTCCGCCCCAGTTACCTGACACTATAAAGGGGCTGCTTGTCCCCTCTTCTCTCTCTTGGCCTCTTGCCTTCCTACTCTCTTTGTCTCGTCCTTGCTCTTCCCCCTTCTCCTCCTCTCCCCATTTCCCCCCAATCCCCGCCTCTCTCCACATGCTCATGGCCGGCTTTCACTTCTCTATTCCTCTCTCTCTGCCTCTACTATCTTCTTAACCCCTGACCCCCATGACCTGAATAAACTATTCTGTACTATACCGTCGTGTGGCTGGTCCCTCAAGGGGAAGGGCTTCCCAACATGGGTCCCCCAGAGGCCTCGATGCACCCCCACGGAGCATTATCTCCCCCACTCTCCATCTTTTTCCTAACACCACCAGCTTCGAATCCTTCTAACCAGTCCTGAGGGGCTGGTTCCCTACTTTATGCCCCAGACAAAGGTCACTCCCCTTGACCAACAGCTCTCAACAGACTGTGAGAGTTAGGAGAAGCGACTGGTTTAGCAAATCCACGGAAGTAAGGATGAGCCGATCCTTCCGAATCCGCAACTACATCCGGCAGTCGCGATGGGACGAATCGAATCGTGGCTATTGTCCCAGATACAACTGCAGCTTTTGTTTGTTGTTGTTTGTTTGTTTGTTTGTTTCTTTTTTAACTTCAGCTCCGTGAACACTGTCGCGAGCCTAACTCAACTCAAGGTGCGGCTGAGGAATGTTTACCTAAACCACACCTGCACCCCGGGGCAGTTCCAGGATCCTGGCCAAGTGGGGTTTAAAATGCCCGTGAGACTTGGCTACAGGTTTCCTTTAACAACGCCTGGACAGTTGTAAAATCAGTTTGCTGTAGCATGAACTCCACTTGCTCAGAAACTTCAGTCAGGCTCAGGTTGTGTATTCCCTTTGGTGAAGACGTTGATCCTAGCTGCTCCGTGCCTGGGGAGTCGGAAGGCCTGCTTGGGGACCCTGAGTTCCGGTACCGCTGCCAGGCATCAGTAGACTGTAGTGCGCTCCGCCCATCAAAGTAGCAGCCACCTATTCCAGCAGCCACTAGAGGGGCGGCCAGGTCCCCGAGCCTGTCAGTCAAACGTTGTGCTGGGGGCGGAGCCAGGCGGGGCGGGACGAACCGGGCGCACTGGCAGTGGCACGGGGCGGGGACAGGCGACAGCGGCGCGGAACGCAGAGCGGCGGGAGAGGAGCCCGGACTCCTGGTCTCTGCTGCCGCCATGGCTACCGTGGACCTGGAGAAGTTGCGGATGTCGGGGGCTGGCAAGGCCATCGGAGTGCTGACCAGCGGCGGTGACGCGCAAGGTGATGGGGGGCGTGAAGGCGTGTTTACGGTTGGATCTGGGGTTTCTGTCTGTCCCCAGAACCCTTCGGGTTGTCCACTGCCCCTCGCCTAGGGACCTGGGTATACGTGGCCAGCCAACCTCCTACGGGGCACCACGGCTCCAGGTCCCTGTCCCCAGACTCCGCCCCGAGTCGCTGGCGTACGTGCTGCAGGCCACGGGCCTTTGCACGCCCCGCCCTCGCGCTGCCTGGGTCGGCCCGGCTTGGGGGTGTGTCCGCGCAGACTTAGGGCACACGGCTGTTCCTTTCTAGGCCACACGTGTCAGGACCTCTGAGAGCGCAGTCGGCCAAGTTTCACAGCCCAGGAGTTTGAAAGGATTAGGGACCCTGTACTCTTCCCCGTACCTTGCCTGTACCGGGGTGGGGTGAGGGTGAGGCAGGCTTGCCCACACGCCTTCACTCGGCCTGCTTTCCTGTCCCTTGGATGGAGACTTGGGTGGAAGAACAAAGTGAATGGAGCGGGGCCTAGGGGTAGGGAGCTAACTCTAGGGTATTTCTCGCCGCTGTAACAGGGCACGCACCACATGGCTAACAGTTCAGGGTTCGACCTGGTAAGGCTAGGGAAAAGCCTGGCTGGGGAGGATTTGCCTTCCCCTCAGCCCCTTTTCTTAGTGGCCTGGTTCCGTGCTGACTGTTGATGTGCGAAGTCTCTGGCTCAAGTTGGGTCCAACTGAAGAGCAGTACTACTCAGCGGAGTAAGACACGTGGGGCTTCAAGGGGCTTAGCTTCCTGCTGTTGGGCTTCGCCATTTCCTTCCAAACATTTTCAGGAAACATATACATGCTTCCCAGTGCAGGCTCCTGACTGCCCAGCCCTTACCTAAGAGAGGAGCGGGAACAACACCGCATGGTTGCAAGCCCAGGAAGGCAGGGGGAAAAAAAGTCACGCTGACTCCCAGCATGTTGGAAATCTCAAATCTCTGTTGGGTCTCCTGGGCCTGGTCTAGGCTGGCAGTCAGCATAGCCTTTTTTCAGGGCTGTGGCTGTACCTGGTACCCTAGAGCACAGCCCCATGCTGGGAAGAATCACGCATGGTAGTGGACCACAAGAGGGGCGCTGTTTGGGCCCACCTCATCCATGAGGCATTTCAGTGAGGTCAGCAGAGTCCTGAATCCCATCTGAAGGGCTCCTGGCTCTGGCAGGCATAGGCTATCTACCTCACGCTCCTGATGAGCAAGGGAGGGCCCAGTGTCTGAGGGATGGTTATATTGAGTGGACTCCGGGGGAGGAGTTCCTGCTGCTCTCTGTGAGCAGCTGCCAGGCCAGGGCCACCAAGGTGACAGACATTTGTTTTGGAGGCTGGTGGAGGAACTAGGGGCAGTAGGCCCTTCCTGGTCAGGGGAAGGTAGGCAAAACCTTCTTACGGTTTTATTCTGGCTTCAGGGCAAGATCTCTACAGGTTTCCTCAGAGTCCTCTGGGATGGGGCAGAGTGGAGCCTTCTGTTGCCTAAATTCTGGAAGCTGCCTGTGGGTGTGTTCCCCATGCCTGAGCTGCTTCTGTGCCCAGTCAGCTGATGGGCTCCTGGTACTTTGTGCTCACAGAGCTCCATCTGCGTGCATTGAGCTTGTGAACACCAGTCCTCATTTGAGAAGGCAACATGGGCCTAGACCCAGTCCAGGCCATGCTAGAGATGGCCAGGTCCTTAGCCTGACCCAAGCACTGCCTCTGGCCTATGAAAAGGTTTCTTTTTCCCTTCTAGCCAAGCAGGAAGACCCTTTTTTTTTTCCAGACCAGAGTCTCTCCCTTCCTGTTGGCCAAGAGTCACAGTTAGAGAGCTGACAAGGGCCGCTGTTCACCATTGTCTGTTTGATTGGAGGACTTGGTTTAAAAATTGCTACAGGTAGAGAAAAAAAAGCAAAACAAACAAACAAACAAAAAACCAATTAACCAACAACTGCAACAAACCAGCCGGGTTAACCTCAGTCACATCCCAACCAGGCAGGGGCCAACTCTGGCTGTTCCTTCCGGCCTCTTCTCTGTACCCAATTTGCCCTGGGGCTCTGTCTTCTTTGTGGTCAGGGGAAGACACTGATTTGCTGTTTGTGTTTGGAGCTGCCCCAGGGTCTGGGATTAGACGCAGGCCCTTTAGCTGATAAGTAACTCTGGTAGGCCCAGGATCGTCTCTTGGTGTCTGTATAACACCTTGTCTTCCCAAAGGTCATGTCTATGAGGCCATTTTTGCATCAAATGCATAACCAGCCTTTGGCTCTTCATGGGGCACCTATGGTTATCAACTGACAGACAAACAGACAATGCCTGCTCTCTGCTGACGGCTCTTTGATTGGGCCTGGTCTTTGCCCTGCTCATTTCTGAGAATGAAAAGCAAATTAAAGTGTAATGGAAAGGCCTTTAACTGGGTGCGGTGGCTCAGGCTTCTAATCCCAGTAATTGGGTTGCCGTGGCAGGAGGATTGCCGTGAGTTCTGGGCTATAAAGTGAATTGTATGGGGACCATGGCACGTAGAGGGTGGGGCCCAGACCTCTGCCACAGTCTGGCATACATGGCAGGAAGGTGACGTCAGGAACAATGACCTTTCCTGCTCTGGGTCCTGGGAAGGTCCAGTCTGGGGTAGGAGGAGCGGGGGAGGCAACCCTATAGCTAGGTACAGTCAGTGACCCTTGGTGCTCTGCCCAACTGCTTGCTAAGGCCCAGGTGGAGGTCTCTGGCCAGAGGCCACATGGTCTTCGATGCCCGGGTCAACTTCCTGTCCTATACACTAGCCTACACCCTGGGTTCCACTGTCCCCATATGTCATGCCTAGGCCCCAAGGTTTGCACCTGGCTCTGTGAGTCTGCAAGGGGGAGGACCTTCCTATTGTCGTGTGTCGGGTAACTGAGGCTGGGAACTAGGAATGGAAGGAAACCAAGCCCACAGGAGCTGCCACGCTCCTCCACACTTTTTTCGAAATCTTCCAGAGAGCAGTTTCATTAACACCAGGCTCTGATTTCCTGGCCCTGAGCCCACTGGGATGGGGGTGCTATGGGAGGGTCCAGTTCTCCCTGTCTGGACTGATGGCCGGGTCCTGATTCTCTCACAGGCATGAATGCTGCTGTCAGAGCTGTGACTCGTATGGGCATATATGTGGGGGCCAAAGTCTTCCTCATCTACGAGGTAAGCCCGGGCGTGGTGGGGGTGTGTGGTGGGGGTGGCCTATGGTGAGGTAACCTAGGTGTGTTCCTGTAGGGAACACATTGTTCTGTGGGACAGGATAGCCTGTTGTGTTCTGGTCACCTTGGAAGCTTTCAGGTAGCTGGGCCCAGACTAGCAGAATGGAAACATATTATGGGGTTTGTGCCCATTGATACTTGTCCCAGAGTCACTAGAAGACCAGCCAGGACAATAAGACCAACAGGGAGGGACCAATAGGAAGGACCCTACCTATGCAGGCAAATAGCACAATCCCACCTCCCCCCCACCCCCAGGCCACACGGTCCTGGTTTGTTCCTACACTGTGGCCTATGAGAAGCAAAGTGGGGGGAGGGGGCGTTGGAGAGATGGCTCGGAGGTTAAGAGCACTGTCTGCTCTTCAGAGGTCCTGAGTTCAAATCCCAGCAACCCCATAGTGGCTCACAACCATCTGTCATGGGATCTGGTGCCCTCTTCTGGCCTGCAGGCATACATGCAGGCAGAATGCTGTATACATAAGAAAGTGGGGATAGAGGGTCTCCCTGATGTAGCTTTGGACAGACACTGTAGTCTGAGAGCCATTTTCTCTCCCCAATCTACTCCCTTTTGTAGAGTTGTCTCATCTCCTTTCCTCACAAGGCTCCCGAATTCCCGTGTACTACCTTGAGGTTATATTGTATTCACTTTTTATACACAATGTATCTAACCTCAGCTCAGCCTCCTATAGGGCCTCTGCCCCTCCCTCTCCCTGCTGGGTATGTCTTTGTCCCTTTGCCCTGGCCCCAAGTTATGGCAGGGCCATATCCAGCCTTCTGCTCTACAGATGTAGGGGAGGGAGGGGGTGTGGGTGGGGGTGCTTACATATAGGGTTCTGCCTTCTCTCTCTCTGAGTGCAGGCTTCAAGCAAGCTTGGATGGGGGTGGCGGGGAGAACCCCGAAAACCCTGCTGTGGGGTTTCAGAGATCTGAATGGAAGGATCCTGGCAGAGGGGGCTCCAAATGGGGAGAGCTGGGTCCTAGCTATATAAGACCTCAGGATCCCAGCCTCTTCAGCTCAGTGGAAATACTGAGAGCCAGGAGTGGGTGGTGAATGCCTCTTATCCTAGGACTCCAGTTGTAGAGGCAGGAGGATATCTGTGAGTTAAAAGGCTAGCCTGGAACTCTGTCTCAAGGGGGAAAAATTAAACTTTAAAAAATTAATTAATTAAAAGTTAAATGGGAAATGAGTTCTCCCTTCTAGTGGGTGGTCTTTCATCTTTTAATGACTGTGTAAATAAATGGGGGCTGCACCTTTGAGCTCAGAGACTCTCAAGAGGAGAGGTGCTTAGGCTTTGAGGGTGTCGGCAACTATGGAATGGAAAGAGAGACTTCTCTTCCTCTGCTGCAGGACCTGCACCCCCTTCCTTCGCGGGGCCCTCCATGCACCAGGATTCCCTTACTTTCATCTCTGATGCATAGGAGAGTGTGGGTGTGGGTGTGGGCTTCCCAAGGTGTCTTTTTTTTTTTTTTTTTAATACAGTGGCTGTGTGGGGCCTTGTGGCTTTCCAAGTCCCATTGCTGAGAGTGAAATCTGCAGGTTTAAAGGTGGAATAGTGAGGTTTCTGAGGGGTATTGTTTAGGACAGTGGAAACTAGTGGTCTGTTAAGTTAGTAGATTCTAAACAGTCTGTTATCTATTAGACATGGGATGTTAGTTCCGAGACCTGGAAGGACAAGGAATAGCTGTTCCAGGAGCTAAAAGTAAACCAGATATGGTGATTAACTTCTTGACTTGCCACAGTCCAGCCTCTCTACATCTCTTCAGATACAACTTATTTCAAGAATTACTTTTGACTCTCAAGTGATTTTGGTTTTTTGACAGCGGTGTCTGAAGTCTTCCGACTTGCCCATTAAGGGTCTTACTTTTCCCTGTCTTGGTTAGAAGTCTTGAGTGGCCAGAGGGGCTACCATTGGCCTGACCTGAACTAGAAGAGCTAGCTCGTCCCCATACTAGGGTGCATTGTCTACCTGTGGCTCCTTAGAGCCTTCTGGTTAGACTCCAGGGTTGAAGACAGAGCTGCTTGTGTGGCTGCAGTGGTCTGAGCTGCCCCTTTCCTGCCCATCCTCTGGGACTCTACCACTTAGCTAGGGAGGAGCACAGGCAAGAGCTGAGTTGGACAGCCCAGGCTAAGCATGAATGTCCCTTCTCCCTGGGGCTGGTGATGTCCCCTGAGGGCTTTGGAGCTTCACAATGGAAGGAGGCCGCCATCTTGTCATAGCCTTTGCAAAATACCCATATCCCACGTCCATCTTATATAAAACCCACAGGCAGACACCACAGTGAGGTAGAGGTACTTGGTTGGCACCTTGCTGTCTGATGAGCAACAGCAGAGGTTGGCAAGGAAGCTAAGTTGATTCTCCATTAGGATCCAGTCCAAAACCCCCAGGATGAAAGAAAGATAGGCGTTTATCTGGTACTGCAATGGGGCAGCACCCTGAACTTCCATTGCTTTGCTGCTTTGCTCTGGGGTGAAGAATTGGCCACAAGCACCTGGGGAAACACAGGACATTGTGTTTTGTTTTTTGTTTTTTTTTTTTTTTTTTTTTTTGTGGTTGCCCATAAATCCAGGGGACTTGTGAGTTCTTCCTCGGGAATGGGCCTTTCCATCCAAAACACGTGCATGTTCCTATGTGGAGAGGTGTGTGGTGTGTGTTTCTGACAGCTTGATTTCTGCCTTTGAAACTAGGCACTACATATGCACATGAGTAGGGAGGGTGTCATGCTATGCGGTTGTGTAGCTAGACACACTTGGACCACACCCAGGTCATTTCCACCATTCACACTGGGTAGATCTCCTCTGAAGGACTTCAGCCTTCCCTAGAGGCTTCTGTGTCCTGACCTTGACTTGGGTACAAATGACATGAGATCAGCTTGGGGACACTCTCTGGGTATCTGCTTGCGCCACAAGCAAATACTGCGTGTTTTCCTCTTTGTAATAAGCAGACTCTTGGGCATGCAGAGCATGCTCGGAGCCCCACATAGGATGCTGACCCTGCTGCTCACTATTAGGCTTCCTGAGCTCGCTTACTGCTGGCGAGCACGGTGCTTCTGGCCACATTGGGGCAGCCATCTCAGATGTCCTTCTTTGCTTGCAGGGCTACGAGGGCCTTGTGGAAGGAGGCGAGAACATCAAGCCAGCCAATTGGCTCAGTGTTTCCAACATCATCCAGCTGGTGAGGCTCGAAGCCAGGTGGCTCCTTCCCACCCTGAGAGTGTGTGAGCACGTGTGGGCGTACACATGCACTTCCGGTACAGAGATCTCATGGGCACATAGACATATAGACAAGTAGAAATGACAGACACACACATACAAATACCAAGTAGTCTAGATCAGGGAGGCTGTGGGTGGAGACAGGGAAGGTTCTGTTCTGCCTGGTGGGTGGTGTGTGTAGGGTGTGTGTGTGTGTGTGTGTGTGTGTGTGTGTGTGTGTGTTGGGGTGTGGGGGTGGGTGGGGAGGATGTGCTTTCTAGTTCTAAGACTTGTGGAAACTCCCCAAGGCTTTGGACTCAAGGAGAAAGGCCAGGGTGTGGGAGGAGCTATATAAGGCTATAGAGATTTCTCCCTCATCTAATTCTCTGGGGTTCACCTCATCCAGCAACGGCATCTTTCTGATGCCTCCAGGGACCTTTAGCCATCCTACCCGAAGGCTCTTGTTTCTTCCATATAGGGCGGAACCATTATTGGCAGTGCCCGCTGTAAGGCCTTCATGACGAGGGAAGGGCGCCTGGCAGCAGCCTACAATCTGCTCCAACACGGCATCACCAACCTGTGTGTCATCGGTGGGGATGGCAGCCTCACAGGGGCCAACATCTTCCGCAACGAGTGGGGTAGCTTGCTGGAGGAGCTGGTGAAGGAAGGTGGGTCTGCAGGCTGGCTCTGGAAGTGGCTGGAAGTTAACGTCTGCTCCAGAACAGCTCCCAAGGTGGAGCAGTGTGCAGGTGGTGAGGTCAGCATGAGGTTCACCTTGGCGGTACCCCGGGTTCCAGCACAGCATGTTCCCAGCTGTGTGATGGTCTTGCTTGTAACTGATTCCTGAGAGAGTCTGATGTGCATAGACATCTATTTGCAGAGGTGTAGTTATGGTTTGGGTGACATTAGATTCTAAGTCCCAAGGTTGCCATGGGGGAAGGTGACAAACTTGACATTCTGTGTCTCCTGTGGGGTACCTGGAGCACAGTGCTCCCACAGTCCTCTGGAGGCTTCTTGCTGGGCTGTACTCCTTCTCATAGATGGTGGATGAGGCAGAAAAAGGTGTAGCGGGTGAAGCAGCTGGCCAGGTCGTGGTCCTCATCTGGCCTTTGCTTCTCGGACACAGGCAAGATCTCAGAGTCCACAGCTCAGAACTATGCACATTTGAGCATTGCTGGTCTGGTGGGCTCCATCGATAATGACTTCTGTGGCACCGACATGACCATCGGCACAGACTCAGCCCTGCACCGCATCATGGAGGTCATCGATGCCATCACCACCACTGCCCAAAGGTAAGTGACGACCTATGCGCGCTGGGCTGACTTGGGGTCATGGTAGTGAAGTTGACTTCATGGGGGGCGGGGCTGCCACAGTATGGCCATGCCTCCTGCTAGAGGAGATGCTGGGGGTCAGCTCCCAGCCCTCTAGGTGTCAGTGGGACATGAGCTGCCAGAGGCTACCATGCTCCTCAGGGTGGTACGCCTGAAGGGGGTTCTTGGGCTCTAGTCAGGGATCACCAAGTCTGGATCAATGCCAGGCTTTCAAGATGGTTGAGAGCTGTCTGGAAGACTGGTGTTTCCTAGCTTAGGGAGCAGGCAGCAGTCCCTGGTCACGAGGAGATGGGCATTGTCCTTTTTCAGCACCTCTATCCTTTTGGACTAGTGTGGTGGGTTAAAATGTGTGGCTCGCAAGTTCTGGCATTGATTTCTACGCCTGTTTCTTCTCCGCAGCCACCAAAGGACCTTTGTGCTGGAGGTGATGGGACGGCACTGCGGGTGAGGAGGTCTATTCTAGTTGGCAGGGAGAGGTGGGGCAGTTGGGAGCTGTTGGGGACAGTGGGAGGGGAGCCCATAGTGCCTGTAACCGAGTTTGATCATTTAATGTTATGAATATGAGGGAGCCCTGGTAGGCAGCAGGGAGAGAGACAGGGAGGAGGTCCTGAGCAGGCTGCCTCCTCTGCTCCTCCAGGTACCTGGCGCTGGTGTCTGCGCTGGCCTCTGGGGCTGATTGGCTATTCATCCCTGAAGCGCCCCCGGAGGATGGCTGGGAGAACTTCATGTGTGAGAGGCTGGGTGAGGTGAGTGGTCCAGGGATTTCAGCCACTCAGAGGCAGGTGTTCACAGCATCCATCTGCTTCCTCTGGGGAACTGGGAGGGTCATGATGCCCTTGCATGGTGAGGTTCATAGTGCAGGTGACTTAGACATTCCTGTGATCCTACCCACTGTGGGCAGAGCCGACGGAGATGTTCAGGCCACCGTCTGGGTTCATCTCTGTGGCCAGTGCAGGGAGCATGGTGAATTTGTTTCTTGGAGTGCTGGCTTTAGGTCTTAGTCTCTGAGAGGTGGCCTCATAAGCTAGGACCCAGAGGAAGGGTCTGTAAGAGGTAAAGGCCTAAAGGGTAGTTGAAGGGCCTGGGGCCTAGTTACTTGTCTACTGGGACTGTGCTCTTGTGAGGGTGGTGGGTAATATTCCAGGGAAGGTAGTACCTCCTCCTTGCGGCTATGAATCCTGCATCCTATCCAGCCAGTAGAGCTTCCTGAGGTCATGACCTGTTTCTAGAACCTTCCCAAGTGAAGCAACAGGCAGGATTGAGGTGGGCAAGCTCTAGTTGCCTCTGGGTGGAAGCTACAGTGCCAAGTGGGGTCTGAGCACCTGGGTCTGCGTAGTTGGTTCTCTGTTCTGTCTGTCTAAGGCGATTGGCCTCTCTGAGCTTCAGAACTTTTCCTGAAGACGTGGGTGTTTCCTACCTTGTCCATTGCTCAAGCACCATCGAGGGAGGAGAGGAGCCCTGGCTCTTACACTCTATCAGCAGCACCCTTGGCCTGGAAGTCGGGCTCCTTGCCAGCATTCCCCTCCCCTTCCTCAAAGCCCTCTCTTTCCCTCCACTATATCCAGGCCTTTCATTAGCTGCTCCCAGCTTCCTGAGGCAGGAGGAACATGAGCTCTAGGCCAGCCTGGGGTGTGTAATGAGACTCCCACGAGCTGCTTCTACCCTGTCCCTATGGAGGTTCTGAGGCTCATGAAAGTCTGTCTGTCTGTCAGATCTCTGAGGGGGGTAGGTGTGAGAGTGCTCTGTGATGGTTGGATTAGCATGTGGCACTGTCATACGGAGCTGCTGTTGGGCCTCATGGGTCCCCTGTGCTACCTGTTGGCCTCCCATTAGTTCATGGGTAGAGTGTGTTCTAGAACCCCTGGCTGATGGTTGCCATTGGTGGTGGTGGGGTGTTTCCCCCATTGAAGGATGCAGAAATAACTTGAGATGGGACCCGAGGCTTGGTTAGCTAACTGTAGGAGTGGATATTTCTAGCGTGCTCCCTGCAGACACTGTCTAGTACCTGCTCATCCCCTGCCCCCACTACCTAGCCTATTGCTTGTTGCCCCCCAGGGGGACAGTAGGATTGTAGTTGGCTGGCCTCAGCTCTACTATGTTCACCAGATCTCTTTCCATCTTCCAGAGGTGGGGGAAAAGCTCACCTTGTTCAAGTGGGTTGTAGATACAGTGTCCTGGACCCCAGTGAGGCTTGCGGTCCATGGTGGTCATGGGCAGTGAGTGGTCCATGGCTGGAGAGTGATCTCAGTGTCTTTGATAGACTCGGAGCCGGGGATCTCGACTGAACATCATCATCATCGCGGAGGGTGCCATCGACCGGCATGGAAAACCTATCTCGTCCAGCTACGTGAAGGATGTGAGTGCAGCTGTTTTCCCGGGGCAGGCCGCATCCCCTGACGCCAGCAGCATCTCCTAAAGATAGGTGCTGGTCCTGGGTTTCCTGAGTTGGCCCCTCCCTGGGCAAAAGTCAGTCATTGGGACATTGCCAGTTGTGTGGTGGCTGGCTGGAGTCTCCAGAGAAGTTGAGGATTCAGGTCTGGTTCAAGGCTCTGTCCCTCCATATTGTGAGCCCAACCAATCTTTTGGGTCCTGACTATATTCAGTTCTGTGTGTCTGACAAGGCCCCTCAGCACCCCAGTCATAGATCTTGGCTCTGTCAGCACTCCGAATGATAGAGTGTCGTCTCCCATCCTCCCCACCCTCCCCCCACTCCAGACTCAGCACTCAACAGCGTGGAGCTGCCAGATGTGTTGCACACCTGTAATCCCATGCTAGGGAGGCTGAGGCAGAAGGAATGTGAGTTCTGTGCCTGCCTGGCATCCTTACAGATTCTAGGCCAGCCCTGGCTACGTAATGAAATCTTATCTCAAAACAAAACATAAGTAGTGGTTAGGACCGTGAAGAGTTTTTCTCTAGCTTCTGGTAGTGGTGGTGGAGGAGGTGACGATGATGGGTGTCTCTCAGGGAAACACAGCCCCTGCCTGGTGCCCCTACCTCTGCCTCCACGCCCCCAGCCAGTGACTATGCTCCCGTATCTTCTGGTTTTCTCCTACGACTTCACCTTACTTGCTCTTTCTCTGTAACTAGAACTACAGAGGTCCAGCAGACACTGAGCAGAGGGACCAGAGACTACGTTGAGCTTTGAACAGCCAGGGCTGCGGGCCATAAAACACAGCCAGTGCTGTATGCACAGATACATATCTCCCTATGCACAAACACATGGGCCCTCTGTGTATGATCACACGATCCGCACATATTCATACACAATCACATGAACTTGGCGTGTTTCTCAGGCTGGTTCTGGGGAACCTCAGGGTTATTTGTAAACCTTAGGCTACATGGGTGGACCACGGGGACCGAGCCCATAGTCAGCCCTGGACTGAAGGAACCTTTCAGACCCTTTGCTCTTTTGACCAATAGCTGGTGGTTCAGAGGCTGGGCTTCGATACACGAGTGACCGTGCTGGGCCATGTACAGCGAGGAGGGACGCCCTCAGCCTTTGACCGAGTCCTGGTATGTTTATAAGCCTCTGCAGGGAGTGTGTGTTGTTGTGTGTGTGTGTATACATGCATGTGCACTGAGGGACTGGGCTGGCTGGGCCCTTGTGTATACAACATCTACTTTGCTCTGCCAAAAGCTCCAATGTACCATCTCGTTGGCCCTACTGAAAAAACTGGACACAAACCCATCCCATGGGAAGGGATCTTACTGGATAATCCAGGTCTCTTCGTACCCTACGTGAAACTCAAGTCTCTCTAGAGGCCAAGGGAGCTCAAGACTTGGGCCAGGATCTAAAATGTCCTGAGGTCACTGTGCTCAGCCAATGCCCTGGGTGTTGGTGGGAATGCAAGCTGCCTGGGCAGAGTCGAGGGATGATGGACAGCTCATTACAGTTTGGCAATCGCTGGGGTGTCAACATTTTTATGCCAGTTCTGAGCCCAGATGTCTACAGGGTGAGCCAGGGGACACCTGCTCAAGGAGTAGGTCTTCCGGGAGTCCTTCATCTCTGCCTGCCTGTTCTCTCTCCCGTGCTAGAGCCTGCTACTGTGGTCTGTCCCCTGTGGCACAGTTCTTGGCATTTTAGCCTGTAAGCCCGTGTTTGCCAGGAGTGTGACATCTATGAGTTTCCCAGTGAGAGATGGTGGAGCCCTAGCTGACACTTTTCGGTCTAAGAGACCTGACTGTGGGGACTCTGTTGGGAAATGGAGCCTGGTTGGCTGTTGTGACTGGTCATGCCATGTTATCGTGATCTGGGCCAGTGTGGAGGAGGCCCAGAAGGTAGGGGTGGGGGAGGGAGTGGTTGTGGGGGTGAGGTGCATTGGCAGGGGCCTGGATTGGTTTGCAGACCAAGCGGACGACCTGGTGCACCCGCGTGAAGTGAGGTGGGCTGTGCCAGCCCTAAGCCATGCTTTTTCTCTCTCCTGGACAGAGTAGCCAGATGGGCATGGAGGCCATAATGGCGCTGCTGGAGGCCACACCCGACACGCCGGCCTGTGTGGTCAGCCTCTCCGGGAATCAGTCTGTGAGGCTGCCTCTCATGGAGTGTGTGCAAGTGGTGAGTGTAGCCTCCTTCCAGAAGAGCCCTTGTCCTTTCAAGGCCCCTCTCTGAGCCCCACTGCTTATGTGTATAGGGTGGGGGAAAGGAGGCAAGGGTTGCAGTAGGAGAGGAAGGGGTTCCCAAGAGCCAGAAGCTGGCATGAAGGGTGGACATGGGTTATCAGGAGGCTGGGGAGTGAGATCTCAGCTTCCTGGGGCATAGTGCTATTTGGTAGGGGACTAGGTATTTGGGATTCGAATGGGGGGCGGGGAAGAATGGCATACTGGGTGAGGCTCTGGCAGGTAGGGTAGCCACATCAGGGACTTTAGGATGGGGTACAGGTGAGGCCAAGCAGGGAGATGCTGGCTTTGGCTCAGGTTTGTGGGCTCTGTGGCTTGGAATAACAGAGATGATTAAAATGCTGGGTTGTAGGGCAGGAGGGGAGCTTGTCCCTCTTAGGACATGTACCATGCCTAACCCAGTTTCAGGCTGCTGGGTATTGGTTGTGGGCCTAGGAGGTGGGGTTAGGGGGGGTTCTCTCATTCTCAACATTCCGAGGGGTTTAGAGCCTGGTGAATCACAGGACTGGTTTGCTGCTAGTAGGGAGGGCTTATGCTTGGGGCCAGGTGGGCCTCTTGGGCCTCCTGAAAACTGGGCTTATGGCATGAAGGTGTTGGCTAAGAGTCCCTTCTTGAGCTTAGCAGGCTCTGTCAGTGCGTGCAACCTGGCTCTCTTTTCTCTTTAAGACAAAGGATGTACAGAAGGCCATGGACGAGAAAAGGTTTGATGAGGCCATCCAGCTCCGTGGCAGGTGAGGAGGGTAGCTGTCATTTCTGACAGTGGGGAGGCAGGGGTGAGCATGGATCCATTTTCTCAGACAGTGCTCTGGGCCGCACTCCCCTCTTCCCTTCTGTGCTCTGTACTAGTACCCACTGCTGTAGGAGCTGTCTCCATGGCAACCGTGCTAACTGTGAGGTGTGGGAAGGACTGCTGTGCCCAGGAGGGACCTACAAGAAATGTAGGAGGAGGGGGGATACTGCAGGATGAACAGAAGTCATGACCAGCTTTGGATTCTGTGGGTGTGCCTTCCTGGAGGATTCTAGCCCTTGGTGGCATGGGGTGCTACCTCCTGCAGATACCTCCTACCTGGCCCTGGGGCCCGAGGGTATATTCTGGCTGGATGCTTAAGCCATGGGGCTTTGTCACCTAGGAAAACACACCCTGTGTCCTGTTGGATCTCATGTGGCTATTGAGAAGTCACTCAAGTCACATGCATGATACCCATGTGCCGTTCTGACTGTTGAGCAGCCGGCCCCGCTTCTCACTGAGTTCGTGGCTGGAGGGATGAGGCCGGGCTGTGAACTACATGGTCTTCCTTTCCAGGAGCTTTGAGAACAACTGGAAAATTTATAAGCTCCTCGCCCACCAGAAGGTGTCTAAGGAGAAGGTAAGGAAGAGGACAGAGCCCCCCCCCCCCGGGTGCAATGCAATGGGTCTGCCATTTTCCGCTTCCTCCTGCTTCACTGTAAACTCTGCCTCATGGGCACAGGGTTCCAAGCTTGTGGCTGGGATGTGCACAGTAGGACCTCCATCCTCCTGCCTTTGGTCTTAGCCATGTACTGAGGCTTGTACTGGGCTTTGCATGTGGCTACGAGGCCCAGCTACGACACAATCTAGTACTTCTCAAGGACCATTGAATGAATTGCCCCTGATATATGACATAGGGGTAGGGGTCAGTGCATTGAGACTGGGGAAAAGTCTCAGAGGAAGGGCTGGCTCAATTCCTGCTATTTCAGGGACCAGGACAAGGTCCCGCTTAGATACTCTGAGAGGGCACACTGGCCCATACAGCTTACGGATAAATCACTTTGTATCAACATAGCTCCAAAGCATAAATCACTTTGTATTATTAACATAGTTCCAAAGCATAAATCACTTTGTATCAACATAGCTCCAAAGTGAGTGCTCCTATTCTTGATACAGTGTAGCTTCCCCTTTCCCACCTTGGCTGTACCACTCCTGTCTGAGGAATGGCTGATGCCCTAGAGCTTGGAAGCAGCTGTTGACCTGGCCCATCAGGCTATGCCTCTGAGCCTGGCTGTCATGTGGTGTCCACCTCTCATGCCAGGAGACCTGCCGATGTATGCAGGACTTGTGCTTTCTTATTTAGTCTTTCCCAGACCTTTCTGGAATGAGCAGAACGGCTATTGTATAGTGTAATATAAGGGAGTTGACATGGTGGATCACATTCGGGCTCCCCGGGGATCCATCTGGCCCCCGTGGCTTACATTTCCATCCTTTCTCTTCCTGAAGTCTAACTTCTCCCTGGCCATCCTGAATGTGGGAGCGCCAGCCGCCGGCATGAATGCAGCTGTGCGCTCCGCAGTGCGTACCGGCATCTCCGAGGGACACACGGTGTACGTTGTTCACGATGGCTTTGAGGGCCTGGCCAAGGGTCAGGTAGGTGTCGTGATGCTGGTGCTGTGGGCTCGGTCACTCACGTTTGAAGACCTGAGGGGTGTTAGATGCTTAAATGGAACAGTCCAGTTCAGGCACATGAAGAAACATAATAGCCCATGGGGAAGGCCTGGCTGCTCTGGGCGTGAAACCTGGGCTCTGTCCTCATCAGCCCTGAGACCCAGGCCCCTCCTTTGAGGGGATGGACAGCTCTGGCAGGGTCTCTGTTATCTTCCGGGCCACCTTCTTGAAGCCATGATCTTCCTTCCAGGTGCAAGAAGTGAGCTGGCATGATGTGGCAGGCTGGCTGGGACGCGGTGGCTCAGTGCTGGGGACCAAGAGGTGAGTAGCTGATAGGACTCTAGTCCTGAAGTCCAGGGTTGGGGCCCTTAGGCTCAGCTGGGCAGAGGTCTCATGAGCTGCCAGAATCTCGTGCCTGCCCTGCAGTGTGGGGATGCCCAGTGGGAGGGCAGCTGGAGCAGAGGTGTCCCTCATGAGAGACAGACGGGCTGTTCCTTCTGCCTGTGGGCTGTGGGTTTTATCCCAAGGCCTGGTGGTTTTAGGTTCGAGATCCTCCACAGAGTTGGCCTGGGGTGGTTATGGATGCTCATGTTGTGAAGGTGAGAAGTTGTCCTATCCAAATCTGTGAGGCTACCATGGCTGGAGAAAGTGTCCCTTCCTGTCACCCTCAGCCAGAGGGACACCCGGAGTAGACTGACAGGCAGAGGTCTGGCTGACCATTGCTAGACAGTGCTTAGTGAGGTTGCTGAGAACGTGTTCAGGCCTCACACATCTCTGTTCCACACGGAGCCACTGAGAGGCAGGCCCTTTGGTGACTGATTTCTGGCTCTGGGAAAGGCCAAGCCACACATTTTTCTGAGATGAGATACGCTCTGGTTTTGTGAGTTGTCTGCTTCCTAGCCAGGCTGATGTATCTCTAACCACAGGACACTGCCCAAGCCTCACCTGGAGGACATTGTGGAGAATCTCCGCACCTACAACATCCACGCCCTGCTGGTTATTGGTGGCTTTGAGGTGAGGCTTTCTCATCCTAGGTCACTTGCTGCTGTGCCCCGGGGTCACAGGTGTGGCCTCAAACATGGGGCTTCGGGCTTAGAAGGCAGCCAAGGGGTCAAAGCTGTGAGTTGTAGGGTTGCGGCTAGGATTTTACCTTCTGAAAGCCTTACAGAGCACCGAGCCTAGCTCTAGGAGATCAGGAGAAATAGAAGGCCCCAAAACGGATAGGGAGCAAGGCCTAGGAGGCTCAGTGATGGCATGCCCTGGTGCTTGATGAGTCCTTGTCACCTGATAAACACGAATGTGGGCAGGTCTGAACGCAGGAGCTTGGCTGCAACCCCGCTGGTCCTCATTAGGACCCTGCTTTTCTGGAAGGACCAGTGTCTTTTAGACGGACAGACCCTGGATGGGAGTAGATTGTGTTAACACAGTACCAAGATGGCTCCCTGGCCCTGGTGGAACCCTGCCTCACCGCCCCGCCCCCCACCATTCCCTTCTTCCCTTCCTGCCCCGCAGGCCTATGAGGGTGTGCTGCAACTGGTGGAGGCTAGGGGGCGCTACGAGGAACTTTGCATCGTCATGTGCGTTATCCCAGCCACCATCAGCAATAATGTGCCTGGCACTGACTTCAGCCTGGGCTCAGACACAGCTGTCAACGCTGCAATGGAGGTGAGGTGGCCCGGAGCGTTTAGTCAGGCCACGGGCGGGTTGCTTAGTGGGTCTCCTAGCACCTGGGTGCAGACCCAGAGGAGTTTATTTTGGAAGCCCTTGGTACTGAATGCTGTTGCCTTGGGAACCTGTCATGGTTCTTTGTAGCAGTGTCCTATGGCCTGTGGGAAGTGAGAAGGATGGGCACAGAGGACTCTTAACTGTCCTCCCGGAATTCTGCAACTCACTATATAACTCAGGCTAGCCTTGAACTTGCCTCAACATCCTGACTAACTGAGATTATTGCAGCGAGCTGTCATGTTGGGCTCTAACTGCCCCCTTGATCCCTCCAGAGTTGTGACCGCATCAAGCAGTCCGCCTCGGGGACAAAGCGCCGTGTGTTCATTGTTGAGACCATGGGGGGCTACTGTGGCTACCTGGCCACTGTGACAGGCATTGCTGTGGGTGCTGACGCCGCCTACGTCTTCGAGGACCCTTTCAACATCCACGACTTAAAGGTGAGCCCAGCCCCGCGCCTGTGCTCTGCGGTCACCCATGAGTCTGACTAGCCCTCCAAGTCACCTGATGGATGTCAGCAAGTTCCATTTTTAAGTAGACTGTTCTGGTGTCATGGCCTCACCCTCGCCCTGAGGCTTCTGGGTCCTCTCTTAGCTTACCTCCTCTCCTTCCCAGGCCAATGTGGAGCATATGACAGAGAAGATGAAGACAGACATCCAGAGGGGCTTGGTGCTCCGGTGAGGCTGCTGTGGGTGATGGGCAGTGTGGGCGCAGGGATTGGGAGTTTCTGCCTCATCATTTATCCTGTGTTTGTCCTGGGGGCGGGGCAGGGGCGGGGCCAGACCTTGTCACCTATCCCACACTATTTTGTCTGGCCTGGGGGCGGGGCAGGGGCGGGGCCAGACCTTGCCACCTATCCCACACTATTTTGTCTGGCCTGGGGGCGGGGCAGGGGCGGGGCCAGACCTTGCCACCTATCCCACACTATTTTGTCTGGCCTGGGGGCGGGGCAGGGGCGGAGCCAGACCTTGCCACCTATCCCACACTACTTAAGTTTGGCCTGGGGGGGGGGCGGGGCAGGGGTGGGCCAGACTTGGAACAGCCTTGACAGCCTTGCGTGTCTCCACAGGAACGAGAAGTGTCACGAACACTACACCACAGAGTTCCTATACAACCTGTACTCCTCAGAAGGCAGAGGTGTGTTCGACTGTAGGACCAACGTACTGGGCCATTTGCAGCAGGTACAGCTCTGAGGGCCGTCCCCTGGTCCCGGTGGTATTCATCTGCCCAGGGGGTTGGGGAGTGGGGGTGGGGTTCCCATCTCCATCCCCATTTTCTTCTCTTCTTCTCTGGGGGTCCTGGGAGGACCCTTGGGAGAGGTTTCGTGCATGGTCCCGAGAAGGTATTTGCGAAGCTGTTTTTTGTTTGTTTGTTTGTTTGTTTGTTTTTAATTACTCCAGCACTCTGGGGTGCTGACTGTTCCCATTTCTTTTTCACGGAGAGAAGACTGAGGCCCATCTTTTGAGTTCTCACCTCAGGGTGGGGCTGAGACCCAAACCTGACACTTGAGTTCTGGACTAAGACCTCTTCTGGGAGGTGGCCCAAGCCCATCATTCTGTGACAATCTCCTCCCTGCCTAGTGTTGTCTCATGGTGGCTCTCAGAAGGACCGGGGTGGAGCCATTCCTTATGGCTCCAGATGTAATTTATGGCCTCTGGGATGGCTTCTAGGTGGTGCTTTGAGGTCCTCAGGTGGTCATGCTCATTGCAAAGATACCCAGAGACATGGCTCATGTGGCCTGGGACCCCTTTGTGTCTCGTGTCCTCCTTGGATGGGGGTCAGTCCAGGGACATGGTTTTGTTTGTTTCCAGGGTGGTGCTCCAACCCCCTTCGACCGGAACTATGGGACCAAACTGGGAGTAAAGGCTATGTTGTGGATGTCGGAGAAGCTTCGAGATGTCTACCGCAAGGGTAGGCGGGGTTGACTGGCCCGACCTGGCTCTCTGAGGGTCTCTGGAGGCTTGGATTTTCGTACCACATACCTGTTCCCATAGGGCGGGTGTTTGCCAATGCTCCGGACTCAGCCTGTGTGATTGGCCTGCGGAAGAAGGTGGTGGCTTTCAGTCCAGTCACAGAACTCAAGAAAGAAACTGATTTTGAGTAAGTCCTTTAAGAGCTGAGTGGAGAAGTGGGGGGGACCCTGGGAGGCCCAGAACTTCCCTGGACAAGGTCCCAAGACCAGGCTCTAAAGAGCAGGAGTCTTCTGAATGTGTTCTAAGGCTAGCCCGGGATGTATAGGGAGGGTTTGTGGTAAGGAGCCTAGCCTAGCATCTGAGTCTACCTCAGAAGCATTGCCCCTCACCCCCAAGCCAGAGGAATGGGGCACCGGATGTACCCCATATACCCTGGTCATGACGGTGACTAGGTATTCAGGGTTTAAGGGATTGCAGGATTTGGTCCTGTAACGAACTATCTAACCTTGACCTACTCAGGCACCGTATGCCACGGGAGCAGTGGTGGCTGAATCTGCGGCTGATGCTGAAGATGCTGGCACACTACCGCATCAGCATGGCAGACTACGTGTCCGGGGAGCTGGAGCACGTCACACGCCGCACCTTGAGCATAGACAAGGGTTTCTGATCTTACCATCTCTACCGTTCCTGCTTTCCCGGACTCTCTTCCCTCCTAGTGCTAGCCACAGATCCCGGCACCGAGGGGAACTCACATGGAACTTGAAGCCCATGGCTGGTTGAGGGATGTGGGGGTCTACTGTGCTGCTCTGGAGCTTTCTCTTACCTACTCCCCCACCCCAGGACGGAGCACCTGTGGGGCCCCCACCTTCCAGTCTTGGCTGGGCAGACCCACATTGCCTCTCCCTCACTGGCCAGCTGGCTGCCTCACCACACGGCCGAAAAGAGCCTCACATTTTTTAGAAATAAAGTCACCTGTCTGGAACACGGTCACCGGGACAGCATGACCTGAGGAGTCCAGGGAGAGGGAACCCTCCTGGGAAAGGACTATGAAGATCTGAGTTCTAAAGGGCTGAGGAGAGCTACTGAGCCTTGTGTGGGTTCCACACCTGCCCCCCTAATGGTTGCAGTATGGGCTTGTTGGCTATGGAATCAGATCTGGAGAGGAGGCTCATTGTCAGTACAGTGGGCTTGGCTGGTTGCTCTCCCCCAGGAGGTTCTCGAGATAGAGAGGCTGGCTCCTCAGAGAGAGGCCTGTGAGGGGCTGAGCCCCAGCCAATCCCTCTCTAGGCTACTTATCAGGGTTTCTTGCATGAACAACTGCTGGGCCCATCCTCCACAGCGCATGGATATTTTTTTACAGTATTTACAATAGGTGGAGGCTGTTTCCGGTCTCTCGGTGTATGGAAGTCAAGGGTTGTGACTTTGGCTTTGTGGGACCTGCAGGCCAAATTGGGGTGGTGGTTTCCCCATGGATCACCATAAATGCTGCTGTGGGGGTATCCCAGGCAACATACCCAGATGCTTCATTTGTCTGGAACCCCAAAAAGCTGCTGGGAGAGGAGTCCTGGAGTGTTTGTCATCACAGCACCCTGGAGGGTTTGGCCTGTATTAGAGATCTAGAGAAACAGAACCAGCAGAACGTAGATGTACTACAAAAGTGGGTTCGCCAGACTGGCTTAACACAAAATTAGGCTCTGTAGCCTAATTGTCTTAGGGTTTACCTGCTGCAAACAGATGCCATGGCCTCAGCAGCTCTTATAAAGAGAAACATTTAATTGGGCTGGCTTGTAGTTCAGAGGTTTAGCCCATTACCATCATGGTGGGAAGCATGGCAGTGTGCAGGCAGACAGGATGCTGGAGAGGTGCCTGAGAGTTCATGGAGGTCTGTCTGTAGGAAGAGACAGTGAGCCACTAGGCCTGGCTTGAGCTGAAACCTCAAAGCCTGCCCCTGGTGACACACTTCCTGCAATGAGACCCCACCCCCTCCAACAGGGGCACACATCCTAATAGTGCCACTCCCTACGGGCCTATGGGGGCCATTTCTATCCAGACCATACCTATAATGACCATCTGTTTGCTGGGGAGGCTAAGATCCGGGAGCTGCTAAATCTACAAGTACGCGTCTCAGCCGTCCCAATCTAGTGCTGGGGGCCTGAAGAACCTAGAAAGCCTCTTATCTTCAGTCCACACCACCCTGGGCTGCCTGCTAAGTGGTGCCTGGCACCCTGAGAAGGGCTTTCCCCGTCACTAAGCCTTCCCGGAAATAGTCTCATAGGCTATCCATCATTAAGCCTCTTACTAATTCTTCAGGATCTTAATTGACAGGCTCAGGACGCCCTGCTGGGGGACACCTGTGCTTGTTACAGAGTCATCATCAATGTCCGCAACTGTTAGTGTGTTCTCCCTCCATCCCAAGCAGCTCAGGGTCTGGGGACAGCGGCAGGCTATAGTTGGATATCCGAAGATTAGAACAGCACCCACCAGCCCCTGGCTCAGTCTAGGCATCTGCTAAACAGAGGGTTCTGCAGTGGGGAGGCATGAAGGGCAGGAGATCCAGACAGGACCTGTGTGGCTCATTTTAAGGCCAGGTAGGGGTCAGGTCATTGTCCTGTGCCCTGGTCCACTAGCATAGACTCAGTTCTCGGTGTGAAACCCCTGCTAGCTTTAGCGTCTGCTTGTCTGCAGCTCTGGGCTCTGGTGAGGGCAATGGCTTTGGGTGTAGAGCAGCCATCTCTTCTCTTATCCCCTTCTTGTACCTGCAGCCTTGGTTGTCCCTGCTGCGAGTTAGACCCAAATTGGCACCAAACCCTTGAGATGCCAATTCCTGTTCCACTCAAGGGGCCAGACTGCAAGATTCAGAATAGGACGGAGTGTCCCATGCTTGGCTCCAGGTAGTGCTCCAAGCTGTGCTCCATTCAGCTTGTCCCCAGTCTGGGCAGGGACTGGGGGCTCAGCACAGCTGGTAGTTTGTCCATCCCTGAGGTACACGTGAGTGTGCAACAGGAAGATGGAAGGCTAGGGTGTGACAGGCAGGGGTGTGTAGTCCTGAGGGAACCGGCTGCTGTTTGCAGAATCTTATGTCCTGGGATGAGGAATTGAACCTGGGACACAGACACTGGTAGAAACAGTTTATTAAGAGAGAAAGTACTCCCAAGTTTGGAAGTGGGCCAGTGGTGGAGCAAAGCCAAGGGCCCAGCTGTCCTGAACCTTCAGCTTTAAGACCCTTACAGGTAGGTCATCTACTTCAGGCTGCCTCTGAATGCTCTTCCTGTCCCTTGGCCCTTCTAGACTTTTTTGCTCAGGTTGTTTTACATATGTTAATTTTGATACCTTTATTGGCTCCCTGCAGCAGGTGTAAGGTCACCACAGGACACTAAGGTGGCCCTACCTTTGTAAGTTACTGGGCAGGCAAGATATTCCAGGCATCTCCAAGGGCACGCTTGATACAGGGATACTAGGGCTCCCCCTAGCGGCTGAGAAATAACATGAACCTAGAATTCAAGGCCCTGCCTGCCACTTAGATGCTTCCTGTCCCAGACCTTCCAGCCCAGACAGAAAGTGCTTTATTGGAGGGTATGGATCATTCAGTTCTCCCTTGAGGAAGGGTCAGACAGTGCCTAGAGTATCAAGGCCTCAGCAGGTAAGTCCCAGGGACTATGCTGGTGGACAGCATCTCTGCCAGCCCTAAGCACAGGAGAGGGGTCTGCCTAGCTGGCAGCCACTGTGCCGCATTGGCTTGGTGTTGGGAACCCAGAGGATGGCTTTCCAGGTAGAGCTGTATTTCCTCAGGATATAACAGGGTTCAGATCCTGGGTCACATGACGTCACTCCGTGTCGTCCTGGGGCTCCAGCCTGTGCAGTGTCTGTAGCCGGTTGCCCACGGTCTGCTGGATGGTCTCCAGCCCCTCCACATCCAGCTCTTGAAGCAGCAGCAATATGGCAGTCAGGATGTTCTGGGGACAGAAGGAATGACCTAGAACCTGGCTGGTGGCATCCTTTATAGGGTAAACAGTCCCAGGCCTGCTAGACACTGGTACGCTGTTTCCTATCCAGTTACAGCCTGATTTGGGTCTGAGGGTCCTACGCCCCTCAGAGTGGTATCTTCTCATACAAAGTGGTGGAAAAGGGTGTTTCTAACCCAAAGATGAGAGACATGGATGGCTGAGGGGGAGCACCTGTTGCTCACTGGGAGGAACAGGCCACAAGTGGAAAACTTACTTTAGCTTCTGACCCCTGACTTCTGTAGCACACTAAGGCCTCTGCCATCCCCATGTGTGTCCCTGTTCTACGGATGGCAGGTCCAAGGGCCACCAGCTGGAAGGTGGACCTTGTTCTGGGACAGGAGTGCTTATTCTAGCTGCAGGGAGGGTAGTGCCTGGTTGGTGGGGGGTAGACAGGTGCCTTCTCTCTGTTGAACAACTGAGGATCTGGAGAGGGAAGGGACCCTGTGAGCACAGTCCTGCTCTTAGAATTGAGTGTGATGTGTGATATGTGTGTGTGTGTGTGTATTGGGGTGGGGGACAGCAGCAAATGGGGAGGGAAGGGATCCTGAGGGGACAGTGACCTAGTGAGGTGGAAGCAGAACTGAGCCTGGGTGCTGTGGCTGACACTCCTGTCTCATGTACCCCACTCCTCCCATGAGCTCTGACCTGACCCCACCCCACGTTGGCTCCACCCTTAGGAGCCTGCCTTCTGCTGTCTGGATGGAGGGGGCAGTGGCCACTCACCCTATTCTTGTGGCTCCTCATCGTGTCCCTTGGTGAGAAGGAAGGAGATTGGTCTGCAGCAGTCTGGCCCTGGGCTCTGCTGGTGAGAGGGAGACGCTGAGGCTGTGACAGTCAGAAGACTCCAGAGCACCACCACCTGCACATCAAGTCACACTGGCAAGTGGTCTGGGCCCAGAGCGGGAGAGAGATGGCCCCCTCAATCTAGGTACCTTTATAATGGCACAGGGGCCTGGCGGGCAGAATGGGGACCCAGAGCCACCAGGAGCAACTTCTCTGTGCCTGGGGCTCCCCCTGGCAATGCATCTACTAAGGGCCTCAGGGAAGGCACAGAATTGACCCTGGAGGGACTCAGAGCCCAACAGTCGGCTGCAGCCACTCCCACAGAGCTCCATCTCCAGGACCCACGGCCTGGTGTGCACAGGCAGGCTCTGAGGTAGCTCCCCTCCCTCTGCTGCCCTTGGGACGGTGGGTCTTGCCCCCCCGCCCCCCAAAGGCTCACTCTGGCTCTTCTGTGTAGTTCAGCAGGCTCTGGCTGGCCTCAGAGCTGACAGAGCTGACAGTGTAGGGGGGCTGGGGACAACCATTGCCTGCGCCTTCTCTGCTCGGGGCGGCGGTGATCTCGTCTCCCTCCATCAGCGCCCGGGTCAGCTCTTCCTCTGTCACAGCTTGTGGAAAGGACAGGAAGGTCAGGGTGTCAGGCCTGAGCAGCACCGGATCCATACAATGCCTCTGTTCGCCCTGAGCTGGGGATAGCGGAGGCGCTCTCCCTGGGGACAGTTAGTCCCCAGTCCCAGAATGCCTATGAGGCCTGAAGGGCAAAGGGGAGGCACAGGAGAGGCGTGGCATCTTCTAAGAACGAACCTCCAAGCCAGATAAACCTGTGTGGTGCTGGGGTTGGACCCAGGCCCTACATCTCCAGCGCCTAAGACAAACTTTACAGGAATGGACGTTGCATGTTTACCCCACTTCACTTCTTGTTTAGTAAGTGTCCGGAAGAAGAAACTGCATGTAACTGAGGAGGACCAGAAACCGTTAAGAGCGTTGTCCCCTGGAGGGATGGCTCAGCGGGTAAGAGCACCGACTGCTCTCCCAGAGGTCCTGAGTTCAAATCCCACAAACACATGGTGGCTCACAGCCTTCAGGAATGGGATCCGATGCCCTCTGCTGGTGAGTCTGAAGACAGCTACAGTGTACTCATATACATTAAATAAAACAAATAAATCTTAGGAAAAAAAAGAAACTATCATCCCGTGGAGTCAGTGAGACAGACCCTGCCAAGAGCAGGGCACTCCACCGTGAAAGAGGTACTTGTGGGTTTAGTGTGGGAACAGGAGGACTGTCCTCTGTGTGGTTCGAGGTCTGGCTGCCAGCTGAGACCACCATGTGCTACCTGGTCACTGCACATCCTCACCCTGGCACAGGGGTTTTCTTCATAGAGGGAGGAGACTGTTGAGGCAAATAAGCCCAGGTGGGGTTAACAGACAGGGGCCCTGAGGGTACTAAACCCTGCAATGGTACCCCCGAAAGGGAACAGTCTCACGGGGGACTGCTCCCGATGACACTGAACAATGCCTGGAAACCCCCTCAATGGGTACCGCCTCGGTTGCCAGTGGGTGGATGTCCCGGAGCCTACCCTGGTTGTCCAGCTTCTGCAGGTGGGGCAGGTTACGCAGCACCGTCATGCGGTAAAGGTGTGGGCTGGTGCCACAGCACGGGTTCTCCGCCAGCCACAGCACCCTGAGGTGTGGCAAGTCCTTTAGGTAGAACAGCTCGTTCAGACTGGGGATACGGTTCCTCCTCAGGTACAGCTCACTCAGCCGTCGGCAGCTGCGCACTGGTTCCAGGGTGGAGACACTGTTGACACTGTGGGGCCAGCAATACTGTCAGCGACCTATACAGTGTGGGTCTCCGTGGGCCAGTGGCCTCTACTTGTGAGTCTGCCTCACCCATGAGTATCATGAGAAGGTCTCCATCTTAGAAATGGGTCAGAGCCAAATATCTTAGGTTGGACAAGAGGTGGCAGCAGCAGCGGCCACTCAACCTTAGACACCACGTGGGCAGCTCCTTGGCCTTGAAGCTCTGCATTTGCATGGATTATGACAGACAGGATGCTTCACCCTTCTTCAGAGAAGACACTGAGTCCCCAGGGGATACACTTAGCCCACAGCAGGCACTGGCTAAAACTCAGCAAACACGCCATACATAAACCAGATCTGATTTCCAGAATGCCAGGCTAGAGAGAAACAGGATTTTAGGGTGATTTCTAACCCATAGGACAGCGTGGAAGCGCAGAAAGGGAAAACAGCATCCAGAAACCCTCAAAGTCCTCACCAACACACCAAGTCTTTACACATGGGGTTCTTCTCAATAGCAGCCACACACTCTACCTCCCAGAGCCTGCTGAGCCAGCCCTACCCACGCTCCTCCAGCAAGCATTCCCTGGTGGGTATCATGCTCCAGAAAAAAGTCACCTGACATTGAGAACACACCCATGCCAGCCCCTGTCCTGGGCCCCAGGATGGGCAGGAGAGAATTTAGGGATGGAGGAGCTCCCAGAGGTGATGAAATCAGGAAGGCAGGGGAGATAGTAGTTTTAGGTTTTAGGGGACAGATGTGGCCACAGGGAGGACTGGCCTAGCTGGACTGCTGTCCATTATTAGAGGGCCTGATACAAGCACACAGATTATTTCCTGGGGTGGATGTGAATGGACAAGCAGAGGGGAGAGCCTTAGGAGACCCAGGTAAGTCCCCGAGAAAGCAGACAGGAGCTGCAGGAGGACCAGGGCTCCTGAAGTCCCATTCCCTAGATGGGAATGTTTCTTCCCATAACCCACAGGAAAGACACGAGGCTCCCCATTGCTACCATGCCCCAGGACTACCACAACACAACAGTCACATACCTGAGTGTGATCACCTCCAGGCTGGGCATCTCCCGGCATATGGAAATCTAGGGAGGGAAGAACAGGGCTGGTGAGTTAACAATAGTGTGGTGTTGTCACTTCTCAGGTCAGGGGACACATCTGTTCTGGGTCCTGTCACCTGCACTAACGGGGCCAAGGGGTATTAGCCTTGCACACAACAATGACGCTCAGAAGAAATCAGCCTGCCCTCGGGTGTCCTGCACTGGCTGTTTCTACCTGACAGTTTACTGACAGTTCTAGACACAGACCTTCATTACAGTCAGTGCCCTCTGAGGACGCCTGGCCAGGGATCTTGTGCTTTCCTACCCTGAGATACACAATCTTGCTGTTCCAGAGGCACAGAGGAAGGACAGATCCTCTCCTTACCAATGGAGCTGAGCCCAAGGTAGATAATACTGGAGCTAAGTTTTGGCCACAACACACCATCGGATCGGTGGATCAGACCTGGGCTGTGGGCTCCAGTCTCAGAACCTGCCATTTAGGGTGGGGTTGGGGTGGGGCCTCCTGAAGCTGAGGGGAAGCCATGTAGATTGCCTCTGCTGATGTCCTTGTGAGTATATTGTAGCCGTCTTCACACACACCAGAAGAGGGCATCGGATCCCATGACAGATGGTTGTGAGCCACCATGTGGTTGCTGAGAATAGAACACAGGACCTCTGGAAGAGCAGTCAGTGTTCTTAACCACTGAGCCATCTCTCCAGCCCCTCTGTTGATGTCCTTGAGGAAAATCACCACCCGGGACTCCTCCCAGCCCAGAGCTTTGGCTTTGTTCTCCTCTGTGACAAGGCAATGAGCTGATGACCACAGTTTTGTAACTTCAGCTATTCTTCTAGGGGAAGGGACATCTGGGAGATGATCCAATCAAGGCAGAACTTACATCCGTGAGCTGGCTGCCCCTGGAGAAGAAAAGAAATTTACTTTGACTTGTTGAATGAAAAGATAAAAAAGGGGAAAAAATCTCCAGGGAAATCTAAAGGTTGTACGATTAGAATGGCACAGCAAGGAAGGCTGGCTGCCCAGATAATAGGTATCAAAAATGGCTAGGTTGGTTTCTGCCAATATTACGTGACTGGTGCACAGGGGTACACGGTTTACTGCTTTCGGGCTCCCATAGCAGAAAGTGGTTTCCAGTCATACACATAAATAAAGGGGTTTTCATAAGAGGCCAAGCACAAAGGCTGATCACATCACTTATGAAGCAAACCTCACAGGCCTGCACTGTGGCTAATGTGTTTGCTGGTTCAACAAAGAAGGGTATTATGAAAACCCAGGACAAAGAGGACTGTGGCCCCGACACCAGACGTGCCAGGGCACAGGAAGGCTTTTACTTAACAAAACTGACCCCACTAGAAGCAAGGGTCTGCACTTGCTCTGCTCCTTCTAAATGCTCTGGCCACAGCGTCCCACCTGAGTCCCCAGAGACACCTGTAGCTCGTTCCCACTCCATTAATACAAACTCCGAAAGAAGCCCGGGGCTTTCAGTATTCGTGTGACCCAGACATGCAACTTTGATGCATCGATATAATAGCATTTAAGTTATAGGCTGTCACCCACACCAAGTCACCCTCTCCAGCATCTAGCGACTGTTCACGGAATCATGACTTTACAACCTCAGTCTCTCTCCCTGTAGACATGCCGCTAAACACCTTTGTCTTCAGATACCAGACACAGTCACAGAGGGTTAGTGAGAATCCCTCAGCGAGACTAGAGGGAAATTCTAGTTATCCTGTGAGGGCCACAGCCTTCTGAGGAACTGTCCCCGAGTGAGCCTGCAACCTAGCCTGCCTGAGGCAGCAGACGCTCAGCGCGGCCTCTGCTCCCTCCCGCGCCTGGCCAGCCTCACCAGCAGTTGAGCTTTCGCACGCTGTGCAGCTCTGAAGCCTTGGCTCTGGACAGAACCATCTTTCGTGTCAGCTTCATGGTGGCCGCAGGGCCGCGGGCCCGGCTGCCCTCCGCTGTACACGCCACTAGCGGGAGAGGCCTGCGCCGCGGCGCGTCTCCAGGGGCGGGGCCCGCGTCTCTAGGGGCGGAGCCTGAGGTCCCATTGGCAGCCAGGAGAGAGGGCGGAAGCGCGCGCAGCGGAACATCCCGACTTCCGGGATACGAGGCTCTGGGCTTTGCTGCCTGGGTACCGATGGTGACAGCGTCCTGTGTTCGCGTGTGCGGGAAGGGTGATCCTCAGGATTCCAGGGTGCAAGAGTCTAAGATGGCCTGGCCGGGGTGAGAAAGGCGTAGGTGTGAGCGACTCGGGACGCCTGGCAGATCTCGGGGACATCGAGAAGAATAGACGAGGGACACCAGGAAGGGTGACAGAATCCTCGTGGGGGATGCCAGCAGAAACCCCTCCTGGGACGCTTGCTCCGGATCCTCATCCCTGCCATGGCCCTGTCACCACTGTGCCCTTGCCCATTTCCGCTTGAGCCTAAACTGGGGATTTTTTTTTTTTTTTTTTTTTTTTTTTTTGTTACAAAACAGCTAATCCACCACCAGAGGATGGCTCACACTTGTAGTTGCTGCATTTAGGGACTGAGGCAGGAGAATTGCCTGAGCCCAACAGTTTCCAGCAAGACTGGCTTACAGAGACGTTATCTCAAAACACAAAGCCGAGTAGTGGGGGTTTGGGGAAGGGACTGAAGGAACAGTTAAGAGCGCTGACTGCTTTACCAGGGCCGTGGTGGCCGGCTCACAACCTTCTGTAAACTCTAGTTCCAGGGGATCCAATGCCCTTTTCTGGCCTCCTTGTGCACCAGACAGGTCACTTGCATTGCACACATATATGCAAGGATACACTCATAAGCAGAAAAACAAAACGAACAATACAAAAACCTTAAACAAACAAGGGACTGGAGAGATGGCTCAGTGGTTAAGAGCACTGACTGCTCTTCCCGAGGTCCTGAGTTCAAATCCCAATAACCACATGGTGGCTCACAGCCATCTATAATAGGATCCAATACCCTCTTCTGGTGTGTCTGAAGTCGGCTACAGTGTACTTATATATAATGAATAAATAAATCTTAAAAACAACATCTATAAAATAGAGTTTGGGCTGGAGAGATGGCTCAGTGGTTAAGAGCACCGACTGCTCTTCCAGAGGTCCTGAGTTCAATTCCCAGCAACCACATGGTGGCTCACAACCATCTGTAATACAGTGTGCTCACATACATAAATAAATAATTTTAAAAATACTCTATCCTTTTGAAAGCCTCCAAATCCTGTGCCTGTGGTTGTCAGTAAGCAACTTAAGTAATCACAAATAAATTTTTGTTTTTGCTTTGTTTTCCCTAGAGAGCCTGGCTCTATGCTTATTTTTAGGTTGAAAACTTCACATCTTTTTCTAGCCTACAGATTGCACCATGACAGGTACTTCAGGCCCTTTAGGTAATAAACTGTTCTTGATGAAATATTCTAGGGCTCCTTTTTTCCATCTGACCACCCTGGTCTGCCTTTACCAAAAACAAGTGAAATGGTTCAGCATGTGAAGGCACTGGCCGTGTAAGCCTGAATACCCACGTTTGCTCCACAGCGGAAAGAGAGAGCCGACTCTGAAGATTTATCCTCTGACCTCCACATGTGCACCATTTATTAGCATCAGGAACAATAAGGCCTGAGTTGAAACATGCAGGGAACAGCTCGGCCTAGCCAACGTGGTGGGCAGAATTTCATAGGCTCGGTTCAGCTGAGCTTAAGGAGGTCTTCTGGCTGCTCCAGAGGAGGATGATGGAAAAGGAGCTAAGACTTTGTGGAGGAGTGACAGGGTCGGCGGCATCTTGCACTACACCTTTTGTCCTGAAGAGGCCTGAGGTAGAATTGTATCACATTGTTTCTGATGTGTTTATAAAAAGATAAAGGGGGGAGGTATGTTCTATGGAGGTGCGGTGAGGTGTGGGGGCATCCCTTCCCCCTGAGGGATCAGCCACATGACAGTTTAGTATAGGATGAAGTTTATTCAGGGCATGGGGAGGGGAGTTAAGAAAGTAGTAAGGGCAGAGAAAGGCAGAGAGAGAGAATAAGGAGAGAAGTAGAGAAGAGGCCGGCCATGAGCATGTGAAGAGAGAGGGGGGAAGGGAATGGGGAGAGAGAGGGAGAAGAGGATAAGGGAGTAAGAGAGGAGGGGGCAAGCAGTCCCTTTTATAGTGTCAGGCATACTTGGCTATTGCCAGGTAACTGTGGGGTGGATCTTAGAATGCTAACAGTATCAAGTGCCTGTGGGGAAGTGTGGAGTTGCTACCCTGTTCAGCTTGGGTTTGTCTTCCCAAGCTCTCCCCTCTTCTACTTAGATAGAGTGGCCAAGGTCAGGGGTGGTACTGGTAGAGAGTGGGCCAGGTCAGGATGTGGGGTGGGATCTGGTTTACAGCTGTTCTGGTCTTAGTATCTGGCCCTTGATCACTGATATCTCCAAGGAGACTTCCCTGCAAAAGGCTATTTATTCCTGGAGATTTTTGGAAGAGGGCCTGAAGAAAGAGGCACTCCTGCAGAATCGTGGTACCCTGTAGGTTTGATGGAGGCAGTGTTTTGCTCTCCACGTGTGGCATTCTTTGGACTTTCTGTATTATGATTCATTTTTATTTTATGTCTTTTCCTGAGAAAAATTATGTCCGAGACTTTTTAGAAAAATCCTAAAATTAACTTTATCCAGCCACTACTTGGAAGTGTTCTTTATGTCCTGGAGATCATTAAGTACGGATGAAGCCATTACTCCAGAAATTTTCTCGGGCTCTCTGCCCCTGAGCTAGCTCAAGCAATGTAACTGGTGCAGGGTAAACAGAGATTTTTAACAAACTGACTGGCCAGGAGAATATGTTACAGATTCAAGGTCTCTTTTATAGGCTTAGAGCTCTCTGAAAATGTAGTTTTAGGGAGTGGTACAGGGAGAAATAGAACTCAATAAGAGAGATAGACTAAAATAAATGCCTCCTACTTTATAGCCTAGATGATAAAACATATAGAAGCAGAAGTTAATTAATTAGTATTTGCTATTCATAAAAAGACCGGTTCAGATCCTCTGTTTCTCCGGGATGTTTTCAAACTGCAAACACTGCCAGTCCAAAAGCAGGCTGTCATATATTAAATGTGCTTACTTTGGAGGAGACGATCTTTAGATTCTTTACATTGGCAGTCCAGGGAATAGAACATATTCTGTTTGTATCTTCTAATTTTATCTGAACTTGTAACTCTGGACATGGAATTAAAAAAAAAATCAAACACATATTCTGTACCCCTCGGATATCCATTAGTCTGTCTTTGTTCTGTGAGACCTGTAAACATAAAGGAGGACCTGGCTGCTAGAGTCGGAGCCACAGAAGCAGCAGCCTGATTGCTGGCAGGTCAGAGCTGTCAAATTCCCCTGACCATCGCCTGACTCCCTCCCTCCCCTCGTCAATGCCTAATCTCTTCGAGGGCTGCCTTGTCAGCGACGACCCTAAGACCATCAGCCCGGAAAGGTCCCCCTGCCAACGGGAAGGTCTCGCTGTCACCGAGAAAGCACCCCGTCCTCACCTGCCCTCCGGGGGGCCCCCTACGAGGCACTAGGAACCTTGACTTTCAAGGCGCCTGGCTTTTCCTGCCTTGAGAGGTCGTAGGCAGCTGAGCTAGAACAGCGCCCCCTTGCGTTCCTGCAACAGTATACCATCTGCCTAAAAAAAAAAAAAAAGCCAACAACTGCTTTCTGGATTTCTCTGGCATCTCTTTAGAAAGACAGGAGGTGGCCGCGTCATATGACCCCCGGGTTCTTCTTCGGACTGTATCATATTTGATGGCTGTTCGAGAGCCTGCCGGTTAGTGATGGCTAAGATTTTTTAACGAAGGAAGCCCAAGCACGTGGTATTAGAAGCACTGTCGGGCCTCAGCTCTATTCCTAGAACTCACGGGGGGGGGGGGGGGGGGGGGGGCTGGAGAGATGGAGAGCTTTGACTGCTCTTCCAGATGGCTTACAACCATCTGTAATGGGATTAGATGTCTTTTTCTGGTGTGTCTGAAAACAGCAACAGTGTACTCACATAAACTAAACAAATCTTTAAAAAAAAAAAAAAAAAAAAAAGTAACTCCCTTCCCCTCCCCCACAACTTCAGGATAGTTTTGACCTAAAGAGAAGCAACCAGTAAACATGTGATCTGGAAGGTGGAGGAGCAGCAGCCGTAGCCATGTGGAAAGGTCACTGTGGTGAGAAATGACAAAGTGTCTTCTCCTTAGGCTGTAGCCAACAGCCTATTTATCCCGCACGTGGTCTCAGAAGCACCCCGGCATTGGCACAAACTCAGAGCAAAACTCAACTGTTCTCCCAGCTCTGTCTGGGTCTGTATCTACACTGGGTGGGGGGGGGTCTGTATCTACACTGGGTAGGGGGGTGGAGTGGGTTGGGGGACTTGTCTCTCGGTATTTCACAAGTGTTCTTGTCCTACTTCCAGAGGACTGCCAAGGGGCTTCCCTAAACTCTGCAATTTCTGGCTTCCACTTCCGTATTCTGTCACAATTGCATAAATTTTGGCGCCTATAACAAAGGTCTCATTTCAAATGCAGACGGGTGTCTTCCCCCTCTTCGCCCCCCCCCAAAGAACCTTGGTACAGACAGAAGGCCAACCAGAGCTCTCAGGGCACGGCCTCATCCTGTGTCCTATGGGCCCACAGCCGCTGTGGTTGGCCTCCAGCTTTAGGTATGAAGTTGGTAGGTTCACATCAAGTAGGAAGAGGGCTTCTGGAAGTTTAGTTCCTCAACTGGCCCCGTCTGAGTCATGGGCTGTCCATGAACTGGGTGTGCACTACCTCAGCTGCAGTCTGTAGTCCTTCAGAGGGGTTATAATGGCGGGACACTAAAGGACCTGGTTGCTGCAAACCCGACATTGATGTGGACAGAGTGGCCCTTCTCTGTGTTGCTGTTTGGTTTCCTTAGAACCGGCACTTCTGTTTTTAAAAAGACGTATTTATTTATTTTATGTGTGTGAGCACACTGTCGCTCTCTTCAGACACACCAGAAGAGGGTCTCAGATCCCATTACAGATGGTTGTGAGCCACCATGTGGTTGCTGGGAATTGAACTCAGGACCTCTGGAAGAGCAGTCAGTGCTCTTAATAGCGTCATCTCTCCAGCCTGTACTGATATTTCTTGTTGCTCCCTGTGGGGCTGAGGCTCATTCTCTGGTGTTGTGTGGTGTTTAATCTAGAGACACAAACAAACATCTATAGGGAGATGACAACAGACCAGAGAAACAATTTTCCATTCAGCATGTTGAACCGATGAGTTTACTGGGGTTCAATACAGGAGTGCGGGTGACCATTCACAAAAGCTGTATGTATCAAGCTCCCTGAACAACTTGCAGGCAGTGGGTGCTCAGAGAGTCTCCTTTCCTCAGCAACTGTAGCTGTTTATCTAACCTTGTTTACCTAGCCTTGTGAGTCTTGTAACTTTCTGAACTTCCTGAGCCTTGTGAGTTTCTTTTCCTTTTTTTTCAATCTTATGAGGCACCCTCCCCCCAATCTCCCTTAACAAGCAAATATTTCAGTTCAGAGGAAACAGCTACCCAATATCGAAGCCTACCTCTTCTTCTGCTGCTTCTGCAGAAGAGGAATGTAACTGGTGTAAAATACCATTGCCATCAGATTAACTTTGCCAATTTTCAAGAGGCCATTCAGAATAGCCTGGTTAACTCTTGAGGGGTTAAAACGAGGGGTTCGGGGAGGGCCAGTGAACCCTTGCCTGAGAGTTTAGCCTGTCCTCTCCCTTCTCTCCCCCAGCCATTTGTATCAAACTTTACCCTTGTTTCAGGAGGTCTTGGTTGCATGTGGTCTTGGGATGTGAGAGAGTAAACAAGCAGGGAGGTTAATGGAAGGAGGGTGCATCTGTGAGGCTGTTGGGGAAGCTGTCATCCGCGCTGTGTGAAGACTTTCCAGTGTAGCCTCTTTGGCGTCTTCCCCCACCCCCAACCCCACCACCAACATCTCACCAGCAATTTCTCACACATTTTCTGTAAATGAGACCAGTAAAGTCATTGGTTGTCCAGGCTGAACTTTGGTTTGTGGTTAAGACCATAGAAGGGGGTCTGGAGAGATGGCTCAGTGGTTAAGACCATTCCAGAGGTTCCGAGTTCAAATCCCAGCAACCACATGGTGGCTCACAACTATCTCTAATGAGATCTGATGCCCTCTTCTGGTGTGTCTGAAGATAGCTACAGTGTATTGATATATAATAATTAAATCTGTAAAAAAAGACCATAGGAGGAAGTGTGTGTGTGTGTGTGTGTGTGTGCATGTGTCTCTGTGTGTGTGACATTGCTTACATCTCCCCAGGGAAGGGATGCGCCACCTGGGCTTGTAGTACTGGAGCTGATAGACCCCAGAGCTAGGGCCAGGAAAGATGGCTGAGACAGCTGCAGCCACAGCAGAGCACAGAGCCACACCCTGGTGAGAGCTGTGATGTCTGGGAAGGAATTGACACCAGGGCAGGTTTTCATCTGGCTGTCTGCTGGCCACTTCTTGGTGGCTCACAGCTGGAACCCTCCGCGATTTGCTTTTGACTAAGGCAGCTGCAGCCGCCTTCTTCAGTCACTCGATGGGCACCCAGACAGGTCTCAGGCCTCAGGGTTACAAAGCTGCGAAGGCTGTGGCCTCAGGCTCTTGGTCACAACTAGGTCACAGTGTGGATCATTCTGCCTACCCCTGTCCCTTCCTCCTTTATCTGAAGGCCCCACTTTGCTATTTCTTTCAAAGATGAAACTCAGAGAGTCAGGTCCTGGGAAGAGGCCAGAAGAGGGCATCAGATCTCTTGGAACCAGAGTTCCAAGCGGTCGTGAGCTGCCAAGTAAATCCTGGGAACTGAACTAGGGTCCTCTGAAAAAGCAGTGGGTGCTCTTACCATCTGAGCCAGCTCTCGAACCCCACACAGTGGCTCTCCCCCCCCCCAACCAGAGGCTATCTGTTCTAAATGGTTACACAGGCTAGGTACCTCTTATGGTTTTAACCCACTGGAGGAGGTCTTTTGGGCACTTATAGCCAGCATGCTGAGGAACACAGTCACCTGTGCTGGCTCCTGCTCTAGAGTCCTTACTAGGACTCCACAGGACAGGTCCCCACAGGGGACATTTGGTAGAGTTCAGCTGCCTTAGCTGTTCTCTCCTCTAAAGAACCAGTTCAGACCTTGCTGTGAAGGTTTACCTTCCTAGGCTCTCCCAGCCTCACTGTGGGCATCCATCTCAGAGCGGAGGTAGGTACAGTGGATGCCAGCACATGCGTCATCTGGACAGTATGCCAGGCTCTGTGTGTGCAGCCATGAGCCTCACAACACAGCAAAGAATAATCTCATCCCATCATAGGCGCTGTGTTCTCATATCTGTTAGGATTCTGTAATCTCCACCCCGCAGTTACCTGGCAACAGCCAGGCATGCTCCACCCCACAGTTACTCGGCCCTGTAAAAGGGGCTGCTTGCCCCCTCCTCACTCTCTTGCTCTCTTCTATAGCTCTCCCCTCCTTTGCTCCTCCTCTCCCCATTCCCTCCCACCCTTCCACGTGATCATGGCCAGCCTCTACTCCTCTTCTCCTCTTCTCCTTCTCCGCCCCTACTACCTTCTCAACTCCTCTTCTCATGCTCTGAATAAACTCTATTCTATACTATACTGTGCTGTGGCTGGTCCTTCAGGGGGAGGGGATGCCTCAACATGGGTCCACCAGAGGCATCCCCCTTACCCCCCACACCTCCATAGAACGTACCCCCTCTACTCTCTTTATCATTTTCCTAACATTGGTGCTGAAACCCAGACATATCTCTTCTTAATCTTTTTATAGACACATCAATATCCACACGTCTTTAGAGGGTTTTTTGTTTTGTTTTTGTTTTAAATCCTGTTAAAAGACAGATTTCTTTTGGTTAGATTCTGTTTCTATTTTTTAATTATGTGTATATGTGTGTGCCTATGTGTGGGTATATGCTGTTGATTTTTATTCAAAATGCTGTGTGACCTTTTGGGCCCTGGGGTCAACTCAGCTCTCCGGAGAGTATGTTGTATCGGAGTTAGCATTCAACAGTCCCCAGTGAGTGGGCAATTCTTGGGGCAAACTGCTGCTTTTCTTACAACTTCCTACAGTGTCTTCCCTCCCTCCACTGAGTTTTCAGGAGCCATCTTCTTGCTACAGTGTTTCTGGAACTCTCTAGCCTGAGCCTCAGCTCCAAATCTGGTCCTCTGCCTGTTTTTGTACATAAGGGTTTTTGTTGTTGTTGTTTTTTTTGTTTGTTTGTTTGTTTGGGTAGGTTTTTGTTTTTGTTTTGTTTTCTGCACAAAGCCATGCCCATCCCCATACACACCCCCTAGTCTGCTCTTCCTAATACAAAGGCAGAGAAGTCACTCCACTCCGTAGAGCAAGTGCGGATGCTCTGTGCTAAGACTTCTCTTTCCACAGCGTCCTTCGTCACATTTCTCACTCATGACCCCCCTGCAGAGAGTCATCAGATCACCACATTTCTGTGGTTTTCTTTTTGCTACCAAAGCAGGGGCTTTTTTATCTTGAGCATAATGTCCTTTAAAAAAGTTAAAAAGAAAAAAAAAAAAAACTTCTTGTGCTGAATATCTCCTTCGTCAGAACTGAGGCGACTCTCTGGGGGAGATCAGCACAGGCTGCTTCTGAGTTTTATGGATGGTGCCCATCATTTTTATGGATGGAGATTTCATAAATGCCATTGTAATGTATCTTGGAAGATACAATGTGGCCTTTCTGTAACCTGTGGTTCTTCTCTAGAAGAGAAGGAGCCACTCGGGGCCACACGGCACAGACACTTCATGGAGATGCACAGTTTCCTGGCTGGATCACCTCAGATAATGTTCCCACAGGGGGCCACAGAGGCCAGCATGCTGATAAGCTGGATGCTGCAATTGCTGTCTTATGAAATATTAACTGCCCACGGTGATTTCACTTAATGAGATGTCTTTGGGAAGGAACATGCTCAGACATTATGAGTGTGTGTGTGTGTGTGTGTGTGTGTGTGTGTGTGTGTGTGTGTTACCATGGCCGGGGCATCTCTCCGGGGAGTGGCAGCTTGTTCCCTAATCTACCACTCCATGAGCCCTAGTTGCCAGACACTGGGAACAGAGCAGGAGATGGGGGAAGCCATTGGGTGCCCGTGCATCACGCAGCCTAATCAAGCAGAGTCACTGCACCAATGACCGTACACACATTTGTCTGGCCTGTGACTGGCCGAGCCACTGTTCTGGAAGAGAGACAGCCCCCTTCCCTTATGGTATTATTCCTAACAACACTTCATGAGTACTGTCCCTGCAAATAATGCATCCTTGCCATGGCTCCATCCAGACTTGGGTGGCTGGATGGGAAGATGTCGGGTACGTTAAACATCAGCAGGCTAGTTGGCTCATCTGGGGTGGGGAAGCCACAAGGTAGTTGTAGAGGACCTTCAGTAGTACATGCTGAATCAGGGTCTGGGGAGGAAGCTGCTGGCCAGGCATGACTTCCTGGGCAGAACCCTCACTATCCATGTCAGAGGTGTAGACCAATCCTCTCCATATGCCTGGCACTGAGGCCAATGGCTCAGGGATTCTGCCGGGCATTCTCTATTGGTGTTGGGAATGGAGAGGAAAGAGTGAGTTTTGGGGATGGAGGAGGAAGTCTCAGCCATCTTCCTAGGAGTTAGTACAGCCCTTAACCCTCTCAGGAACCAGGCACAGCACATTCAGGGTAACTGGGGCTGGGGTGGGTAGGGTAGGCATCTTTAGAACCAGCCCTGATCCTTTTGGTTCTTTCTGTCCCCTCTGTTGTGTGACACATTTGGAGGGACCCTGAGGCTGCTCAAGTCTTCAGGTCCAAAGTCACCCCCTGGGAATTGTCTTTGGCTTTGGGTGCTCCTAATGGGAGGGCAGCTGTAAGGAACTTTTAGTAGGAGGATACTGAGACAGGAGTGTGTCGGGTACTTAAGTAGGGTCAGGTCCAACAGGGACGACTCTCCTCTCAATCCCAGGCTGCCCCCTTTGTGGTTCAGGGCTCTAAGATAAGGCATATACTTTCTTCCTACACGTTGTGGAAGATCTGACTGCCAGGACCCCGGGTGCCTTTCTAGCTGTCCTGAACAGTCTGACCCGCAGGTAGAGCATCTCAGGAGGCCCCAGCACATGCTTGGCTCCACGTTCTTCGTTGCGGCTTCCACGCAATCAGGCTGAGTGACGCAGAGTGCGGGGCGGGCCACTCAGGCTGCGCCTAGCGGTGAGCTGCGGGTGAGGGCAGGCTGTCCTGCGCAGCTGCGCGGGTGACGCTGGGGCGCGCGGCCTCTGAGCAGGTACCCGGCGCTGGTAAAGGGTCCCTGACCTAGTATCTGGAGAGGAAATAGGGATTCAGTTGGGGGAAGGGAATGCTGATTGCAGGGGCTCAGGTGAGGGAGGGAGTGCGAAGTGCGAGGTTCAGGGGCGAGTTGCAGTGTTGTTTGAATGAGATAGAAGTGTGAAGATTAAGTCTCCGACCTGGCTGCAGGTATATGCTGGAATGCCGACTGCTCTCTGGTGCAGAGATTTTAGCCTGAGTTGGGGGAGGGTGTGCTCTGGAATAGAGGCATAAGTTGGGGGTGTTAAGGGGCTGCAGTGTTTTAGCTGCATCCAGGTACAGTTTCTGGAGTTAGAGAGGGCTCGGGGTCAACGTCAGCCAGTGTGGTCTGTGCCCAGGCGCTGTAGCTCCCAGCTCCCGGCTCTTGCTCTGGACCCTCACAGGGGACTGGGAGCATTAGCTTCTGTGTCCTTTCCTGTGTTTATCTGTTTATTGTATCTGAACTGCTTTCCAGGCCAGTATGTCCAGGATGCTTGGGAGCAAGCAGAGAAGCACTGGGAAGCCAGAGAGCTGCAGAGTTTTCAGTGAGTGAGGTAAAGAAGATGCCACATGTTCCAGCCACCAGCCAGGGCTCATAAGCCTTCCCTCCCATTAAAGTCTCTTATGTTTTCTGGTACTTTTGTGTGCTGGGGTGGGTGTGGTAGCCAGAAACATGCTGGCTCCAGGGGTCTTGAACATGAATAGCTACTTGGAAGATGTGCCCAGCTGGGTTTGACCATCCATCCATTCTTAATTTCAGCAAGAGCTGGACTCAGTTTTCCAAGGCTATAGTGGAGGGTGTGTCACTTCCCTGTCCCTACATCTGAGTCCTTTCCTATCTCTATCAGTGTGTGTGTGTGTGTGTGTGTGTGTCTGTGTGTGTGTGTGTGTGTGTGTGTAGAGGTCAGGTTTGGAGACTCATCCCACATGGAGTCTTGCTCTGTTCCAGCCTGTTGTCTTCTACAGGTAGACCAGATGACCTACACAAATACATTTATAGATGTTGTGTATCCGGAGTGTAGGCTCTGCCAAGTCCTTTCTGTCTGTCTGTCCATTCATTCTTTTTCTTTTGGACACACACACACACACACACACACACATGCCTATGCCAACTGCTTGTGGAGATTTTTTTAGCTATAAGCTGGTGTGGGCAAAGCTACACTTATAGTGTAGGTGTGAGAGTCTGGGGAAACTCCTCTGAGGGCATGGTCAGTCTTCTTAACTCCATCTATAGTCTTTTACTTCTTTGGGGTAGAGGATGGGGAGAGAAAGAGGCTGAGCCGAGGTTACAGTGTGGCTGAAGGACAGTGCTGGATTCAGATTGGTGGACATCGCAGGGCTGTTTGCAGGTGGGCTTGGAGGACAACTGCAGAAACCTAGTGGCTGTGCTGGAATAGGAGCTATCTGAATGTGAATCTGGATTCAGATGCCTCGGGGTCCTCAGGACAGGCAAAGCCATCAGACGCTCATACTGTGTACACATACCTACTGCCGTCCTAACATCTAGAGTACAGGCTATCTCAGTAGCTGGCTATACTCTAGGTCTCTCCACACTGGCTGCTGTATTAGCTCTTTCCCTCTCTTGTCCACTGGGCTTCTTTGTTTCTCTGTAGACAGGAGGCTCCTGGGTGTACAAGACATGGTTCTGAAAGTCTCATAGGGGTAAGTCATTTCCTGGACTCTTGCAAGTGTACAAGAGGCTAGCCCAGTATTTATTCTCACAGCCCTGGGGTTAGGCCTGGGGAGAGAATGGTAGATCGAGGGGCCAGAGCATCTCACTGAAGCCAAAATCTGTAGCCACAGTTCAGCCCCAAGAGTCCTGGGGAGATCAGGGAGGAGGGCTGATCAGTGACTGGGTAGAGGGACAGCTTTCAGAAATGGTGTCGGAGAAGTGATGTTCAGCTCAGGGAGGGATTGAGACATGTGCTTGGTGTTTACCCCTTGACGACCCCTCCGGTTTATCTGTTGGAGCAATGGGTGAGGGGCTATTGTCATCAGAGGACAGTGTTGGCCCAGGGAAGCCCTGTAGAAACCAATACCTTTGGTTTCCTTAAGAATTTTTGCTTTTGTTTGTGTTTTGCAAGACAGGGTTTGTAGCCCTGGCTGTCCGGGAACTCTCCTTGTAGACCAGGCTGGCCTTGAACTCAGACATTGGCCTGTCTCTGCCTCCCCAGTGCTGGGATTAAAGGTGTGAGTCCCCATCCATCTTCAACACAGTTTCTTTATTCATCCCTCAGTGAACAGAGGACAGGGGTGAAGCCTGTTATTTTAATCAACCATGGGCAGCAGCCGTGATGCCTGTTCCAGGAGGTTCCTTCTGACACTCCCAAAGGAGGACCCCAGGATCTGATGGTAATCCAAACACCTAGGGTTTCTTTGGTTTTGCCTGGATTTCTCTTTCAATTAGTTCACCAAGCCCTGCTCATTCTCCTTGGGTGTTCACTGAGGAAAACTGGCAGCATTTTTTGTTGCCTCCCCAAAGGAGAGCCAGGGAGGAAGGGTTTGCACCACCAGACTGGTTGTCATTAGCGGCTGGTGCTGGCTTCTCAGGATGAAGCACTTCAAGACTTCCCGAAACCTATTTTGTGGGCCCAGCAGGGGCTTTTGTTTTCCTTTTGGAAAATGAAAGAAGTCAACTGATTTCTGTAATCACGAGATGCAGAACTTCGGCACATGTGGTGGCCACAGGAACTCCGGCTTCCTTCACTGGTCTGGGTTCTTATTCAGGGAGCTGGTGAGTAGGGGAGTTGCGGGGATAGCCCTTTAGGAATGGGCTCCAATGGTCCTCAGATCCATGTGTGCTTGAAGATCTGTATGAGAGCTCTGCCAAGTGTGTGTGTGTGTGTGTGTGTGTGTGTGTGTGTGTGTGTGTGTGTGTGTGTGAGAGAGAGAGAGAGAGAGAGAGAGAGAGCTTGGAGAGGTGTCCAGACAAAGGGAAAACAGATTAAGACTCCAGAGAGGAAGCAGGTGTGTGGGTGTGTCCTCTCAGAACCACAGCCTTATCTTCCTCTTTCAGATATACTGCAGGTCTTGGGGTGTTTTTTTCAGAACCCCCAGCCTCACAAATGAGAAGAGACTTCCCTGAAGGCATCTAGAGATCTCTCTCCTCGCGTAGATCTGGCGCCGTGGAGGATGGAGTCCTTGGACCGGAGAAGAACTGGCTCTGAGCAAGAGGAGGGCTTTGGGGTGCAGTCCAGGAGGGCCACTGATCTGGGCATGGTCCCCAATCTCCGACGAAGCAATAGCAGCCTTTGCAAGAGCAGGAGGCTTCTGTGCCCCCTCAGCAGTGAGAAGGTAGGCTTCTGATGGCTAGCCTGCTACATTCCGGACCACAGAGGCAGCCCAATGCCCACAATAGGTTAGGTGACCCACTCATGCCAGAAAAGGAGGGCCAGGAAAGGAGCATCCACTGTTGGAGACTGCAGCTTCTAGTCTCAGAACAACTCAGACAGGCAGGTCAGCTACAGAAGCAATGTGACTTGGGCTTAAGATAGGTAAATGTATTATTATTATATATAGGTGTTTTTCATATATATCTATACATATATGTGCACACACACACACACACACACACACACACACACACACACACACACGGCTAGGTAATCTAAATCCTCATTGGTGGGTGCCAGGATGCCCCAGATGGGCTGCATTCTCGCATCATGAATGATTAACCACAGGATAAGCTTTACGGCTCAGATGGGCCGTAAGATAAGATATCTCCCATTCACGTGGCTATCTTCAGGCTGTTTCTCGGGTGGGAAATTTTTTTATCTTGTTCCTGGACTCTGAGGTCTGCTGTTGGAGCAGATGGCTTATGTCCTAGTTCCTGGTTGGAGACAAAATGGGACAAATGTGCCCCTTCAGAGGGATCATGTTGAAAGTACATTTGAGTGTGAAGTCACCCGGAGGGTGTCTTCAAAGCCAGGTACCAGATTTTCACCTCAGATGTTCGTTTCATACTATACCACCCAAAAGCAGTGTAGACATATACACTGAACATGCAGTATCCCCAAGAGGAAATGATTGCCTAGGCTTGTCCTTGTCTCCTGGGTACACAACCCAGCCAGTTATGAGCCCCAGCCACGGTGCTTTTAGGCCTTGAGGTAGCTTTGGGTGCCTCAATGGCCGCTGGTCAGGGAGCAGAGAGATGTCTAAGGGCGGCCTGGGGTAGATGGCTTCATGTAAACATGTCCCTTTTAACCCCCAGCAAGAAAACCTTAGCTCGTGGATTCCTGAGAACATCAAGAAGAAGGAATGTGTGTATTTCGTGGAAAGTTCCAAACTCTCAGATGCAGGGTAAGTGGCGTGGCTCTGACTAAGGTCTCTCTGTTTCATCTCTCCTGTTCCAGTGTGACTGGTTGAGGGGACCTGCCCATGCTCAGTATATTGTGACTGCCTCTTCTCTTTTTGTACTGGGATTCTGTTGTATTTGAAAATAATTATGTGGCTGGAGAGATGGCCCAGTGGTTAGAGCACTGACTGCTCTTCCAGAGGTCCTGAGTTCAATTCCAGGCAACCACATGGTGGCTCACAACCATCTGTAATGAGATATGATGCCCTCTACTGGTGTATTTGAAGACAGCTACAGTGTATTTATATGTAATAAATAAATCTTAAAAAAAAAAAAAAAAGAAAATAATGACAGATTTAAAGGAAAGATATGCCAGGCCCAAAGCATGCACCACCACTGCTGGCTTGGCCTGCAGGAAATCTTAAGGAACACTGTGTGATCTCACTTTGTGGTTGGCGTTAGATGAAGACAGGGACATACCCCGAGTAAGGCCCGGGTATGATATCTTGGCCGAATGATGCCAAGGATCCCACCAGGCAATGCCAAGTTGTCTCCTTTTTCTCTTATATTTGGTAAAATGAGCTTTCAAAGCCCCATGGTGTTCTTCATCCTGGCCCAGAAAAGGAAGCTGTGCTCTGTATAACTGTGGTGTTGCATCAACGGTGAGAGTTCACTCTTGGTCAGAGTGCACTCGACTTGTGTCCTTTCCACCACCCACACAGCATGTGCAACCATTAGCACAGGATGCACACAGCTCTATTCCCACAGGGATGGCCTTGTACTTCCTCTTGTGGTAACACACACACACACACACACCCTTTCTCACCCTCTAGCAACTAGTAATCCAATCTTCACATAAAACGTCTATAGATTTGTCCTTCGGAGAATGACATATGAATGGAGTCATATTCTTCCAGGTCTGTGTCGAACACAGTAGGGGCCTGTGCCCTTTGACAGGTAGCCCTTGAGATCCATTGACTCTTTTACTGCTAAACAATTCTCCAATTGTATATATGTGAGGTGATACTTTGTAAATAATGACTAGGCCCTTGTTGTTTGGTTGGTTTATTTTTTGAATCCCATTTGTCAGTCTCTTTGCCCTCTTCTCTCTCTCTCTCTCTCTCTCTCTCTCTCTCTCTCTCTCTCTCTCTCTCTCATTTAGACCATTTACGTTTAATATAATTGTTGCTGCATTCGGGCTTAAGTCTGCTATTTTATTTCTGTTTTTCTGTTTTCTTTCTGTTTTAGTTCAGCGTCTTTGTGGCTGCTGTGGTTATTAAAGTTACATAACAAAGTGTGTTATCATCCATGCGTGTTGACACACTAAGAGTTACAGTAGAGTATAGAAATACCTCCTTCCACTACTCCTTGTTGTACTTTGCAGTGGGGGCCCCCTCTGCTCCTCCGGGGGAAGGTAGCTCCTCCCTGTTGGTCCAGGGAAGGCAGCTTCTGGGGCACTCTGCCTTGCCTGCAGGAGTTCAGGCTGGGAGGCGTGGGAACAAATCCCAGGGGGGTGCTGCCAGGCCAATGAACTCTGGCTGGGTCAATGCTCAGCGGGGTGCTGAGATTAAAGCCTGGCTGGGGCCATAAACCCCTGCCTGACAGTTAGAAAAGTGCAGAGCCTGCAATAAGGCTCTAGAATAGAGCGTTCATGGAGGACAAGGGAGCCCTGTCACACACCTTTAATTCCAGCACTTGGGAGGCAGAGGCAGGTGGATCTCCATTGGGCTGCAGAGATGGCTTAGCAGTTTCAAGCACCAGCTGTTCTTTTAAAGTACTAGGACTTGGGCTGGAGAGATGGCTCAGCGGTTAAGAGTACTGACTGTTCTTCCAGAGGTCCTGAGTTCAATTCCCAGCAACCACATAGTGGCTCACAACCATCTGTCATGGGATCTGTCTTCTATCTAATGCTCTCTTTGGTCATGCAGGCATACATGTAAATAGAGTGCTCACACACACAAATAAACAAATTTTTTAAAAAGCACACAAAAAAACCAGGGCTCAGTTCTTAGGACCCACATAATGACTCATCTGTGTTTCTAGCTCCAGTTGCAGGGATTCAGATGCCTTTTTCTAGGCCTATTTGGGCACCAGGCATGCATGCACGTAGGGGAGAGAAATCAGCAGGTGCCGTTTCTGTCTCACTGATGTCAAGCCTTCCCCCCCCCCCTTGGCTTTGGAAGTTTGACTATGTTGTTTTCAAGCATTTGTCCCTCTGGCCTGACGTTGTTTGTCGCTCATTCAGACTCCTGAATCTATAGGGTTTGTTTGTTTGTTTGTTTAAAGCAAATTGTGAGAGCCTATGTCAGAAGGCTGTGAACTTACTCCTGATGGGGCAGCGGGCAGGATGTTTTTCCCACAAGGTGACCTTCTAGAGGGAATTGTGTAAACCATGATAAGGGAATGGGCTTGAAAGCAAGGACAGGAAGGGACTGCCCTTGGCATGTCCACATCATCCCTGAGGGAAAGCAAAGGCCTGGGAGGAATATTCTAGTTTTTGTTTTTACGTGACCAAAGGTGATAAGACGGAACACTAGGTGCATTCCCTCTCTGTACTTATTGTCACTTAGGCTAGCTGTAAACATCACTTCATGTTTTATTTGCCTTAATAATAATAAGAAACGCTTTGCTTGTTCTACCTTTGAGCTCAAACACATTAGGTTCCCTGCTTACTCTAAGCAGATCTTTGGCATTTCCTTCGATCTATGGAGACTCAGCCTAGCTGACCGAGGGAGGCTCAACAGGAAGTTTAGGGCTCAACAGGAAGCTTAGGGCTCAACAGGAAGCTTAGAGCATTCTTTACATGGCTTTATAGGCTTGTCTTATCTTTTCCCTCTGGGACACTGATGGCCCTCAGGACTCAGTGGCTCCCCGTCTATGTATTTATGTTCTGATTTATTTTCTCTCTTAGTTATTACCCTTTGCAGAGTTGAGAGTTCCAGTTGTTGTTCTTTCTTTCTGGAAGCTTTGGGTGGTTTTAGTCACCCATAGAAGCATTTTTAACCTGGACGTGTTAAAATCCTCACCAGATGACTCCCACACCTGTGCTATCCTGGTGTGGGTGGCTGTCCTAGTCAGCTTGCTTGGTGTGACTGATGATTTTTCTAGCTTTTGAGTTTTCCTGGTCCTGAACGCTGTCTGAGGAAGGGAGGGATGGAAGGAGGGATGGAGGGAGGGATGGAGGGAGGGAACCTTATCATTGCTATGCAGGAAAAGTTCAAAGTCCTCGCCTGATGTCTCCTTCGAACTCACTGGATATTCCTGTTTGAGTCCTTGCTGATGCCACCTGGCTGGGAGGGTAATGATGCCTTATACCCACTGCCTACAAGGCCCCCTTGACACCAAGGAGGGGTGCCTTGTCATTGCTGGGTGAGGCAAATGTCCTGGCTCTCCTCTGATTCCCCCGATGTCCCTCCCTGTAGAGAGCAGCAGAGCCCTTTCATCCCCATGACAACCCTTGGTCTTCGCAGGAAGGTCGTGTGTGCATGTGGTTACACCCAAGAGCAGCACCTGGAGGTGGCCATCAAGCCTCACACTTTCCAGGGCAAGGAGTGGGACCCAAAGAAGCATGTCCACGAGATGCCTACAGATGCCTTTGGTGATATCGTTTTCACAGACCTGAGCCAGAAAGTGGGGAAGGTGGGTTCTGTCACTCTTGTCTTTCACCGAGTTGGCTGCTAGGACACTTTAGCAGGTGGGGACAGGGAGTTGGGGGAGAATGAAGAGTCTGGATGTACAGAGTCTACTATATAGGGAGAGAGAACGTTTCACGTTAGACTTTAATGCCTTCCATGTGGACCCACAGCCCCTTTCCTTCTGGGCATCATACAGTTTACAGTCCAAGGGCAAGACCATGGGAAGCTGGTCCTGGCTCATGAAGCCCTTTGAGGGTGGTGCATTAGCATTCTTTGTTGCTATGCTGTGTCCAGTTTGCTCTGGGACTCCTGATGTCCCTTTGGATTTCGGATTCTCCATCATCCTGATCATCACCAGTCCTTCAGGTGGATCCTAGTAAAGGTGGCTCTCCTCCGATCGGATTTAACCAGAATGGAAAGGTGCAGCATGGGATATAGTGGGTTTCTGGGTTCCATCTTCAGTGCATACTGAACACATATACACACAGGGGACAGGGGACAGATGAGGGGGAGGGGGAGAAGGGGAAGATGGGAGAGAATAGAGGGGATAAGGAGGGAGGAGAGGGGAGGGGGAAGGAGGAGGAGAGAGGGAGGAGAGGGGAGGGGGAAGGAGGAGGAGAGAGGGAGGAGAGGGGATGGGAAGGAGGAAGAGGGAGGGGAGAAAAGGGAGAGGGAGGGAGATGAGGGAAGGGGGATGGGGAAGGCAGAGAGAGAAGTGAACAGAGGGGAGGGGGAGGGAAGCAGGGTGAGAGAATAGAGGGGAAGGGGAGGGAAAGGGAGGAGGGGAGAGAGAATAGAGAGGAAGGAAAAAGGGAAGGGGAGGGGCAGGGCGAAGGGGGAGAGAATCTACCCTGGCTCTGCAAGTTCTGCAGTGTTTCCCCTCCCCCATCTTACCCTGGGGAGCAGAAAATGTGTACACAGAGCAGGGCCCAAACTCAAACCCCAGTGACAGTTCAGGGGCCAGCAGAGTGTGGCCAGTGCTGGGAGCAGGAAGGAAATGAGGTGGAGGCCAAACCACATGGAGGAGCCAGTGCAGGGGTGACATAAGGAAGGGAGGACGGTCTGAGGTTCTCTCTAAGCAGAAACGATGAGGAAAGAGAAAGTATGTAGGATGGGGCGAGCTGGCCCAGGGACTTTGTAAAGAATAGTCTGGTTTTCCCTAGGGAGGCCCCATGTACTCGAATCTCTCCTCTGGGCCTTACCTTCTTCTCTTTCTTCTTACAACTCATGCCTTGACTAGATACTGTGGCTACTTTTCTTTCTGGGTGTTAACTCAAGAAGCCCACCCCCAGGCTGAGCAGGCAGGGCACAGGTGGCCACACTCCCTGTTGAGAGTGAAGGGAACAGCCATTCTTTCAGGGAATCCTCACCAACCCCTGCAGGGTTTTCTTTCTGTTCCCTGCTCTGTCCCCTTGGCCTGCAAGATGCTCTCACTGTCCCCTGCAGGGTGTCCTTGTGCTTTGTAGAGTTCCCTTGCTGTGTCTCCTGCAAAGTGTCCTCACCAGCTCACATTCCCCTGCAGTATGTCCGGGTCTCCCAGGACACGCCCTCCAGTGTCATCTATCAGCTCATGACCCAACACTGGGGCCTGGATGTCCCCAACCTCCTCATCTCCGTGACCGGTGGAGCCAAGAACTTCAACATGAAGCTGAGGCTGAAGAGCATCTTCCGGAGAGGCCTGGTTAAGGTGGCCCAAACCACGGGTGAGGACCGAGGCCTGCCCAGGCCGTGAGTACAAAGTGGGATGAAGGAGATATCTGGGGACCAGGGTTATGGGGTCTGGAAAACTCTTGGGGATAGCTGAATTTTGCACACCCCAACCTGGGCTAGATTCCATGGGTCCCTCATCTACAACAGCACTTAAAAGAAAGATTTGTTTATTATATATAAGTACACTGTAGCTGTTTTCAGACACATCAGAACAGGGCATCAGATCCCATTATAGATGGTTGTGAGCCAACATGTGGTTGCTGGGAATTGAACTCAGGACCTCTGGAAGAGCAGTCAGTGCTCTTAACCACTGAGCCATTTCTCCAGCCCCAAACAGCACTTCCTTCATGATACTTATTGCCCTGATGTCCTCTAGCCAACTGCCATGTGCTAGGGTGCTAGATTTTTTTAAAAGATATATTTTTATTTAGTGCCTATGTGTGTACATGTGTGTACACTTATGTACATATGAATGCATGTGTGTGTGGAAATGCTACATGTGTTCAGATGCCTGTGGAGGGCCTTTACTACTGAGCTATCTTTCCAGACCCTAAACTTTATTTAATGTCCACATCATATGTGGCTTTGAGGCACTGATTGCAGAGGATGGGTCCTGACTTGTGTAGCATGTATGTACTTGGCTCAGGTAGTTCAGGAGGCAGATCATCATCTGTAGGGAGTAAGGCTGAGCGATGGACATCACTTACCACTCTCTGGGTCACAAACTCTGAAGGAAGCTAGAAAGCTGCAGAATAGGAGACTCAGACCTGGATGGAGAGATGGCTCAACGGTTAAGAGCACTGACTGCTCTTCCTGAGTTCCTGAGTTCAATTCCCAGCAACCACTTGGTGGTTCACAGCCATCTGTAATGGGATCTGATGCCCTCTTCTGGTGCATCTGAAGACAGCTACAATGTACACACACACACATATATACAACTATATACATATGCATATTCATATGCATATACATATATACATACATATGTGTATGTATGTATGTGTATATATATATATATATATATATATATATATATATATATATATATATATATATATATATATATATATATATATATATACAACAGAGGAGACTCAGACTGTGTATGCTATGCTTCTCATCCTGGGACTGAGACGATAGAAGGGCAGGAGAGATTCAGAGAGAGTTGAGGACCTTTTCCAGTTCTTTCCCATTGCCATCTTTATAATGTGGGGAAGCTCAGGACACAGTATAGTGTCCCTTCCTTAATCATGTAGAGACATAGCTGCCAATGTACTTGAGAGTCTGAGGGTGAGGTCCCATGTCAGGAGTCCAGTGAGACTCTGGGTGTCAGTATTAGCATGACAGGATGCATATTGGAACCTAGAGTCATGGCCTGTCTCTCCTTCTCCAGGGGCCTGGATCATCACAGGAGGGTCCCACACAGGCGTGATGAAGCAGGTGGGTGAGGCGGTACGGGACTTCAGCCTGAGCAGCAGCTGCAAAGAAGGGGAAGTCATCACCATTGGTGTAGCCACGTGGGGCACTATCCACAACCGTGAGGGGCTGATCCACCCCATGGTGAGTAAGCCATTTTGGAGTGGGTCTGGGTGGGAGGAGGAAGGCTGGGGGCAGAGTGTAGGGATCACGTTGGATGAGTGTTGGGGGAGGGAAGGGCACAGTGAGCAGGGTGGGCAGCTAACACAAACTGATTGCACAGGGAGCATCCACATGCTGGTTATTACTACATGGGTGTACATCCCAAGAGTTGCTTTGATGAGAAATGGGTTTTGACCAGGACCACACAGCCAGGTAACACTGGGGCAGATTGAGCCAGAACATCTAATTACAAAGCTTTTAGCTTTGGACCTTTATGCTCAGAGGCCTCCAGCCTGGAGTTCCACAGGGCAGCGGTTTCTGGCAGTCAGCAGCAAGTTCGGCTGTCCTTTAACAATACACTACAAGCTTGGCTTAGCAGCTGCTTAAGAATGGAGACTTTGGGAGCTGGAGAGATGGCTCAGTGGTTAAGAGAACTGATTGCTCTTTCTGAGGTCCTGAGTTTGATTCCCAGCAACCACATGGTGACTCACGACCACCTGTAATGGGATCTGATGCCCTCTTCTGGTGTGTCTGAACACAGCAACAGTGTACTCATATACATAAAAATAAATAAATTTAAAAAAATGGAGACTTGGTTGGATAACTTGATTCACTAAGCTGGATTTTCTAAAGACATTGGATCTGCCCTAATAAGAACATGGATATCTCATTCATAGCCAGGGAAGTCTGGGGACAATATGGTCTGTGACTAGGGAGTTTTTTGTCATTGCCTGGCCCTGTGTGCAGTCCCCCTGCTCAGTGGTTCTTTGTCAGACATAGTTGCCCCGAGAAACACAGTCTTGGTCTTTCTCTTGTATCTGAATCATGGAGTGCATCTGTGGGTAGGATGGACCAACTGTTCTATTTTGCACACCCATCTTTTGGTGTAAAACCAAGGCTAAGGAAGGCCTGAGGGTGTGTTCTGAGTTGAAAACCCTTCCGGTTGTAATGTTGTTCTCTTCTCTGTGGGCAGTAGAGATGGTGTCTTGTCTGGCAGCATCTCCCAGGTTAGCGGCCTCTGTGGGTATTGTAAAACCACAAACCTGGTGCACAAAGCAACTACGATTAGAAGTTACTCTCCTGGGCTCAAAAGATGGCTCAGTGGTTAAGAGAACTGACTGCTCTTCCAGAGGTCCTGAGTTCAGCTCCCGGTAGCCACATGGTAGCTCACAACCATCTGTAATGGGATCTGATGCCCTCTTCTGGTGTGTCTGAACATGGCTGCAGTGTACTTATATAAATAAAATGAATAAATCTTAAAAAAAGAAAGAAGTTACTGTTCCACACAGCAGGACACCATATCACTTGGCCCCCAACGAAAATGAAACTATACTATTCTATGGGTTCTGACAGGACCCTTCCTGTTCTTTTAACTACTGGTGCTTCTGGGAGTTCCTGAGGTCACATCCAGATAAATGTGGTTAATCTTCTCATGTTTAGATCCTTTACATCACAGCTTCAAAAGACCTTTTTCCAAATAAGGGAACACCGGCAGAGTTTTGTTTTAGGGATTATCTTTGAGGGTCGGTATCAGATATATATAGAATTTTATTTTACTTTGTTTTATTTTTAACCAATATATGTGACTCCCCTGGTCATCCACAGGGAGGCTTCCCTGCCGAGTACATGCTGGATGAGGAAGGCCAAGGAAACCTGACCTGCCTGGACAGCAACCACTCCCACTTCATCCTGGTGGATGATGGGACCCATGGGCAGTATGGTGTGGAGATTCCGCTGAGGACTAAGCTGGAGAAGTTCATATCAGAGCAAACGAAGGAAAGGGGGGGTAAGTGTTTATCAGCCGCCATTATCTGCCACTGGGCCCAGATGGCTCTTCCCCCTGTGAGTGGAGTTGGTTGGGTGGAGAAAGAGCACTCAAACGGTCGGTCTGTGCTTCTTCCAACTTGCCTTCACATGGGCTCCGTGTCTGTCTAGGCGTGGCCATCAAGATCCCCATTGTCTGCGTGGTGTTGGAGGGTGGTCCTGGCACTCTGCATGTGAGTACTTGCTGCTGTGCAGGGTGGGGCTCAGGTGCTGCTGTGGAGGGAGGGCTGGGAGGAGCTTTGAGGGAGGACTAGGAGATGCTTTGAGGGAGGACTGGGAGATGCTTTGAGGGAGGACTGGGAGATGCTTTGAGGGAGGACTGGGAGATGCTTTGAGGGAGGACTGGGAGATGCTTTGAGGGAGGACTGGGAGATGCTTTGAGGAAGGACTAGGAGATGCTTTGAGGGAGGACTGGGAGATGCTTTGAGGGAGGACTGGGAGATGCTTTGAGGAAGGACTAGGAGATGCTTTGAGGGAGGACTGGGAGATGCTTTGGCTAGAATTTGGTACCATCACTGGGAACACACATGTCATACTGTTCTCAGGACATGGAGGAGAAGGTATCCATCACAGGACAGGGATGTTTGTAGGTGGGAGAGGAGGCATGTGATGGATAGACCGTCCTGTGGGAGAGGTGGCTTGACTTCAGCTCAGGTCATGGTGGGTCTGCGGGCTCTCTCTTTCTCACTGTCCCAGGCACTACACTGAGTACAGACCCCAGCCCTAGTCCAGCTCCGGGGCTGAGATCTGGGGTTTTCCTCATGGTCCTGGTATCCCTTGGTTTTGGTCATTCTGAGCCTACAGAACACCCCTGTGAGTGTGTCTGGTCCATGGCTATGCCATGAACCCTTTTCACCAACTGGTACTGGGTGTTGAATGACAAGCCTGAGTCAGGGGTATCAGTGGTACATGACTTGTGTGTTAACAACAGCTCTCTGGTGTGCACCAAACCAGCGAGAGCTTCCAGAACATTCCAGCTCCATAGGCTCACTCTAGCAGCAAATGAGATGTAGCCATAGCTTCTATTGAATGACGTTCTATTCCACATTCGTGGGACCTGGGTGAGGACTCTGGCCAGCTCACACTCAGCTCTGGATTTGCAGACCATCTATAACGCCATTACCAATGGCACGCCCTGCGTGATAGTGGAGGGCTCCGGCCGAGTGGCTGACGTCATCGCTCAGGTGGCTGCTCTGCCTGTCTCTGAGATCACCATCTCCTTGATCCAGCAGAAACTCAGCATCTTCTTCCAGGAGATGTTTGAGACTTTCACCGAAAACCAGATCGTGGAATGGACCAAAAAGGTGAGGCTCATATGCCTTTGGTCACCAGGCTGACTCCCAGACACACCAGGACTCCAGAGATCCTAAGTGGGTCAGACTGGGCGCATGATTGGATTTGCAGATGGTGGGGGCCTCTGAGCCCCAGAAGAGAAGAGGTAACCTGGTTGGGGACTGCCTATGACAGACAGCATGCCAGAGGAGAACTGGGTTTTGAGCTCTGTGTGTAGAATGCTAGGGCCCCTCCGGGCCCTCAGCTTGAGAGTGCTGTTCAGAACCTGTTGCAGTAGAAGGGTGTGGTACTTGGGGAGGGCCAGGAAGCACAGCGGGGCCTTGGTTGAGATGCTGGCAGCAGAGGAGCTTTCTGGCCACAGCTGTGAGTGGTCTAGCCTTGTCTCCTCATAAGAGCCCTAAGGAGTGAACTCAGAAGTACCCAGCTCCACAGTCCAGAAGCTGGGTTTTGGGGTGGTTCCCTGAGCCCTACAGAGGAGAGTGTAGCAAGGGTCTACACTTTTGGTATGTCCCCTGCAAGGGAGGCTGAGTCTCAGAGCTCCGAGTACACACTCAGAATTTCACTCACTAAGTGAGCTTCTTGGGACGATTGTGAACAGTCCTGAGATTCAGTCGAGCTGAGTTTAGGTCCCACCAGCCATAGGCCACAGCGGCACCTGAACCACACCAGACTCGTGGAGGGCTCTTGGGATGTGGCTGAACCAGCAGCTTTCTGACTGCGTAGTTTAGGGAAGCATGGGAACCTCATTTTAAATTTGCCAAGGACTCAGAATGGCCTTGTTTGCTGTGGATGCTCTGGTGGTTTGCATATGCTCAACCCAAGGAGTAGCACTATTAGGAGGCATGCTCTTGTTGGAGTAGGCGTGGCCTTGTTGGAGTGGGTGTGGCCTTGTTGGAGTGGGTGTGGTCTTGTTGGAGTGGGTGTGGCCTTGTTGGAGTAGGTGTGCCACTGTGGGAATAGGCTTTAAGACCCTCATCCTAGCTGGAAGCCAGTATCCTGCTAGCAGCCTTCAGATGAAGATGTAGAACTCTCAGTTCCTCCTGCACCATGCCTGCCTAGATGCCGCCGTGTTCCTGCTTTGATGATAATGGACTGAACCTCTGAACCCATAAACCAGCCCCAATTAAATGTTGTCCTTATAAGAGTTGCCTTGGTCATGGTGTCTGTTCACAGCAGTAAAGCCCTAACTAAGACAGATAATTCTGTAGGATTATCCAGCAAGGAAACAATGTGAATTCTGTGAGCTCCTCATCTCCTTACCAATCTCCCCAGTCCCGAAGACCTTGGCTTCCTTGTTGGGTGTGCTATGAGCTGCTGGGCAGGCCGGAAGCTTTTTCTCAGCAACATTATAAATTATTCAGGCAATTCAGAGAACCGAATTTAATCTCTCTCTTTACCCAAAAGTATTTCTGTTATATTTAGTGTGTGTGTAGGCTCATGCTCACACGCTGGTGCAGCGATGCACACGTTATGGATGTCAGAGGATTATTTTGTGCGATTCAGGGTTTTCTTCTACCACACGGGTCCTAGGAGAGTGAAGTCGGGTTGTCAGGCTTGGTGGCAAGTGCCCTTACCGTACCTGCACCTGCGGAGTCTGGGGAGTATGCATCCTTGTTGGGTCCTCCATCCCTTTTGACCTTCAAGGAGGCAGAGTACCTCCAGCTCGAATCTCACTGAAATCCATTCGCTGCAGATCCAAGATATTGTCCGGAGGCGGCAGCTGCTGACGATTTTCCGGGAAGGCAAGGATGGTCAGCAGGACGTGGATGTGGCCATTTTGCAGGCTTTACTGAAAGGTGAGGGGTCAGGGCACAAAAGAAAGAGAGAGACCAGAATATGTGGGTTCAGGATGAGCATTCACATCTCAGTCAGGTGTAGCTGCTGCCCTGCCATGCCCTGCACACCCCGTCACTCAAGAAACACAACAAATTCACAGTGAGATGAACTCAGTCACCCACACCTATACCATTACAGTCAAGCTTTTCACAGGCAAAACATCTCAAGAACAGCAAGGTGAAGTGACTGGCTTATCCCATACAAGGAAGTCTCAGTAAGATACTATGCAGGGGCTGGAGAGATGGCTCAGTGGTTAAAAGCACTGACAGCTCTTCCAGAGGTCCTGAGTTCATTTCCAAGCAACCCATGGAAGCTCACAACCCTCTCTAACAGGATCTGATGCCCTCTTCTGGTGTGTCTGAAGAGAGCGACAGCGTACTCACATCCATAAAATAAATAAGTCTTTTAAAAAAGATAACCCGCAGATTTCTAATTAGACACTTTAGAAGGTGGAAGGCAGAAGGATGCAAGATAGGGGAGAAATTAAGGTAATCTTCGATAAGCAAAAACATAGGGAATTTGTAACCACTAACAGGGAATTTGTAACTAGAATTTGTAACCACTAGACCAGAGTTACAAGAAATACTCAAGGGGGGCGAGCAGGGAGAACTGAAAGTTACTATCTATTCCTAGTAGATAGGAATTCAAAACCATATGAAGAAGTAAAGATTCCCAAACAGGCAAATTCACAGGCAGTTAAAAAAGGTCCAGTCGGTGTGACATTTATAATTGCAGCGTTTGTTTTCTTCGTTACATAAGAGGTTAAGACAGTAACAGTTTCTACTCTAAAAGTATTGTAAGCCATTCTCTGGGCTCATGCTTGCAATCCCAGAATTTCAGAACCTGCTCTGGGCTCATGCTTGCAATCCCAGAATTTCAGAACCCGAAGCAACAGATTCACTGCCAAGTTCAATGCCAGGCTAGGCTACATAATACTTTGGAGATTAACCTGGGGAGCCTGCAAGAAAGCTTATGAAACATTACTATGGCAAACTCCACTTATAAGAGGAACTTAGAGTAGATAAGCGTAGAGAAAGAGGTGGCGTCATGGCTCTTAGAGCTGGAGTGGGGCTGAGGAAGGGACTATTCGTGGGGAGACATCAATGAACCTTCTGTTCGCCTCAGATAAGGAGCTGATGATGCACCAAAGTAACACTACTACCAAACTCCAGTTTGGTGAACCAATGAGTTTATTGAGGTTACTTAGAGGAGTGTGGGTGAGAATTTGCTTACAGGACCATGGATGACTCAGAAGCAGGGCATCATCACTGAAAGGCCACTCCAGTATGGGTGAAGACTCAGGAAACTGCATCTCTGGGACTCTCTGTACACTTGCCGGCAGCTGTATGGGGTGGAAGCATCTTATTTCTCAGCATTTTTCTACTGCTTGTATAACCCTGGGAGCTATATATAAGGAGTTATAACTGCTTATATGAGACTTGTGAGTTTGGTGAGCTTCAGGGACTTCCTGAGTCTTATAAGCTTCCTTCCAGGAAGAAAGTTTCACCTGGAGAAATGTACTATATAACAGGGGGCTGGGAACTGGCCTGGACATGATGCAGTCTCGGTGTGATTTCAGTATGTTTTTCCTTGGTGTATTTTCTGTGGCATGGAACATGTATCATGACCTCTGATGTCATTTTCTCTCCTCCTTGGTGACTGATGAGTCCTCTGTCAGACGTTTGATGCAAAGTCTTTCCCTGATTTGTGGGTTGCAGCCATGTTTTCTTCAAGTGGCTTCGAAGAACAGAGGGATTAGCTTTCTGTGTCCTGGCTCAGAATTCTGCCTGTCTCAAGGGTGCCGATATTCACTGACTTTGCTTTATACACCCAGCCCATCTTAGCACCCATTTATTGTGTGGTGGGTGGGAGGGGACCAAAGCTGTTTTTGTTTTTCTCCAAATAGAAATTTATAGACTTGTGGACCTGATTTCTGATCTCCCACATGCATGCGTGTACACACACACAGGTACATACACACAGGCACACACATACAAAAGCACATAAAGGCACATACACACACAGTTAAAGCAGAAAACAAGCTTAGGAATGATTGGCTAATATGCGTTTCTGAGAATTTGGGTGGTATGGCTGCTGCAGAATGGAGACAAAGGTGGTGTGTGTGTGTGTGTGTGTGTGTGTGTGTGTGTGTGTCTGTTTGTGTCTTTCTCTGTGTGTATATGTGTGTATCTGTGTCTGTGCATATATATGTGTGTGTCTCTCTGTGTGTATGTGTATATGTTTGTGTATCTCTCTCTCTGTGTATGTGTGTATATATGTGTATATGTGTATATATGTATGTGTCTGTGTGTGAATGTGTGTGTTTGTGTGTATGCATGTATGTGTGTGTGTTTGTGTGTGTGTATATGTGAATGTATGTATGTATATGCATGTGTCTGTGTGTTTGCATGTATTTGTGTGTGTATGTGTGTGCTGAAATTCTTCTCTGTATGTTAATGCACATGAATAATTTTTAGAGCCCTGTGTCTTCTTTTATCATGACTTATGCTGTGGTCCACCTGTCACAGAGGAGCTTGGCATGTCTGGAAGGTGACTCAAAGTGGGGAGATGGGACAAACTAAGAGATTCTCTGAGCCTACCAGTGATTAGAAAGTACTTCCCAGTGTGGGTATCTTGGGAGGGTGTCAGCACTGAGCTCTGAGTTCACCTTGACATCTTTATGGGAACTAGAATTCCTGGCCAGTTCCTGAACCTGGCATGAACCAAGCCTCAGGCAGAGGTCCCTGACACATACACGCACACTGTCACCCACAGCCTCTCGAAGCCAAGACCACTTTGGCCACGAGAACTGGGACCATCAGCTGAAGCTGGCTGTGGCCTGGAACCGCGTGGACATCGCTCGCAGTGAGATCTTCACCGATGAATGGCAGTGGAAGGTGGGGTTCTGTGTGCAAATGGGGGGTGTGCGTGTTTCTGCAGGGTTCCAGTTCTGCCTTGGGACTTTGACCAGGGTGGGCTCCATCCTTCAGGATGGATATCCCACCAGCCACTCCTAGGGTCCTGAGCTCAGAGTTAGTGCGAACGTCACTGAGCGCTGCTCCCTCTCAGCCTGCAGATCTGCATCCCATGATGACAGCCGCCCTCATCTCCAACAAGCCTGAGTTCGTGAGGCTCTTTCTGGAGAACGGGGTGTGGCTGAAGGAGTTTGTCACCTGGGATACTCTTCTCTGCCTGTACGAGAACCTAGAGCCGTCCTGCCTCTTCCACAGCAAGCTGCAGAAGGTGCTGGCCGAGGAACATGAGCGCTTAGCCTATGCGCCAGCGACACCCCGGCTGCACATGCACCATGTGGCCCAGGTGCTGCGTGAGCTCCTGGGGGACTCTACGCAGCTGCTGTACCCCCGGCCCCGGTACACTGACCGGCCACGGCTCTCGCTGCCTATGCCACACATCAAGCTGAACGTGAGTGCTGGAAACATGGGCGTTAGTGATGTGGGTGCCGGTGTCAGTGGTACGGGGGCATGCCGGTGATGTGCAGTGTCTGGCCCCGTGGCTGATGGTCACTGTGTCCTCAGCTGAATTGTGAGCCCTTACAGTCATTAGAAAATGAACTGCTTGCTAAATGTGAGTGTGTGTGTGTGTGTGTGTGTGTGTGTGTGTGTGTGTGTGTGTTGTATATGCATTTGGACTTGTGTGTGTGTGTGTACGTGGAGGTCAGAGGTTGACATCGGGTTCCTTCATCAATTGTTACCACCTAATTTTGAAGACAGGTCTCTTACTGATTCCATAAGTTTCCGTTTCAGCTAGCCTGACTGGCCAACTCTAGGAGTCCTCCTGTCTCTGCTGCTCAGACACCACCATCCTTACCATCCTTGCTCACCTTTCTTTCCACATGGGCAGCGGGGATCTGAGCTAAGATCCTCAGGCCTATGTGGCAAGCTCTTTACCCACTGAGCCATCTCCTCCACCGCCATTAAATCACTTAATTATGTTCCAAGAGTGATGTGTGCCGTCTCTCCGTGACTTCACAAGACACACACTGCCCACCACCTTGGGGTCTGATGCTGGGGACCTCTTTGGACCATGGCCTGTTCTCTGCCTATTAGGTGCAGGCAGTGAGCCTCCGGTCCCTCTATAAGCGGTCCACAGACCACGTTACCTTCACCATCGACCCAGTCCGAGACCTTCTCATTTGGGCCGTCATTCAGAACCACAGGGAGCTGGCAGGCATCATCTGGGCTCAGGTACCAGGCCCGGCTTAGTTGCAATGACTAGACTGGTGGTCTGAGTCAGGGACTCACTTCCCCAGCAAATCGCAGCTCACAGTTAAGATCTCTAACCCAGAGAGGCTTGGAGCACCCAGACGTGGGGAACAGGAAACATTGCTGGAAAATTAGTTCTTAAATGAAAGAAAGAAAAGGAAGGAGATAAAGGCCTTATAAACAATCTGTTGTGATTACTTCTAGGGCTTATGATGTAGGCGGTGTTGTTCTGTGTGATCTGACCAGGTTCCTGTCTGTTCATTAGGGAGACAAGCATACAGTACTCATGGGTCTAAGAGGCCACCATCAGAGGGGTTATGTGTTAAGGTGGCATGACTCAAGTTGTTTATTTGAAAAGGTCCCACGTAAACCTGGGATCCTAACCAGCTCTGTCTGCTAGCATAGGTTTCTGGGAGCAGGGTGGGCAAACCTAGCTAGTCCCCCAGGTCCTCACAGTGCCCTTGTGTCCCAGAGCCAGGACTGTATTGCCGCAGCACTGGCCTGTAGCAAGATCCTGAAGGAACTGTCCAAGGAGGAGGAAGATACAGACAGCTCCGAGGAGATGCTAGCACTGGCAGATGAGTTTGAGCACAGAGCTATAGGTAAGCCTCCTGGGGCCACCTGCATGGTCACCAGCATCTTCCTTTCTGCATGTCAACTTTGATCCTGTTTCTTAGACTCCTTGCCCATGGTCTAGATGTTTTGGGACAGTACCGATGTGTTAGTCTTACCCCATTTCCTGCCTTTGCTGTGGGAGTCACTTGAAGGACCGGCTCTGATTGTCCCCACGCTCTGAGTATTTCTTCCTCTTCTCCTCAGGTGTCTTCACAGAGTGCTACAGAAAGGATGAGGAAAGGGCCCAGAAGCTGCTTGTCCGTGTGTCTGAGGCCTGGGGGAAGACCACCTGCCTGCAGCTGGCCCTAGAGGCCAAGGACATGAAATTCGTGTCTCACGGAGGCATCCAGGTGATTCCCCGAGGGCCTGTTTCCAGAGCCAGGGGCTCAGATGGGCACAGCCCTGACTCTGATGACATGGCTGCTTCCAGCAAGGCAACTCTTTGATGACTGGGATAATGCCAGGCACTTAGCCACAGGCAGATGAATGGGCACTTGTCTTTTGGTTTTGGGGTGGGTGGGCAAACTGGCGCACAGCAAAGTAACTGGCTGGTAGCTATAGAGGTAGCAGTTCAGGTGGCCTCCTGTGCATTTTCCAAGAGCCTGTGTCACCTAAGGGAGCCTCAGGAAGAACATGGGACCTGTGTAGCCTTCATGGAACATTAAGGACTGGGGAACAGACTCCTTTATTGATTGGTTATTCTTAGAGCACAGCCTCATACTGCATGGAGTTCCATGTGTTCTGGGATGTGCAGAACCCGGGGGGATACCCAGGAAGGAATCAAACCTGGCCCATGGCACCGAGAGGGGTCTGCTTATGACACGGGGGACTGTATGGCCTCAGGAGCTTGTAGAGATTGGGAATCCTGAAGCTTGAGGAGGAATGGCAGGCAGGAGGGAGTCAGAGCTCCGTGTGATAAGACTGGCTTGTCCACCACACGCAATGGCCTGGCTCCAGTCACCCAAATTCCTCATCCCTCTGCTGGCTGACAATAGGATATCTGTCATGCTGGCCACCCGTGGTCAGGAGTTCAGAGCACCGTGGTTATGAGGGTGTGAGCATCCATCGCTCATCCTTGTGTGGCTGGGGTGTTGGGTGGGGGTCGGGTCTCTGGGTGCCCACTATCCTGAAACCACCCTGTCCACAGTCTTTCCTAACCAAGGTGTGGTGGGGCCAGCTCTGTGTGGACAACGGTTTGTGGAGGATCATCTTGTGCATGCTGGCTTTCCCTCTGCTCTTCACCGGCCTCATCTCCTTCAGGTGAGGGGAAGGGACCCCTAGGGCGTGCAGGCAGCAGAGGGAGTACCAGCGACACTCAGTACCTCACTGGGTCAAACTTTCATGCCCCGAGTTTCCTGCTGGATACTGGATGACGGTGGTGCTGACAAGTCTGTCTCTTGGCCTCAGCTCCATGGCAACAGGGATGCTGGGGTAGATAAGGGCGGTCTTGGTGCTGCAGCCAGAGTAGCTGGAAGATTGAAGACCAAGCTTGACTGTGCTTGACTGACCTGTGGTCACCTTTAGTGTACACGGGCTCCTGTTAAGATGCCATCTTTGTTTTGATAGACAGTGTCACTGGGTTTCCTGGGGGTTCAGGGCCAGATACCAAGCCCAAGCCCAGGTGGCCAGTGGGGAAGCCCTCTTATAGACGTAGGTCACATGGTCCACCCCTTTCTCACAGCCTGACTGTTGAAATATGTCTTATGGGAAACTAAGGCGCTGAGGAGCAGCCTTGGTTGGCTTTGCCTTCTGGGTTCCCACCCTGCACAAACCTAGGAGGACCAGAAGTCAATCTCTTCTTGCCCAGAGTCATGGACATCACCCTGCGACCTTTATAGTATCTTTCCCTTCCATAAGAGGAACAGAGATGAGCCTGTGTTTCCAATAGCAGAGGCTGAACATCAGAGCACAGGTCTTGGTCACCCTGTTAGGCCGTCTGTCCCTTATGACAGGAATGGCCGCTGGTCCTCATTTGTGGGGGCACCTGAGGCCTGAGAGTGCCTCTAAAGCTAAGAGCCACTGCACAGAGAGCCTAACCCAGGTGGGGCTCACAACCAAGCGTGGCCTTGGATAGGAGCTGTGATGTCCACAGGATGTATTGAGATTTGATGTGCAAAGAAACCTTTTGGGCCTCTGAGGTTTGGGGTCTTTAAGTGCCAAGGCTGTCTTGTTGGCCCATCTATAACTGCTAAGTGACCTTGATTATCCTGAGTGCATTTGCCCCTCAAGGCAGGGTGAGTGGGGATGCCGGGGACCAAAGCTGGTGGGATGTCACTGTGACCTGACCTGTTGTCTTCTGCAGAGAGAAACGGCTACAGGCGCTGTGTCGTCCAGCCCGAGTCCGCGCCTTCTTCAACGCGCCTGTGGTCATCTTCCATCTGAATATCCTGTCCTACTTCGCCTTTCTCTGCCTGTTCGCCTACGTGCTCATGGTGGACTTCCAGCCCTCACCATCCTGGTGCGAGTACCTCATCTACTTATGGCTCTTCTCCCTGGTGTGCGAAGAGACCCGGCAGGTGGGCATTACTCCCTCTTCACGTGTCTGTTTCAACTGAGCCTCACCCAAGCCCCCGGGGTGCTGGGCAGAACCCCAGGAGGCAGGTACCTACCCCTCCACTTGGGAGCTTTGCATTCATGGCCTGGCTGCCTTACCTGAGGCTGGGGCTTCTGAACCTTTCCAAGGCAAGCACTCATGATTGACTTGAGTTTCCAGTGATGCCAGAGGTTGAGCTGGTTCCGTGTGGCCCAAGGTCCCTCCTTGCCTAGGCCACATTCTATGGCCGTCTTTGAGTGGGCATGTCTTCCCACAGTACCAAGTGTGGGGCTCCGTGTGATCATTTGCCAAAGACTCGGGCCGATGGAGAGACATGGATATGGATATGGTTATGGGTTCATGCCATAGAAAGGGCTTAGAGTAAAACATGCCGAGGTACCGGTTCACTCACGGACTGCACAAGGCGCTGCAAGGGTGTGTGGTGACATTCAAAGTCAGTGTCACTCAAGCATCTTCTGCAAGCTTCAGGGTCCAGGGTTTTTTACTGGGGGCCAGTCACACAGACGTGACTCTGTTCTTATGGGTGATCTGTCTCCAGTCTCTTTAGAGTCAAACTAGTCCTGAGTGGCCTATATGGCCACCTAGACAAGCTCAGTCCCTTGACACACAGGACGCTATTGTGAAGCTGGATATTCCAGGTTATTGAAGTCATCTCCTAGGATAAAGACCTTCGTGACCATTGAACAGACTAACCCTTCACTCGGTTGGGGGTCCCGCTGCATCCGTGTGGTACCAGATTATATTGGGTGGGTACTCTTCCTGTTGAGAGACCCCAAGAAAGAAACCATGGGGCTGGAAGGAGACCCCAAGAAGGAACCATGGGTCTGGAGCTGAATGAGGCTAGAGCAATGTTGAGGGTCTAGAAGTTTGGGCCTCCTCAGCCTCTGTAGCCAGACCCTCCATAGGGGTCAGAGCTTCTATGTCCCCTGAACTCACATGGCAGCCTCAAGACAGAAGACACATGTGTCTCTTAGAATATGTCCCTCAGACCCAGGGAAAGGACATGCCTTTGTTGGGGGTGTGGTACCAGGAAAGGGTAAGGATTACTGCCAGGCAGACCATGTGAGGATCCTGGGGTCTCTTCCAGGCTCCTCTTTTCTGGGCTGTCTCAGGGAGCAGGCATGATTCTGGATGAGCAAAGATCCTTGTAGGAGATGTTGGGAGGGATGAGGGAGATCCTCCAGTGCATTCATGCACACACACACACACACACACACACACACACACATGCACACACACACACATACACATTCATTCAGACATGTCCATGAACACACATGTACACCCAAGCTTAATAACATCCCTGGTCCATGGGGGACTAGCAGTGAAGTCTGGTAGGAACTTACCTCCATCTGTGCTGCTCGCTGGACTTGCTGAGTGCCAAGGTCCGCCCTGTGTCCTGCTGGGCCCCACGATTGTCGAGATCTCTCCACAAAGCACCTTGTTTGTGTGGCGCTGATGGAGACGTTGGCCTCCCCTAACTGTGGTCTCCTCAGTAGCTATTCTACGATCCCGATGGCTGTGGGCTGATGAAGATGGCATCCCTGTACTTCAGTGACTTCTGGAACAAACTGGACGTTGGGGCTATTCTACTCTTTATAGTAGGACTGACCTGCCGGTGAGTAGCCAGGGTGCCCCTCCTTCTCCCTAACATGGCACCCAGACTCAGCCAGTTTAGCAGAATATGGAGAGCTGGTGTGACCCCCTGACAGGTGACCTCTGAACCCTAACTCTTGCCTGTCTATGGATAGCAGATCATGGTGTTGGGGTGTGTGATGGCTCTTTATCCATCAAGGGTTGATGGATATGCAGGGGCCACCAGTCATATTGTTTGTCTGAGTTTGCCAGACAGAGTGTCCCCTTTACCCCTCGCTGCTGGGTCGCAACCCACTCGTGACAGTTGTGTATATGAGAGGTGGCGGCCCTCTACCTTCTTGAGGTGAGATAGACATGACCTAGGCTCCTCAGTTATTTCTGGGATATCCTTGTGCCTGGGCTCTTAGACAGTACTGAAGCCAACCCAGTTCTCTGTAGACAGTCTACCCTCAAATCAGCCTCACCTTTGATATATTTAGGCCTGGCTCCCCCAGAGCCCTGTACCTCCAAGGGCCACCCCAAGCTAGGGAGAGGTTTGGGAAACTGCTGTCTCCTGGCGTGCAGAGCCTGAGGTGGTACCCTGACTACTGCCAGGCTCATCCCAGCGATGCTGTATCCTGGGCGCATCATCCTGTCTTTGGATTTCATCATGTTCTGCCTCCGCCTCATGCACATCTTCACTGTTAGCAAGACACTGGGGCCCAAGATCATCATCGTGAAGCGGATGGTGAGGGCACAAGGGACTGACCTGGGAGGGGCTGGAGCCCATGGCCACTGTGAGGGAAGCTGAGAGTTGCTCTCATGAAGAATGTAGGGAGGGGCTAGAGTTTGCCATTGCATTGTGTCTTGCCTCTGCCTCATCCCCAGAATCTATAAACGTCCTTCACAGCGCTGTCTGCTCCCCCAGGCTGCCTTCCGTGTTTCTCATTTCACAGCCCCCAGCACGAACCCCGTTGCTGTTCAGAATGCAAGCCCTTTATTCTTTGGGATGTCATTGTCCGATCTTCCTCTGTGTCTTGGGGTACCCCCTATGAAGATGTCAGCGTGCTCTGTGGGGTTGCCTGGAGGTCCTGGGATGCTACCCAGCATCCTGCATCCGTATCCGGGTGATAGTGGGGAGTAGGCATCCAGGGTGCAGCCCGTTGTTTCACTCTCTGCAGATGAAGGATGTCTTCTTCTTCCTCTTTCTCCTGGCGGTGTGGGTGGTGTCCTTCGGAGTGGCCAAGCAGGCCATCCTAATCCACAACGAGAGCCGCGTGGACTGGATCTTCCGTGGGGTTGTCTATCACTCGTACCTGACCATCTTTGGGCAGATCCCAACCTACATTGACGGTAAGATCCAGGTTGTGGGCTGTAGATTTATATTAAGTGTCTTACTGTTCCCCAGTTCCTATGTGTTTTGTGTTGTTGGTGTTGTTGTTTTTAACCGGCATCCTTCGGGTAAGGCTTCCCACATCACAGCTACCCGCAGATGGCTCACACATGACACATGAGCGGCGTCTTACAGAAGCTAGCTTCAGACCCCATCCTATCAACAGCCACTGCCCTCCTCCTTCAGCCCTACAAAGCTACCCCTCTGGTGCTATTAAGACATTTGCGCTCTGGGACATGTCACATAGGTTCGAGCTAGTGTGGTGACAAGTTGGCTGTGTCTGGCTTTGTTACCCAGTGTCACGTTCAGGGTTCCCAGGGGATGTAGCAGGTATCGGCACGTCACCCCATTTTATCATGAAACTGTATTTCCCTGCATGGACACCTTTCAGTTATTCGGAAGCTGGGACCACTTGCGTTGAATCTGGGTTCTGGCTACTGTGGCTGCTGCTGTTGCTACTGTGAACTTGCACGTCTGTGCGTCCGTGTGGATGTGTTTAACTCCGAGAACATGCCAAGCTGTTTCCTCGGAAGGTCCGTGCTTTGGTTTCTTCACACTCACACTTGTGACTGTTGGGCGGGCGTTGGTGGTGGTATCTTCTTGTGGATTTGAATGACACTGCTCTAATGGCTTTTGTGGATATATTTCCACGTGCTTACTTACTGGACCATTTTGTGCAACTTCTTAAGAGAGATATCCATTTCTATCTCGAGCTCATTTTCCCCCTTCCATTATATTTTTTATTATTATTGAGCTTTTAAGACTTTTATTGTAGGGCCAGTTTGCAGCGTTTTCTGTTATGACAGGGCTTGTCTCTCTGTTTTATTTATGAAAAAGACAACTTTCTTTGAAGCATAGAATTTTAATGAGGTGTGGCTTGACTTTTAAAAATCACTTTGTGCCTCTGTATCGCGGCGGAGAAGACAGTGCCGAAGCCAGGCCTCAAATGATTTATGAGTGTGTTTTTCTTGTAAGGGTTTATAGCTTTCAATCTTTCTTTTGGCCTCCGACCCATTTGCAAAGACTAGCTTTCACCCCCACCCCATCGGCGAGACAGTCCTCATACCGCTCCGCGGACACAGATCTGCTTTATCTACACGCATCGTGTGTGAGATAGGGGTTGCTCTTGTATTTTTCCTTTGTTATTTCATATGTATTGGAATTTTGTTCGCATGTATGTCTATGCATTACATACGTGCTTATGCCCAGGGAGGCCCTAAGAAGGCATTGGATTCTCTGGATATGGAGTTAGAGTTTGTTGTGGCTGCCATATGGATGCTGGGAATTGAACCCAGATCCTCTAGAAGAGGATGGAGTGCTGTGTTTTCAGCCCCTGTTGGTAGACAGGTCTCACTACGTAGCCCTGAAACTGTCAGTGAATCCCCTGCCTCTGCTTGCCCAGTACTAGCTGTGCGTAGCTATGCATCACCAGGCTTGGCAAGGGTCATCTTTTCCCATGTGGCTGTCACTTGTCCCAGCAGCATCAGTTGGCAAGCATCTCTCACTGAGTTGTCCTGGCTCCCTGTGAAAGTCTGGAGCTCTTAAGTGCATTCTGGGCTATTGTCTTCTTTCTTAGTGTGCCTGTGTGTTGCTGTTAGTTTTCTTTTTAACTTTCTATTCCTATTATTTTCTAGATCCAGCTTATGTTTAATGTGTATGTGTGTGTCAGTGTGAGGTTATGTGTGTGCGTGATAGTAGTGACCCCAGTGTCTGATCCCCAGGAGCTGGAGTTATAGCCATTGAGTGCCACCTAGAGTGAGTGCTGGGAACTGCACTTGGTTCCTCTGGACGAGCAGTTATGTAGGCTTACCTGCTGAGCCACCTCTCTAGCCCCAGATTATTTCTTTTAAAATCCTTCCCTTCTAATTAAATTTCTCAGGATCAAGACCCATACACTGATGGATGTGTCCATGAGAAGTGCCTTAGGGGAGAGATGGGTGGATCCTGGGATGCAGGGTGCCAACCTAGGAATCAGCTCTGGCTCCAGTCTCCCCTAAACAACCTACTTTCTGCTTGAGGACATCCCAGTATAGATGGTTTTTCGCTCAGGCTTTGAACCCTAGTCAGACACCTAGCCCCTGGGATGCAGGTGTCCAAGCCTGTGAGGAAACTTGGTGACACAATGGTCAGGATCCCTGGTATGCAGTTCCTGGTGACTGACTGCATTTTTTTTTCTTTTTTCTTCTTCTTCTTCTTCTTTTTTTTTTTTTTTTTTTTGGTTGCCTCTTCCTGTTTCCCAAAGGTGTAAATTTCAGCATGGACCAGTGCAGCCCCAATGGCACAGACCCCTACAAGCCCAAGTGTCCTGAGAGCGACTGGACGGGGCAGGCGCCGGCCTTCCCCGAGTGGCTGACGGTCACCCTGCTCTGCCTCTACCTGCTCTTCGCCAACATCCTGCTGCTTAACTTGCTCATCGCCATGTTCAAGTGAGTGTGGCCTCCTGGGCTGGCGAGTGCACAGGCAGCCACGTGACAGCCGGTGGAGTGTGTGCCGGCAGCATGTCATCCTGTCTGTACCACCGTTCCTAGGGGACCAGAAACCCTTGTCCGTACTATTAATAATTTCTAATAAATCCCACTGCGGGGTGACTACCCACCTCAGTGGTTTATGTTCCTGAACGAAAGACACAGACACAGCTTATATATTTTTTAAAAAGATGTATTTATTTATTATATATAACTATAATGTCGCTGTCTTCAGACACACCAGAAGAGGGCATCAGATCCCGTTCCAGATGGTGTGAGACACCATGTGGTTGCTGGGATTTGAACTCAGGACCTTGGGAAGAGTAATCAGTGCTCTTAACCACTGAGCCATCTCTCCAGCCCCAGCCTTTACATTTTAATATGCCTTAGGCAGCACAATGGCTGGGCAACTGCCTAGCCTTCATACCATTAGAATCTCCCTCCCACCCATAACTCCTACTTACTAACTTCTGTGTTCCATCCTGGCTGCTCTCGACCCAGTTGGGTCACATTCTCTTGGCTCCTTTCCGTGATGACTTTGCTTTGCTCTCCTGCACACTCTTCAGGCATGGCACCTCTCATTTGTCTCTTCTTTGTCTCCTCTTCGTCTCTTCCTCCTCGAAGACCCAAGCCCGGGAACCCTAAACCCTGCCTCTGTCTCTCCTTCCCAGCTATTGTCTGCCAACATCTTTATTTACCAATCAGAATGAACTGGGGGTGGGTTCCCAGAAGCTACACACAGACGCTCTTGTGCAAACAGTTTGGGGGAAACCAATTAGCATTAGAATGTAAGCAGCTACATTGGTCCACTGACTCTGGGCCCTAAATGCTATTCCTACTCTGTAGTGGTAAATATTAAAAAAATGTAAAAACTGCACCATGCCACCCTAGCGCTAGCTACTCTCTGGTCTCATGGTGTTCTTGCCACCATGGTTGGTCCCATGCAGTGGCTGCCCATCTAGTTCCCATGATGGGTCACTGCCACGCCAGCCCCATGCAACGACCACCTGTTTCGTGATTCTCTTGCCGCGGACTCTGCTCAGTCACAATCCCCAGTAATCTGGTAAAATCAAAACTCTAAAAGCTTGTAATTTACCAGTAAGTCAGTGAATTCTCACCCCACAAAACGTCCACACAATAAACTCAGAGCCAGATGATATTGATATAAACTGCCCGCCTACGTAAGACAAATTGTCCTGTAACAATCCATCCCTTATAAGATATTCATAGCTACCTGTGGCTAATTAAAGCCACACAGATACGGGCTGTCCTTCTCTTCCTCCATCTTGGTTTCTTCTCCTTTCTCTTCTATCTCTCCCGCCTCTGAAAAGCTCTGCACCCACCTTTTTTTTTTTTTTTTCACTGCCCAATCCCAGGCCTTGCCTTATCTTGTGCCTGCCCTCACCTGCACAGAGACATCAACCCACACTACTCTGCTAGGGGCCAGCTCAGTCATGGAAAGTCCAACCTGCCCACAGTAAACCCCTTGAGCTCTTGGCCTTCCTGTCTCAGCAGACAGGCTCTGACAGGTCCTGAATGACTGTGACCTTTGGAATTCCCACCGTTGTGGTGTGCACTGTGCACTTTTTTCTTACCAGCTGAGCTGCCCCTTCCATTTTAGAGTATTCTAAATGTTAAGAACCACATGTGCTATATATATATATATATATATATATATATATATATATATATATCTGAAATCAGAGTAAGGCATATGGGTTGGGAGTGGGGAGGACTCTGTCTCTTAGGTAGAGAAAGCTATCTGACAAAGTGTTATGTGTCCCTTTCCTGTTCTTGGGTCTCCATGTCAGACTTAGGTACCTAAAGTACCTGTGGTACCTGTCCGAATTGCCAGATACACAAATTTGCTCTGTCTAGATGACCCCTCCCAGATACCATCTTTGCTTATTCCTGAATACAAATCTAAAATCCCCATGACTTCCTGTTCCTCACCTGCTACCCAGAAGCTGGCTGCCTCTTGGCGTTTCTCCTCACCTGCCTCTGCTATGCCAGGCCGGAATGCTGTGTCCCACAAACGTCCTGATACACACACACCCCTGCCTCCCACCAGCTACACATTCCAGGAGGTGCAGGAACACACAGACCAGATCTGGAAGTTCCAGCGCCACGACCTGATCGAGGAGTACCATGGCCGGCCCCCAGCCCCTCCCCCACTCATCCTCCTCAGCCACCTGCAGCTCCTGATCAAGAGGATTGTCTTGAAGATCCCTGCCAAGAGGCACAAGCAACTCAGTGAGTCCCCCTTGTCCCCAAACTGCAGTCCTACCATCCTTGGTATAGGTATGAATGTAGGGTTTCTTCAAGAGTTCTGGACAGTCAATAGGCATGCTAAGCTCTCAAGCTGTTGGGCTATCCTTGGACCTTCCATGAGCCACTAGCTTCCTGGGACTGTAGATGGGGTGATACTTTTCATGGGGGCCCTGAGTGAGTTATTTGGTCTCTGTTAACCCTTTCCTGTCTACAGAGAACAAGCTGGAGAAGAATGAGGAGGCAGCCCTTTTGTCCTGGGAACTCTACCTGAAAGAGAACTACCTGCAGAATCAGCAGTACCAGCACAAACAGCGGACAGAGCAGAAGATTCAGGACATCAGTGAGAAGTACAGAGGCCAAGAGCCCCCACCATGGGGGGGTACCTTAAAGCCATGCTTCATAGTTCCAAAGCCAACCTAAGTGTGGTCCCATGGGGGAGGGTTCATGCTCAACTTGTGGGAGAGAAAACTGGATATGTTTGTGCTCAGACAAGAGAACAGGCATTTGATTGTGAGGATGAAGATGGTGATGGTGATGATGGTGATGGTAGAGATGGTGGAGATGGTGTTGATGTGACAAAGGTCTTAGCACTGGGGGTCATGGTGACTACAGTGCTGGTGATGGTGATAATGTTCTAGATGATGGTGTTGAGATTGTCACTGTAACATCGAGAAACCTTGATGAACCAGCTGTTGACCACAGACCCTTCTACCAACTATGGTGGGAGAATTAGACAAAGATATGCCCTGTGCTTGAATTTGGGTACAATGACATTCTTGGATGTCAGTCCTTGGGACACCCTCTGCTGAGAATAGTCTCCGACTCACTGTTATTGGACTAAAGAGTCTGCCCTACTTCCACACTCTCTGCCCTTACCTTTAAGTGATTCTGAAGGCTGGCTGGCAGGTTGCCTGGTGTGTTGGTTGATGGTGTTGTGAGTGAGTTGTTTGGTGAGTCTGCCTCAGGTTCATTTGTGGTTTTCAGGTGGAGTTGGAGGGAGGTAAGCTCGTCAGTTGGCAAATGTGTCGACTGATTGCTTGGGAATTGTACTGGTTATTTCCTGGTAGCTTCAATAAAACACCATGACCCAGGCAACTTATAGAAGAAAGAGTTTATTTGGACTTATGGGTCCAGAAGGTTAGAGTCCATAATAGTGGGAACAGCATGGCAGTGGGCGGCAGGTGTTTCAGCAGGAGTGCATAGCACTTTAGAGTTCACGTCTTGAACTTCTAGCACAAAGCACAGAGAACAAATCTCAAATTAACCAGTGACATACTTTCTCTAGCAAGAATGGACCATCTAACCCTTCCCAAACAGGGCCATCTCCTGGGGACCAAATATTCAAATGCCCAGGACTTGGAGGAGGACATTTTTTAGTCTAACCACCACAGTGGGCTACGGCAGTATCCAGCTGTCCCTCCAGGAGCTTCCTGAAAGCAGGGACAGAATCTTACAGGATGCCCACAGTAATTGGTGCCCATGGAAAACCCAGAGTCTGGCTGAAGGTTGTCTTGGGGAAAAAAAGTCAAGGGTACCAGAATGTCTTTTTTTTTGGACTGAAACAACACAGTGCATGGGAAAATAGACGCCCAGCACACTGAGTGTGGCCTTAGCTTCCCTTCCCTGGGTGGCTGTTTAAATTGGGTCACATCCCAGAAATACTGAACAGATATTACCGTGTGGCTCACTTTATTACAAAAGGGTATTTCCGGCAGTTGGCACTGCAAGTGGGAGGAAGTGAGGGAATCCCTGGGCAAAACTAGGGAGGCAGGCAAGAATTCGAGTATGTGAGCATGGGTGCATGCATGTATGTGTGCATGCAGGCATGCATGCATGCATGTAGGTGTTGACCTACCATTGGTTTAACTATAAACACAGATGGCCATGGAGGGGAATGGGGCTTCTAGTTCACCTAAACATTCCACAACAGCCATGCATCACCAGCTCCAGCCCAGCTGTCTCCGCAAGCCTTGTCATCTGAGATATCGTTCAGAGCTCATGGTTCAGCACCATGAGGCAAACCCAGACAAGTGGGTTGCCGTGAATGACACCCCTCACCCCCAGCTGACTCCTTTGATGTCTCATTGAGCTAGGCCACATGAGCCTGGGTTGTCCGAGTACTGGGATGGTTTTGTTTTAATGATACAGATGTATGTCAGAGACACTGTCAAATCACAAAAGACGGTGTTGAAGCGAGAGCCGCTGGGATGCCACGCCCAGGCTGCTGGATTTGGTGGGGTGGTCTGGAATTAGGGTCTCAAGTCCATCTGTCCTCTTTCAGAGTGGACACCATGGTGGATCTGCTGGACATGGACCGTGTCAAGAGGTCAGGCTCCACAGAGCAGAGGCTGGCTTCCCTGGAGGAACAGGTAGGTTGGACGTTGGGGCCTTGGGCATTTTGTGTTGTGGTATAGTGACACTGAGACAGAGCACTTTGGGAAAAGATGCAGAGATGGATATTTGTAAGAGGGAGGGGGAAGAACACTGGAGAGAGGGAGGGAGGGAGAGAGAGGAGAGATGGGAGAGAGAGACAGAGACATAGAGAGACAAACACAGATATCATTATCTATTGGAAGACTTTTTTTCTATGACTTTCTTTCTTCCTTCCTTCTTTTTCCTCCTCTTCTTCTTTTTCCTCCTCCTCCTCCTCCTCCTCCTCCTCTTCTTCTTCTTCTTCATTAATCATTCTATTTATTTACATCTCAAATGATATCCCACTTCCTGGTTACCTCTCCACAAATCTCCCTCCCATTCCACATCCACTCTTTCCACCCTCTCCTCCCTCCCCTTTGCCTCTATAAGGGTGCTCCCCTACCCACCTACCCTCTCCTGCCTCACTGCTCCTTTTATTCCCCTTATGCTGGGGCATCAAACTTCCACAGACCCAAGGGCCTCCCCTCCCATTGATGTCAGACAAGGCCATCCTCTGCTACCTATGTATCTGGAGTCATGGATCCCTCCCTGTACACTCCTTGGTTGGTGATTTAGTCCCTGGGAGCACTGGGTGGTCCAGCCAGCTGATGGGCTAGAGAGATGGCTCAGCCATTAGAAGCCAGGCTCACAACCAAAAAAATATATGTAAGACTTTCTTTATTCCCTAAGAACTTCTGCCCAAGCCTTCTAATATTCAGCTTCCCCAGATTTGAATTGTAAGGCACACATATTTGGTTCACATTTCTGGTGGTCCCAGAGTATACATGGTTCTTTTTTCCTCTTGAGATTACCCCTGAGACACAATGTCTTGGGACTATATTTAAACTTTGACTGGGGCCAGAGGATCAACCCTCAAGTTCTCCTTTGAGGCTACATGACCCATCAGGATGCCTGGGTTATTTGGGTATTGAGGTCAGACCTCCAGGCCATAAGCCACAGGTACTATAGATCACAGGAGGCCAACCTAGTCTTTACTGGGACATGCCATCCAGGTGACTCAGATGGGCAGAGCTTTGCACTGGATCGTGACAACCCTGAAGGACAGTGGCTTTGGTTCAGGGGCAGGTGCACTGACCCTGGGTGAGTATATAATCTCTCAGGAACTGTCTCCAATAGTCTGTGTGGTTTTGAGTCTAGGGGATGGATTTGGAGAAGAGGTAGCTATAGGGGTTTTGCTGAAGGAGGAATTTGGCTGTAGCTGCCCCCATGCCCCGGGAGGTGGGTAGCCCCCATCTCCTCCTGTGAGCTGAGCAGGTCTCTCCTGGCTTGAGCAAGTTACTAGGCTCTTAGGGGCAGCATGTCATCCCTCCCTGATATCCTTTATATATCTTGCTGCAAAGTTGGGAGCAGGGAACAGTTCTGGGTGGCTGAAGCTATGTCAATCTAGGCATAGAAAATAAAGTTCATTTCCCTATATGTTCATGGGAAATGGACATGAATGGTCGTGGTCTTCCTTAGGTGGGGCTAGCCCCTAGGGAACAAACCCCCCCCCCCATTAATTGGACAGGTCCTGTAGCAGCCAGTGATGTTAATCCACTATTGAGATATCTAAGTGTGACTTTAGTGGCAGGTGTCTGGTAGGGAATGTGACCTTTGTCCTTTTATGGCTGGGATCCCCAGGGTGGGAAGCAGGGTGTTGAGACTGTCATTCAAACCTGTGACTGTTTCTAGCACCCCAAAGAGCCTTCGATGAGCCAGATGCTGAGCTGAGTATCAGGAAGAAAGTAGAGGATCAAGAAGATGGTTACCATGTGAGCGCCAGGCACCTCCTCTACCCCAATGCCCGCATCATGCGCTTCCCTGTGCCTAATGAGAAGGTGCCCTGGGAGGTGGGTATAAGTCTCTTATGTATGCCAAATCTGGAGGTGTTAGGTTCTCGGGGAGGAGAAGTGGTACTTCCATGTAATGGCCAAATTGTGGAAGGGGCCTGGTGAGGTTTTGTGGTAAATATTCAATAGTTCTATTATTATTAGCACCACAGTCTCACTCCATGGAGGCCGCTCTAGTGCGGAGCCGAGCGCACCTGGAGGCTATCACATGATCTGAAAGCTGCCCTTTCTACTTGGCTCCCTTCTCAGGTGGTTCATTCTGCCTTCTCTAACTGCTTCTGTCCCAGGTGGCCTACGATTGCCACAGCATGTTATTTTCACACACTGTCCTCCACGTCCTGGTAAAAACATGACTCTACAATCATCAACTTATCAAACAGGTTTATATGTTAAATTATCAGTCCACAATCCCTCTACACAATAAGCTTGACAAAGATATAAACTGTCTACCTAGATAAGCTAAATCAACCCATAGAAACCCATAGAAATAATTATAATAACCTTATCTGTGTAGAGACACACCTAGAGAAACATCTACATCTGCTTCCATGCTGCCTCCTCCTGAATCTCCCTTTCTCCACCTCCTCTCTCCTTACCAGAACTCTGTCCTTGCCCACTCTCTACTGTCCAATCACGTACCACTTTGACATCAACCTACAGTGGGATTCCTGCAGCTTCTCACATGCTCCAGCTGTCCTGGCCCTGCCATCCCATCCACTCCTCCTTGTTCTTAACTCTTTAGTACCTAGTGAGCAACTATCGCTCCCCTTTGAGTGCCAGGAACAAAAGCAAGCCCTCTATAGAGAGACAGGGATTCTGGCATCTGGGAGTTCACCTGCCTATGGGCTTGCCCTTCTCACATAGCCCCCATCCTATCCTGGAGAAGGTTCACACCCTCCATGCTAATGTTGGTCTGGTCTCATGGGAGCATTCATTGGGAGTCTCCTCCTCAACTCTACCAGGGCTGGAAATTCCCTTGCACACTGGGGGAAGGAATTTGGTCCTGGTTAGGTCGTAGCCTTGGCTGAAGATGCTCTTGGGCACATTTGTAGCACTCAGGCCTAGCCGAACTGGGAGTGGGATGAAGCCCTGAAGAAGCTTGCTTGCTTTCTTACAGGCGGAGTTTCTGATCTACGACCCTCCATTTTACACGGCTGAGAAGAAGGATGTGACTCTCACAGACCCCATGGGAGAGTGAGTGGACCCTTTCTCCACAGGGAGCCTGGAATTCACATAGGGCAGTACCAGGAAGGTTCTGCCTCATCTGGGGATCCCAGGGCATCTTTTCCTGTCCTGGATACAACTCATTCTGACAGTGGACATGAGCTGTGGGCAACGGCACCTCTCATAAGAAGGGCTTTCGATCACTGAAGTTGGGTCGCCAATGGAGGTTGATCCCTTGTCCCTCTGTGTCTCTCTACTTTGCCATAACCTCCCTCTGACAGGGACATGTTTTTTTTGCTTGCTCCCAGCACGGCAGAACCTCTGACTAAGATCAGTTACAACGTTGTGGACGGACTGACGGACCGTCGCAGCTTCCATGGCGCCTATGTGGTCCAGTATGGATTCCCTTTGTGAGTATGCTGAACCTTGCTGGCATCAGTAAGCCAGCCTTCGGGGTGAATTTCTCTCTGAGCAAGCTGGCCTTTCTTTCTGGCAAAAGCAAACGAGAAAGGGAAACTTGATGTGTGCCATTTCCTCAGAGTCCACTCAGAGCCTTTCCCTGGAAGGTTCCTGAATGCACCCCAGCAGTGTCCCAAGGGCATGGGAACCTGGAGACTTCAAATGATGGTCAGAAACTCCGGGACCATAGTCATGTCTGAGGAGAACACTGCTGTTTGAGTGTGTTGTAAAAATATTTTTAAAATCCTGCCACAGGGTTCCTTCCCTCCCACCTTTGACCATTTATGCTCCTGCATAAACACACACACAGAACCTTTATATTTTTAAATAGGCCTTATGCAGCACAATAGCTAGTCAGCTGCCTCCCCACCCCACACTCTGTTAGCATTTATCTCCTATCCATAACCCCATTGTTGCTTCATGTTCCATCTTGGCTTTATCTTACCCCAGTTGGGCAGCCCTCTGGGCCACATTCTCTTGGTCAGAGCCCTGACGACTCTTGCTTCTCTATCCCATGGCCACTCTGTCTCCCCTGCCCCTGCTTCCTCCTCCTCATGTTACCCAGCCCCAGCGAACCTAAAGCCCTGCCTATGTTCTCCCCAGCTATTGGCTACTGATATCTTTATTTACCAATCAGAATTAACTGGGGGCGGACTCTCTCATCTTTGGGTCAACCAATTTTGGGGGAATGCAAATTAGCATTGGAATATAAGCGGCATTAACCCACTACAAGAGTGCGTGGCTGATGAGCCCACATTAAGGATGGTAACCTTGTCCAGCAACCATGATGGGCCAACAACATAAGTACCCATAGATACTCATAAATACCACTGTGCTTCCAGACCAGGCATGACCAGCAGGGGGAGCAGTGGAACAGAGGATGCCGAGGGGCCTGAGGGAAGGGGGAGGCAGGCATTTTGGAGAATGTTTTAGAACAATGAGTGGGCTACTGTCCCTGGAGCCAGAGGTTGTATATGGTGGCACCAAATGGAGCGGTGGCTTAAAATAGACCAGGACTCTAACCTGCATATCTACATGATAGGACCATGATGAATGGGGCAAAAACGACTTAGGAAGTAATGTCAGTTGCAGGATGAGTGACAAGGAGGAGGAGCAATGCTCAGATGTATGATAAATACCTGTTGTTATGACAGCATGTGGAAACATGAGCAGGATGGAACTGGATAGGACTTTGGTCTCCCTGGACCACTTTTCATTTTAAGGCAGGATCTCTCCATAAGACTGGAGCTCAGTAATTGGCTAGGCTGGCTGTCAGTCATCCTCCTGTCCCTGCCACCCCGGAGATTACAGGTGTGTGCTTTTGTGCTCACTTTTTTTTTTAAAACACGATTTTCGAGGATTTGAACTCTCTCCTTACCTTTGCATGGCCATTTATCCTGCTGGGCCTTCGTTCAGCCCTGGTGATTTTTTTTTTTTTTATTAGATAATAACACACTTACATAGTTAGGACTCATGCACTGTTTTTTTTTAATTGTATTTCCTAGATATAGCTTCCATCTGTGAAATGATTGTCTAAGTCTGTTTTATGTTGTTCATAATAGAATACCAAAGACTAAGTAGGTTATGAAAGGAAAAAGAAAAAAAAAAGAACGTTGATTTTGGCTCATGGTTCTGGCTCAAGGTCAGGCGCTCACATCCGGTGATGCTTTCTTGTCGATGGAGGCAGGGGGGAAGGGCAGGATATCACATGGCTAGGTGAGGGCATATGGTGAGGGCGGTCACCTCCTGAAGACCCCTTCTGCCTCCATTCCTCCACAGATCTCATGGTGGGGTGGGTTTGAGGTGAGCTTTGGTGGGGACAAGGGCAGATCATAAGAAAACTGTTCTCTTTTTTTTCTGCCAAGTCATGTTTGAAGTAAGTGTTCCTCGCTGACCAAGCAGCTGGAGGTAGTGGGGCTTGTGCAAGGGCTTTCTATGCTTATGAAACACCCAGGACAACCAGCCAAGAGCGAATTATCACCGCGGCCTCAGTTTGAAAGGTTTTAGTACAGACTCAAAGTGGCCCTGGTGACTCTGTGAAGAGGAAACCCCATCATGGCAGGATGGGTGGAGTGGAGAAAGCTTCTCCCCTCCAGGCTGGGGAAGCGAAGCGGGAAGAGGAAGCTGGGGTTCCTCAAAGGGCATCCCGATGACCTAAGTTTCCCATCAGGCCTTGCCTCCAAAGGGCTCCACCTCCCAATAGCTCGATGCTAGGACTCCAGCTGAGCAGCGGGACATGGGAAGGGAGGGAGGGTCACAGAGGGCACTAGGAATGCGGCAGGAAGCAGAGCCTGCCCACAGGGTGGGTCTTGCAAGTTGGCAGATGTGGATTGGTGGGTGGGGAGAGTCGTATATGGAGCAGACAATGCTTCTCCTGTGGTGGAAACGGGTGAGGTCTGGTTTGTGTTGAAATCATGAGAACCAACCAATTCTGAGTACTGATTTAGAATGGGGTGTGGAGGCGAAAGAGGGGTCCTGGCCCAGTTGGCACCTGCGCACTCGTGTTGCCTGTGGTTAGCACTCCGTGCTCCAGGAGCACGGTCCGTGTAGTCACAGCCTGGTTCCTTCGGTCTGGCTTCAAGCGCAGTCACCCGCCATTTGCGACCCCAACCACTAGACATGGTTTTTTGGGTGTTTGACCCTACCTGTGAAGGAGAGCTGGCCGTGGTAGTTGCACACTGACCAGAAGCCCTGACTTTGCCCTGTGGAGAGCTTCGAGGGGCCAGGACAGGTTGGCAGGAACTGACATGTGATCTCTGCTATGCCCCTTGTGACTTGGCTCCGCCCATCCAATTTTCCTACCCTCTCCATCAGATGCAGAGGCTAAGTGTGAATCCTTCTAACCTAGGAACCCCATGGGCCGCACAGGATTGCGTGGTCGCGGAAGCCTCAGCTGGTTTGGTCCCAACCATATTCTGCAGCCAATTGTTACTCGGTGAGCACCTCGCCTGCCTTCAAAGATGCTCCCACCTGCACAAGGTCTAATGACTTAGAGGGTGACCTTTGTACTTGATACTTGTGAAGCCTGTGGAAAAACACAGACACGTATGCTGCACCCCACCCTCTCTGAGAAAGCCCAGACTATCCCCTTTCCCCGGGAGGCTGCCAAAGTTTTTTAGGGTAGCCCCTTAGCCCTGATAAAAACTGTATTTAGAGCCTCTACTAAAGAGAAGAAGTTATAGGAGTTACAAGCAAACAAACCCAAAGCAAAGCCTACCCACGGTTCCACTGGAATATTAAAGTTTGGAAATTTCCCTACCAGGGTATATGTGCACAGTCACACTCTCACACACCCTTGCACGCACGCACCCCTCAAACCTCATGATGTTTCCAACCCTGGGTCCTGCCTACCTTCTAGGCAAATGTTGACTGGCTGCACTTTGAGGGTCAATGCTCTGGGGGGTCTTAGCCCAGGCTGTATGAAGCCCAACAAGGCACTGGGCTCTCCTGGCAGTGCCAGTGAGCTGTGGCCTTGGATAACGGGGTCAAAGGCTAAGGATGGATGGACCCTTGTGGCTTCTGTTTCCATCTTGCCTGGGGACTGGTGTTTAGGAAAGAAGACGGGGCTGGGGTTGGTGGGTGGTGGGTGGGGTAGACTGGGGAACATGGTGGGTGTTTGGAGGTGGAGGTTGAGGGTGTAGGAGAAGCAGCAGAGGGTTTGATGGTGCTTCCAGGCCTGGCCAGTCCCTGCCAGGTGCTCTGCATGGGCACCTGTGGCGTGCAGGTGTAAGTGGGTCCCCTGTGCAGGTGGAAGAGGAACCAGGGTGGAGCCATCTGCAGGAAGAGTGTCAGGAAGATGCTGGAGGTGCTGGTGCTGAAGCTGCCTCACTCCGAACACTGGGCCTTGCCTGGGGTAAGCCAGACATCTTCTAGTCTCCCACTCACTGCCTGTAGACAGCAGCCGGCAGTCACCGGCAGAAACAGTGACAGTCCCAGCCTCCCGTGGCCCTGGATGAGTTAATGTGGTTCAGTGTAGCCTAGGCCAGGCTTCCTGGGATTGTGGAGCTCAGTGCAGGGACAACTCACAGAGGTTCAGATGTGGATTGCTTCTCCTGCTCCAGACTCTGAATTGAGCCCTAAAGGCAGAAGGGTGATGTTTAAGGGTTAAGGTGTGTGTGTGGGTGTTGCACAGACCTTAGGCTGGGAAACAGCAGCTGGCCGTAGGGCTGAACTTGAGATGCTGAACCGTACACAGAGGCCATTTGGTAATGAAAGAATTGGGATGCAGAGGCCCGGGCTGTTCATGCCAGTATGAATCCACGTTGTTCATTTTATCTCAGATCGGCTTGTCCTGCCTGCCCTCCACCTCCCCCCACCCACACCACCAGGCCCACCTTAGGGCAGGGCTCAGAACTTGTCCTGCTAGGAGAGATCAAGTGCAGCCTGGGATGTTCCTCCTTTGTCCCTATTCCCTGGGCCTGTGATCTTACCAAATTCACCAATAAGCTGTCCTCCTTTGAAGACCTCTGTTGATGGCCGTGGCTCAGTGGTTGCTTTAGTAGGGACACCCGTCCCCATAGTGGCATGGGCAGTAGTGTCAGCCGGGGTCTTCTGGCTAGAGAAGTTACAGGACCAAGGCAGCATCCAGGTCTTCTGATGCTCAAAGCCTAGTTGCAGGGACCAGACAGAGGGAGATGGGACAACAACCATGGAGGGTATAGCACCTGTCCTTCTCTGGTGCCAGGATGGTGGCAGGTGGTGACAGGGCCCATTTGCCTTTGTGGAGCCATTGTGGCTATCCTTCAGCCCCATACCCTGCTCAGGCTGTGGGCTGCTGACGCAGATGGTGATCTGGGCAGTGTCACTCGGGCAGCAAGCTGACTCCGGACTGACAGACGCTGCTACCTTTAGCCTTTCACAGGACTGGCTGGCTGCCTACATTAGGCAGGTGGCCAGAGGCAATGGGCTCCTGGGTTGTCCGGGATCCAGCTTGCGTGCCTTACTGACTGGCCTCCATTTCCTCTGTGCTCAGGGCTCTCGGGAGCCAGGGGAGATGCTACCACGGAAGCTGAAACAGGTCCTCCGGCAGGAGTTCTGGGTGGCCTTTGAGAACTTGCTGATGCAAGGTACAGAGGTAGGGTCTGTTCCTTATTCAGTGAGCCCTGTGTGTTGAACCCTTGTGTGGAGGAGTCCCTGCATGTTAAGTGGTGCCATCTTGGATCCTTAGGCAGGGATCTGCTTCTTACTTCTTTATAGGACTATCCATCCTTCCTAGCCAGACAGGGTGGCTCTCTCTACACACACACACACACACACACACACACACACACACACACACACACACACGAGTGTTCCTGATGAACAGTCTATAATGTGTGTTTTTTTTTTCTCACAGCATCTGAAACACTGTACTTAAGTCCAGATTTACAAATTCACCTCTGTTTGTTGGGACTATTGGGGGGATACAATGTAACCAATTTCAGCAGTTGTCCTGAAGCAGTCCAGCTGTTCTGGGTCTTAGAAGAAAGCAAGGGTTTCGAATGATGGCTTCCTCTTGTCTCCCGGAAGCCCCACAGTTTTAGATGGTATCCTTGGCACAGTGCCTCAGTGGACACCACCGCCTCCTCTCTGACAATTTAAAAAATAAATTCTTTTTCTTAATGGAGTAAAAATTCACATAAGGTGAATCTGGAGCGCCCTGTGGCTAAACACAGAAACACCCAGAAAGGGAGCTGGAATGCCTGCACCTCACCCTCTTTGAGAAAGTCCAGGCCATCTCCTTGGAGACTATTGACGTTTCCAGGGATTATTTCTTAGCCCAACTGGATGAGAAGTTTCCATACGTTTATATTCTTCTCATCTTCTGTGGCCACCGTCCATATCTAGTTCCAACATGTGTCACAACCCCCCGCCAAAAGACATCTGTCTTTCTCGCTGGAATTGTTCTGAGCTCTCATTTTGAACGGGTTTGTATAGCAGCGGCCTTGGCTGCATGGCTTCTCTCTGAGAAGAATCTTTAAAGATGAAGCTTCTGGATACCCAGTGTAGGCAGGAGGGTCCTATGCTTGACTTGCGCCAGAGGCCAGGAGTGGGGTGAGGAAGCTGCAGGGCCTGAGACTGGGTCAGGGAGAACACATGTACTGGGTAGCCTCGAGCAGAGACAGGTCAGGGGTTGAGCAGGATAGCCAGCCATGTTCAGACCCTGCCCCAGGAGATGCTCCCTCCATGTAGATCCGAGCTCCTTTTTGGTGGGCTTGGGGAATCGGGACCCCATCACTGAACCAGCTTGCTCACCCCATGCCACGGCCTCCAGGTGTACAAAGGGTACGTGGATGACCCAAGGAACACAGACAATGCCTGGATCGAGACGGTGGCCGTCAGCGTTCATTTCCAGGACCAGAATGATATGGAGCTGAAGAGGTTGGAAGAGGTATGAGCCCCGGCCTCCAGAGCAGGAGGCACGGTGACGTGCTCTGGACATGTTTCAGTAACCTCATTTTCAGCAGTGGTCTGCCTGGGGTCTTGAGACAGAGCTGCCTGTGGGTGGGGAGGCTAACAGAGGGATTCGCATCCTGAGGAGACCAAAGGGCACCAGGGGAAAGGTCAAAGAACCACAGAAAAGAATGAAGAGTGGATCTGTACTTGGTTGTTTAGTGAGGAGGATGTATATGTATGAGTATGAGTATATGTATGTATGTATGTATATGTGTATATGTGTATATGTGTATGTGTGTATATGTGTATATGTGTATATGTGTATGTGTGTATATGTGTATATGTATATATGTGTATATGTGTATATGTGTATGTGTGTATGTGTGTATATGTGTATATGTGTATATGTATATATGTATATGTCATTTTTCTGTGTACTCCTTATATTGCTATGACCAAATACTTTTAAGAAAGCAACTTAGGGACGAGTCTGTCTTGGCTCACAGTCATCCTGACTGGACAGTCACTCTAGCAGGAGCATGAAGCAGCCGGTTGCATCACGTCTGCAGTCAGGATGAAGGCAGGAATGCCGGAGTTCAGCTCAGCTTCCCCTTCTGTACCCTTTCATTTCAGGGAACCGTGGCACCCACATTCAGAAGTGGGTCTTTCTTTCTGATCTAGTCCAGTCTAGATATCCTCTCACAGGCTTGCCTGGGGATTTGTCTCCAATGTGATTCTAGATCTTGATAAGTTGATGGTCAATATTAACCACCATAAAAGCACGTGAGGACCATGTCCAGAGAGAGGCTGGCATGGCCTTCATTCCCTGTACCCTCTTTATGGGACACGTTTTCACTGGCGTTCAGAGAGGCTCTTCATACTGTTGAGATGAAACTAGGGCGAGAAATTCAGGTTGTCCTGGCAGAATAAAGACCTCTGAGTACGGTCACACACACCTCTCCACTCGCCCGAGTCTACAGGGTCAGCTCAGGCACGCCCAGAGCAGGCAACCCTATGTCATATAGCAAGCCAGCCATGGGTGGGACACCATATTGCCAGCTGCCTTGGCTCCTGCAGCCTGAGAACTCAGGGCACTGGGTAGACACAGGCTGTTTGTCCTTGCAGAACCTGTACACTTGTGATCCAAAGGAGTCGCCCCATGGCCTGGCGTTGTCTACCGAATGGCAGGTGGTAGACCGGCGGATCCCTCTGTATGCGAACCACAAGACCATCCTCCAAAAGGTGGCCTCGCTGTTTGGAGCTCACTTCTGACTGTGGGCTCTGGTGGAAGTTCCAGGGGCAGGGGTGATCATCCATCAATGACCCCCAAGACTTGGGCTGCGTTGTCTTGGGCTGGGTGGCAGGTTGTGGTACCGGGTTGGAGGGGTAGGTTGTAAGGTTTGGTTGGGTGACCACAGGGATCTTAATAAATCCCCAGAGGTGCTGTCCTGAAAGCCACTTCTGCCACAACAGGAGGGTCACAGCATGGGGGACAGAAGTGTATTCAGTGGCTCCAGCCATCCATGTCCTCAAGTGCCATGCCTTGACTAGAGTTTATGGGGCCCTCTAATGAGACAGCAAGACGCTGTCACTACCCATAAGCCTGACTGGAAGTGTTGGCTCTGGGACTTCCCCCCCTCCCCAGAGGGACCTCTGTCCTCATTGTGGGAGCCTTCTGTCCTAGGCATAAGTTGATAGAGGCTATGCCTCCTTCAAGAAAAGACACTACCCTTATAACTTCCGGTCAGGGCTGAGTCACAGGCATTGAGGAAGGCAGCGAGGGCTTTGAGCTGGGATCAGTGTCATCCCTAGACTTTAGAAGTGCTCTTCAGAAGACACTGGGGCAGGGGCACACCCTCCCTCAGCTCTAGGTGATCTGCTGGTCACGAAACGTCCTGGAAGAAGACGATGGGGCATCGTGTCATGGTTTCTGGAGAAATGTACAACTGAGAATGAATAATTCAAAGATTGGTACTGGCTAGGAGATCAACTCTGTAGCCGGGGGGGGGGTGGTGGTGGGCAATGCCGGGTTTTAATGGGACGGGGCAATAAAGAATGTATATGATCCATCTATCTAAAAATGAATCTTGGAAAAGTTCAGGACTCAACTGGAGATACCAGGAACAAAGTTCTTCGGCATCTAGGGTCTATCCTGAGCTACTTGTTTCCCAGTAGATGTCCCTGGCTCCCAGAAAGGAGCCCTAGATGCCCAGAGGAAGGTCATCTGATTGGTGTTTCCTGCCAAGCAACAAAAGGATCTCTGGAAAGTGACAGGTAGTGCTGTGTGGCTCCACGGAAGCTGGAGGGCATGGTCTTAGGCTGTCTTTTTTTCTAGTTCAGGCTTCAAAACAACGCAGAGAGCCAGGAATTCTGAAAGATCCAGGAATCCCTGGAGATCCAAGAATCCCGAGAGATCTAGGATCTCCAGGAGAAACAAGGATTCCAATGGTACAGAGCAGGCTGTCTGGTTTAAACTGTTGAGGAAAAGGATCTAAAAAGCAGTTGGCTCTGCTCTGGCTGGCCTGGCAGCCCCGTGGCCACCCTATGCCATGTGATTGAGTCATTGCATGTGTTAATACCTTGACGGTACAGGGATGGGGTGGGGTGAGCATGTGGGAACCAAACAAACCAGTCTCGCGTCCACCAGCTGAGACATGCAGCGGTTTTCATCAAGGGAACCTCCACAGTGACTTGAAACACCTCCCCCTCCTTGTTCAGCTCCACTTCCTGAAGGTCCCACCACCTCCCGGAAACACCGTGCCAGGGATGAAGCCTCCAACATTCAAGTTACAAACCCAAGTCACAGTCCCATGCCTAGTCCAAGAAGGCAGACAAGGAAACAAAGCCATGTTGACAGACTGCTTAGAGGGTTTCCTAGGCATCCTTTACACCAAGCCAGCAATGCCAGGAGACACACACCACGAGCCTGAAAGCTACAGTCTGGCTGTCACGCTGACTTGATTCCCTCAGAATTTCTCATTTGTCTTAGGATCTCATTACACGGATGCAGGCCAGTCAGCACCGACTTCTTTGTTTCCCCTACCTGCAGCAGTGACTCAGACTTCTGCTGTCTGTAATGACCTTTTCGTTGGTAAGCATCCCGTCCCTCTGGACAGTGTATTCAGTTTGAGATGTGTCTGCTCTCTCCTCAGAGCGTGGACTCACTCGTCATTTTTGAGTGGCATTTTAAAGGGTGTGTTACAGCTTTCCCCTTGCCCACCTGGCTCCCAAATATTTGAGACTGGGCTGTTGTGTTGATTGCACAGCTGTAAGGGCACAATAACTGAGCAGTTACTACTCTGTTTTAATCTTCCATGCTAATCTGGCTGCCTCCCAGGCAAAATCCCTGTGCTACCGCATTTTACGGCTCTCTCTGCTCCAGGTATTTTCTTATGGTCTATCCTGGACTCTCTCCCATGGGTAATCTCCACTCCTCCCTCCCTCCTCCTCCTCCTCTTCCTCCTCCTCCCCTGGGTGGAAGCCCAGCCCTATTCTTTCTCCCCTGCTCAGTCACTAGCTGATCAGGTCTTTCTCGACCAATCAGGGAATAATTGGGGAGCAATGTTTCCACAGCGTCGAGACAGGAGATTCTTAGAATAAGGATTGCAACCAGATATGGGGGTACAGAAACCAGCATTGAAATAATTCAAGGATAATCTTCACATAGTGCATAATAATGTTATGCCTACAGGACATCACCAGAGCAAGGCTACCCTTCTCGCTGGGTAGCTACTGTCTGTCTGATCACATAAACCCTCTGTGATGACTCCTCACTGTTAACTTGACTGGACTTAGAATCGTCTAGAAGAATGAAGAACACCCCCGGGCATGTCTGTGAGGGTGTTTCTCAGAGAGTTTAACTGAGGCAGGAAGACCCATCTTGGGTACAGGTGACACCACCATGTGGGCTGGGGACTTGGGTAGCATAAAAGAGGAAAAAGTCACCCGAACACCACTATTCAGTCCCTTTGCTTCCTGGTCCTCCAAGATGGAGTAAGCAAGTTTTGAACAAATCCTGCCTTCAGACTATGGACAGGCACCTGATACCATGCTTTCCCCACCAGGATGTCAGTCTCAAACTATGAACAAGGAAAAAAAAAATCCTCCTGTAAGTCACTTGTAAGATATTGCTCATAGGGGGAAGGGGACTGGAGAGATGGCTCAGTGGTTAAGAGCACTGACTGCTCTTCCAGAGGTCCTGGGTTCAAATCCCAGCAACCACATGGTGGCTCACAACCATCTGTAATGGGATCTGATCCCCTTTTCTGGTGTGTCTGTATATATACTCACAAGGGGAAAGAGCAACCAGCACACTTCCACACTGAGGGAGCTTTCTTTGAGCCATTGTTTTTCCCTTTGGAGTTGATTGTTTTTGAGAGGTGCATCAGCACTGTGGGAACCCGAAGGATGTGGCTTGAATCGGATAGCCCCGTTATATGACAAGAAAGGACAGACTGGGACATACGACTCTAACTCGACCAAAAGGAAGCTGGCTGTGGCTGTATTAACAACACACGGGGTAGATTTCTAGGGAGACAACTGACCAGTTCACAGTGACAGCACTCAAGAACACAGGCGGTCAGAGCAGAAGGGTTTGAAGTGAGCAATGATGGGGTGGGGACTTCAGTTGGTAACATGTTTGCTGCACAAGCATGAGATGTTGAGCTCAGGTCCCCTGCACTCATGCTTTAAATGTCAGGTGTGGCAGCGTGTGCCGGTCCTCTCAGTGTTGGGGACGTGGAGACCGGAGATTTCCTGGGGCTTGCTGGCCAGCTGGGGATACTGTCTCAAAGCTGAGGTAGAGACTGAAGAAGACATTCGACACCAGTTTCCAGTCTACACATCCACACATGTGTTTACACACACACATCCATGTAAGCGTACGTACACCCACATATACAAACATAGGCGCGTGTGTTGGGATTCTGTAAACCCCACCCCACAGTTACTGAGCAACAGCCAAGTATACCCCACCCCACAGTTACCTGGCACTATAAAAGGGGCTGCTTGCCCCCTCCTCTCTCTCTTGCTCTCTTCCTCCCCCCCACCTTGTTCCTCCTCTCCCCATTCCCTCCCCTCCTCCACATGCTCATGGCCAGCCTCTATTTCTCTCTCCTCTTGTCCTCTTCTCTCTACCCCTATTACCCTCTTAACTCCCCTCCTCATGTCCTGACTAAATTCTATTCTGTACTATACCGGCATGTGGCTGGTCCCTCAGGGGGAAGGGATTTCCAATATGAAACCCCAGAAGCATCCTTCTTGCCCCCATGCCTCACCGCACCTCCGTAGAACATACCCCCCCCCCTTCATCTTTTAACTAACATTGGTGTTGAAACCCGGGACATCTCTTTTCTTTCATTGGTCCCGGCCACTCACATCATCTTTTTTCTAACAGTGTGCACACACATAATCTATAATATTTAAATTTTACTTTTTAACATTTTACTTTAGCTGGGTGGTGGTGGTGCATGACTTTCATCCCAGCGTGCTGGAGGCAGAGGCAGATCTCTGAGTTTGAGGCCAGCCTGGTCTACAGAGTGAGCTTCAGCTCAGACAGGAGACACAGAGAAACCCTGTCTTGAAACCAACAAACCATCTCCAAACCATTTTATGTACTATTGTGTTTGATGGGGTGGTGTGTGTGTGTGTGTGTGTGTGTGTGTGTGTGTGTGTGTGTGTATACTCACACCACAGTGCACACGTGGAGATAGAGGATTACTTTGCAGACTCAGTCTCTCCTGTTACCTACTTAGAGATTCTGGGAATCGAACTCAGGCCCTCAGGCTTCAGCAAGTGCCTTCACCAGATGAGCCATCTTCCTGGAGCTAATCAACAATTGTAACTAGAGATTTCAATTTCCACATCTCAGTAATTAGAGCAACTAGGCTAGTTGGTAATTCTAGAAACCTCTCTATGATGTAGCCAGCAGCCTCCATGCCACAGAGCATCTCACTGAGAGCCAGAACACATGTGTACCGGCTGGTTTTGTGTCCACTTGACACACGCTGGAGTCATCACAGAGAAAGGAGTCTTCCTTGAGGAAATGCCTCCATGTGATCCAGCTGTAAGGCATTTTCTCAACTAGTGATCAAGGGGGAGGACCCAGCCCATTGTGGGTGGTGCCATATCTGGGCTGGTAGACCTGGGTTCTTTAAGAAAACAGGCTGAGCAAGCCAGGGGAAGCAAGCCAGTAAGTAACATCCCTCCATGGCCTCTGAATCAGCTCTGGCTTCCTGACCTACTTGAGTTCCTTTGGTGATGAACAGCAGTGTGGAAGTGTAAGCTGAATAAACCCTTTCCTCCCCAACTTGCTTCTTGGTCATGATGTTTTGTGCAGGAATAGAAACCCTGACTAAGACAGCACGTTCTGAGTGCATGCAAATATCTTTGTATTCTGGATGGTAAATGGGTATCAATAAAGTTAAGAGGACCTGAAATATAGAATATATCTTCTGACAATATATTTAAATTAATAATAAAAGACTGCTGGAAAATTTACAAACATCTGGAAATTGAATCACATACTGTTAAACTCATGGACTAAACAAGAATTGGAGAAGCTGGTGAGATGGTTCAGCAGGAAAAGGGCGCTTGCTGCCAGGCCTGAGGATCTGATTTGATCCCTAGGACCCACATGGTGGAAGGGGAGGCCCTACTTCTGCAAGTTGTTGACATATTTGATTTTAGCTATTTTATTGGGCAAGGGGAGAGGACGGGGGGGGGGTAGGGGAGAGGCAGCTGCCACAGCCCCCATCTGGGTTCTTTCATTTATACTCTCTCCAGAGTTTAATCACCAGAACTAAACTATCTGCAGTTGGCAAAAAACCACACCCTTGACAGTGCATGAGGCAAATCATAATCACCTGCTGTGAAGCAGCCTCTCATCCCACACTCAGGATTAAAACAAAAACATATTCACATAACATAACTGAGTTTTTAAAGAAACCAAATTCTCACTACAGCAACTTGTCCTCTGACCTCCATGGTCTCTGGTGCCATTTGCCTGACCACACAAACACAGATATTTATAAAAGATTTAAAAAAAAAAAAACTAGAATGAGAGGTTATAGAGTATTTTAAACTGGATAAGGAAAAAAAAACCATAAATATCAAAGTTCCAGGATGCAGCAGAAATAGGACAACAGAAAATGCCGATGATGGAAAAGGAAACACTGCCTGGGAGCTCTGCTTCTAGCTGAGGAAACTAGGAAGGGAAGAGGAAGTTAAATGTGTTCAAGCAAGAGACAGAACAACATCTAGAGAGGAAATCAAGGGAGGAAAAGTAAAAGTGGAGAAAGTAAAAAAGTGGAGAAGCCACTTAAACCAAAAATTATTGTTCTGAGTTGATCAACAAAATCAATGCATGTCTCCCCTGAATTATCGGAGAGAAAGCACAGGGCTCAGGAGGAGTCGCGTGAGAATAGCAGCAGTCACTCACATTCACGGACATCGAAAGCCTTACAGGGGTGTGTTATGAACTCCTTCATGCTGACAACTGTAGAAGCGTGGTTGAGACAGAAACTTTCTTGAGTGATATAAGACATAGACAGGACTGGAGAGACGGCTCAGCAGTTAAGAGCACTGACTGCTCTTCCAGAGGTCCTGAGTTCAAATCCCAGCAACCACTGGTGGCTCACAACCATTTGTCATGGGATCTGATGTTCTCTTCTGGTGCATCTGAAGACAGCTATGGTGTATTCATATAATATAATATATACACACATATATGTATATATCTTTATATATCCAACATCCACTTCTAACTAAAAATATTCTCAGCAAATATATATATATGTATATATAATAATATACAATATTCAACATCCACTCCTAATTAAAAAAATATTCTCAGCAATTATAGAAAAGATGTTTTTCCCAACAACAGACAAAATGAGCTGTTTACTATGTCTCACACTACTTACCCAGATCAACTTCAAACCCAAAGTCAAATATAGCTCTACATCCATAGGACCCTGGTGGCTTTTACCTAAGACAAAGACAGCTTACATAAGATAAATCATTATACACCAGAGAAAGAAGATCGCTGAGTTAGACTCCCTCAAAATTAAAAAACCGACTGTGGGAATAACTGTCAAGAGACAGTCCACACAAATTGAGAAACAACATTTACAAATTATGTGTCTGATAAGGAGGGTGTTTCCAGCGAATTCTCACAACTCCAAACTAAGGGAAACAAACGACTCATCTAAAAGCAGAGAAACGGAGCAAACAGGACACAAGACACACCATGAGGCTCTGGGGCGACACAGACCCATACCACAGCTCAAGGCAGCACTCTACAAACAGCGTGGCCCCCAGTCATAGCCACTGGCCCACAGTTGCTGTTGGCTATGTGCCTGTGTTGTCAGTGTGGTGCATGTTTCAGCCACTGTCCTCCAGAGTATGCTCTTAAGGCTGCTGCATGATGCTCCCACGGCCCTTCTGTTAGAGTTCCGGATTAAAACCCAACCGGAGTTGAACAGGTTACAGATGCAGAAACTGGCACATTGGATCTAGAGAACCACTCAGCGTGGTGAACCACGAAATAAGAAGGCAGAAAGAGAACCTATGTGATAGGAGGCCATTTATGGAAGTCATGGGGAACTCAGACTCGACCGCGGGAGGAAGGCAGGTGACAAAGGGAGACTGGGGTCCTCCTGAGGCCAGTGGTGATAGGTTGCGGGCTGAGGATTAGGTCCTCGCATCGACGCCCCCATTTGCCTTAGACCTGAGACTTGGGGTGAGGGGTGTCAGTCTTGCGGTGGGGCTGCTCAGGGCGGGGCTTGCCCACGTGGCACGCCCACGGACTCTTCTCTTACCAATGCCCTAGAAAGCCGGTACCTAAACCCGCCCACGCCCCTCAGACCCCGCCCGCATCCCGCCCCAATTAGGGCAGTTTACATATCAGGCCCCGCCCCTCCCACAAACCTCGCCCACAACCCTGCGTACCCCTTCTTGGGCTCCCCCCCTTGGTGTGCTGGCCCCGTAGGATTTAATGAACTCTGTTCAACTCTTCCTTACGCAGGCCCCAGCCCCTACTCAGACCCTCACCTCTCTGGCCTTTCCCTAAAGACCTTGGCCCTCCTCAATAGGACTCTCCCCTTCCCAGCCCCTCTTCCTATAAGCCCCTCCTCTCGCACGGTACAGCCCTTTAGAGGCCCCGCCTCTCCACACGCAGACCACGCCCCTACCTGGCCCCTCCCACTCACAACTGGCTACACCCCGTCCCCCAATGCACAGAACTCCAACGCCCCTACTAAGACCCCTTCTCACCGGTGCCGCCCCAATCGTAAGGACCCTCTCCACCCATCCTTTCCCTCCCACCCCTCTTCTAAAGGCCCCGCCTCAACACACAAAACCCCGCCCCCTGGCCTCGGCCCCACCCTGCCCCTCCTCTTGTCGGCCCCTCCCCTATCGCAAAGGCTCCCGCCCCTCCCGCCCGGGCTTGCCAGCCGCCCTCCTTTACTGGCCGCTGGGTGGGCACGGGACGGGTCCCCGCGGCGCCGGGAGGGCTCTGGGCAGGCTCCGGGAAGCTCGGAAGGCACAGAGCAGCCGCGGCCGCTCAGGTAAAGCCCCCATCCGCCTGAATGGCCTCCCACCCGCGGAGCTCCAGTGTCCCTGCCCTGCCGCCCGCTCTCTGCCGCCGCTCCCCGCCCAGCCCGGTTGCATGCAGGGGGCTGCTTTTCCTCGCCTGTGTGTCTCCAGAGCCGCGGGCGTGGAGCTGCTGCTTCAGGGCGCGCGGCGAGCCGAGCTCTACTGATGACCGCGATCCTTAAGGTGTCACAGGTAGCCGAGTGCTTGGGGACAAACTGGCGAACGCGGCCACTCGCCCCGCCCGACCTGGCTCGCGCGGATCCGGAGGGAAGCCCTCAGCCAGCATGGGCCTGGAGCTGGGGGAGGGGAGAGAGAAATGGATCTCTGGGCGGAGGCCCAGACTTGTGTCCCCAGCTATGGGTGGGTGACCTAAGGCTAGGGCAGGGTTCTGTAGCTACCTCGCTAGGGCCTGTCTCCAGCTATCGGTTAGCCCTAGATGTCTTACTTAGCTGGAAGATGCTTCCCTGGGTGGCCTTCGGAATCTTCCAGAGTTAAGTTACAAAGCAGGTATGTTGGAAGGCTTGCAACCCTGCCTCAAACCTGGTGTGCCCATGACTCCTTTCCTCCCTGGATGGATTGAAATGTGCAGCGCTGGTCACCCTCAGCTCTCTCTCTCTCTTGTAGAACTGAGATTACTAAGCTCTTCAGCAGGCGAAGACACAGAGTTTGTGTTGGATGACTGCCTGCAACGTGAGGAGGGACACTGGCTTGCAAATCCAAGTAGAGAAGAGCTACCTGGGTCAGGCGGAGGCACGATGGGCCCCAGGGGCAGGCAGAGCCCCTCATCCCCACTGGCCCCCTCCCAGGGGTCTTGTTTCTTCATCCTCTTCTGCTTACGGTTAGGTGCCTCCTGCCCACAGGCATGCCAGTGCCCTGACCATGCCGGGGCTGTGGCTGTTCATTGCAGCTCAAGGGGGCTGCAGGAGATCCCTAGGGACATCCCAGCCGACACGGTGCTTCTGAAACTAGATGCCAACAGAATCTCCAGAGTCCCCAATGGCGCCTTCCAGCACCTGCCCCAGTTGAGGGAGCTGGACCTGTCCCATAATGCCATCGAGGCCATTGGGCCAGCAGCCTTCTCAGGTCTGGCTGGAGGCCTGCGGCTTCTGGACTTATCCCACAATCGCATCCGAAGAATTCCGAAGGACGCACTGGGCAAGTTGAGCGCTAAGATCCGCCTGTCCCACAATCCACTGCACTGCGAGTGTGCCCTGCAGGAGGCCCTGTGGGAGCTGAAGCTGGACCCTGACTCTGTGGATGAAATTGCCTGCCACACCTCGGCACAGGAGCAGTTCGTGGGCAAGCCGCTGATCCAGGTCTTGGACTCAGGTGCCAGCTTCTGCAGTACCCACCGGAAGACCACTGATGTCGCCATGCTGGTCACCATGTTCGGCTGGTTTACCATGGTGATTGCCTATGTAGTGTACTACGTCCGGCACAACCAGGAGGACGCCAGACGACACCTGGAGTACCTGAAGTCCCTGCCTAGTGCTCCTGTCTCCAAAGAGCCTCTCAGCCCCGTACCCTAGTACCCCTCCTCTGGTGGGCCGCTGAGCCTGGTTGCCCTGCTTTCTGCAGCCGGTGGTGGTGATGGTGCTTTTGTGTCCCAAGAGAGGCACACTGCAGCTGTGCACCCCCCTCCCCAAAAGCACTTTCATAGCTGGCATTTGGTTCCTGCAGCCACTGCCTAACAGTGTAGCCGGGGTTGCCCGTCTTAATGGGCAGGAAAATGGAGGTTGAGAGAAATAGAAAGTCTTGCCAGGGCCGGGTTCAGCTGGCACTTAAACCCTGGCTGCTTGTGGTATAGGTCTGCGAGCCGTCTGATCTGCCAACCTTTCCCACACGGTGCTGTGGGAAGTGAATACTTGCGCACGAAAGGATATCCCCTCCTCTCCCCCTCAAGCGCCAGCAGTTTTGCCACCAGGGAATGGCTCATTCTGTTTACCCTTGCCCTCTCACAAGTACATTTGATCACAGAGACGTTGCCCTTTCCCGGAGCAAAGTACCGGCAATCTAGACCTTTCCAGAGAGATCAGTGCCAAGTACAGCCCGTGGCGACCCGTGCTTGACCTTTGTTCTGGGAGTTTAGTTGCCCCCTGTGCCAAAATTTCAGTTCCCTGAGAGGGAGAAAATGGAGAAACGTGAGAAAGGTCCGGTGCGGGCTCATTGTGGCAATATCAGCTGCCAGACCACTAATGGGCCGCCCCCAGCTCCTGCCACTTCCATCTGTGCCTGGGCAGCCGAAGCCTGTCAATCACGGCGGCTCTTGTGCCTTGCTTTCCTACTGCCAACATCTAAAGCATCTTTTTTTTCAGGAGGAGGAGGGACTGGGGTTGGAGGTTTTCGTGCCAGTCTGCAGGAACGCTGCTTTTCTCTAACAAGAACCTTCTCTGAACCTCACTGAAACCCCAGAGCTCACTGATCAACTTTCTTACCTGCATTACTCCGTGTTCAGGGGTAGATGTTCTAGCCACCTAACTCGACTGACTTCCGGTTTTGTTGTTTACTGTCTTTTTGTATAAGCGTTTGTACCCTAAGCTACGTCAAGGATCTAGGAGAAGCAAGTGAGTGTAGAGTGTGTGTGTGTGTGTGTGTGTGCTGAGTATCAGGTCTAGATGTCTCTCCGAGCAGAAATTGAATGCGGCTTCTGTTTCTGCTGGAAATTCTCTTGTGAGCTGCAGGAACAAGACCTGACTTGGTCTTACCGTCACTGTGGCCCACAGTTCCGTCACCACGTGACAGGGTTGCCTGAGGCCACACGACCGTCAGCTGCAGAAGTATATGAAAAGGAAAAACACGAATTCCAGACTTTCCCCACTGTCCTCCCCTACACGGTGGCTGTGTGGGCTACCACTCCTGGCATGTTCGGTGTGAGTAGAGCCCTAATCTGGAGTCCTGGATGAGCTCCCAAGCTGCCCACTATTCCTCCACAGCACTGGGCCCAGCTACACTGTCTTCAGGGTCAGACCCTGGCAGAAGTAGTTGACCATTCCCACTCCCATGAGAACTGCAACCTTGAGGCAGCCTCCATAGGGACACCAGACACCAGTGTGACTGCTGCCTGACCCCCACGGCACAGGCATTGTTCAGTGCATAGTGTCCAGTATGTGTTCAGAGGAGGCCGGTGCTGAGGGCAGAATGGACCCCGAAGGGTTCTGTGCCGAGGAAAAGAGGCTAAGAAGCCAGAGATGAGGGCTTGGATTAAGGACCGCGGGCATCCTGATGCTGTGGTGGTGTTGAAGTAGCTGTGACTGTCTCATGGACAGGGACACCTCTAGCATGGGACCTACTCTGGGAGGTGCTGGTGCAGAGGATGTGGCTTCCGTTCCTCTTACTGTGTGGTGGGATCCAGTGTCGGGAGGGTCGTCAGGGGCTCAGGTTGAGAGGTAGCCACCCCTGTGGCCTTTCTACCATCCTACTTAGTAGAGAAGGCCTGTGTCAGGAGCTTGCCACTGTCCAGCCCATCTGTCCCATTTGACACAAGCAGGTCAGAAAAGAACATGGATAGAGGCTGGGTGGTGAAATCTTTAGCCGCTCTTGTCCCAGAATCACCCTACTGGGCCCTTTAGATACACAGGGGTAGGGCTTTTCCCCAGGTTGTTCAACTCACTGCCAGGCTTGCTGCTCTTAGCCTAGGGCTCAGCCCTACCCGGTTGTGCATCTATACGGCTCCTGCTCAACCCTGGCTGGGAAGAGAAGACTGGGGAGAGGGGAGAGCATGCCCTGTCCTATAGAACCCCAGAGACCTCAGCACTCTCCTACTCATCCTCGGAGTCCTTTTTATATAGCCACCCCTTCCTTCCCATGACCAGCTCACAGGATAAATGTAAGAGGCTGGAGCCTCTAATGGAGACTTGAAGACGCGGGTGGTTGAGTTTAGACTGTCTTTCTCCCTGGATCCCACCTGCTTCTCCTCCTCTCCTTGAATGAGATGTTCTCCTTCCCTAACTCTACACAGACCCTCTAGATCTCCAGAACTCTGAGTCAGTCTCCCCCTACTCTGTGCATCCCCCCCCAAGGTAGATGGGGTCTTGCCACACAGAAGAGAGAGGTGCCTAAATGTTTCTCAGACACAGTGGGTGGTTTTTTGCCACATGGCTCAGTGTTCTGCCCCCCCCCCCCGCCCCGCACCTCCCGCCCCAGGCCTCTATCAGTATAAACCTATCATCCTAGGTCTCACCCACCGGCTCCTTTGAGAACTTTCCCTCCCACTAATTACATGTGATTGCCTAAGACTCGGTTTTTAATTGAATTCCTTGGGTGGGGTCAGAGGTTGAGGGATGGTCATAGACTGAGATGTTCTGGGCCTGTGGTAGTTCTCAGGGCACTAGGCTCCTAGGATGATTTCTAAGTTGTCTTCCTTGGAAGCTCAGTCCTGAATGTGATCCTGTCCCCTCCCAGCCTTTCTGTGAGTCCCCAATAAAGCTTTTTGTGCCTCGAGCTGCTGACTGGGATTCTGTCATCTTCAATTATAACTGATACCTGTCCCTCACAACCCTGTCAACATCTGTGTGAAGGTCCTCACAGCTGGAAAGGCATCTCCAACTAGCTAGACAACTGACCGGTATAGTTAGATTATAACAGTCATTAAGTTTTCAGGAATTCTGGGAGTCAGATTGCCCCGTGGCACCTTGAATCTGACCACGTAGAGGCTTTTCACCGTGGAGATTAGTAAACATTATGTGTCAGACTCCCAGAAGTCATTATTTGACAGCACTCTGCGAGAGAACTGTTCAGCGTGGCCTCCAGGCTGGGCCCAGCAGCACCCGCATAGCCACAGAACGGGCGCTCCGGCGAAGCGATGCTCCTTAGGCTTATAGGCAGCACTGTCGTGCCAGAGATAACGTTTCTGAATCTTCAGGACTTGACTTTTCAAGTCACGACTCTGGGTGCTCGTTGCCTCCCGACAGCTTCGTATCCCTGCAAAGAGGTCATGGGTGCCTGCCTGCCTCACCAACTTTACAACGACTGTTCCCAGATGCCCTACCTGGAGACTTGTGTTCCTGAGGATGGCCTGGTACCCACCCACCTACCAGCCTGGGTTATCCCTACCTACTTCCTATCCTGCTTTGTTCTCTGGGTTCTGGGTTGGACAATGGGTGGGATCTCCTTCCCTCTGCAGAATGCTTTCCTGCCATGGAGCCCCTCACACCAAGTCTCTACACTCCAGCTCAGGGTTGAGTCTGGAAGTCCCAGAGGGTGTTCACATCACCGGCCAGCTTGTCTTCCATCCCTGCAAACTGGCTTGTCTCTCCTAAGGGAACCCTCTGCATAGGCAGAGCAGGGCTCAGGAACTCCCATGATGTGTGTGTGTGCATGAGCACACATGCACACATACACACACACACACACACACACACACATACACACATACACACACAAATACAGGCACACACATTTCCACAACAGTTAAGCCAGGCAGACACAGACATAATGTCACATTCGTGTGGATGTGCACGTGCTCACATGGAGATGCTAAGCGGCATGCACTGTTCCTTGGTATCACATTTCTGCACACATGCACCTGCAACTGCATCCGTCCCTCATCCCTGGCACAGTGTGTCTGTGGTCCTTGGAGGGAGTGTTGCTCCCCTCCAGGCCTCTAGAGGCAGCTGCCTGCTTAAGGGTCTCTTTTGTATCAGCATCCTGACTTTTTCTGTATCAGAATCTATCTCCTGACTTTCCCAGAATCCAAAGGGAACAGCTGCTTTTCTGGGATTCTGAGGAGTTTTGTAGCTCTCTGAACCTACAGTGGACCCCTCTACCTTGCACACCCCAGGCTGAGGGGACCCTGACATGGGTCCCTGAGTGCTTGCTGGATTCACAGGAAAGGCTCTGCTTTGGAAAGGGCCTCTGGGTGGTACCGAGGGCAAAGCTATGGGAACACGTGGAAGGAAGATCTAAGGGACGGTTGTATCCAGAGAGCTCCGGCAAGGCGGGCCCAGGCCCTGCTGAGGCAAAATCCTGTGACTCTGTGGGGGCCTGGCATTGGGATAGCAGCAGTCCTCAGACACCCTCTTTACTCAGGACACAGCCACTGGGAGGGGACCACAGCCTCCGCATCACAGGACCAGCTTGCTCTTGGGGGTGTTTTAGTTGGTTCTTAGTGGCTGGCATGGTGGGTCCTGATCCGCCTCAGTAAAGGAGCTGAAGTTCAGAAGTAGCAATGTGCTTGCCTAGTGGCAGCTGGCTTCTGGCAGCCTGGGCCGGAATCTGCATCTCTGATGGCTGGCCTGGACACTGTCACTTGGGAACTGGGCCTTGGGGGTGTTGTCAAAACAAAAAGACAGGAGCTTGGTTGACTACTGAGAGAAGAAAGCCCAGCCACCAGTGTGTGAGGCAAAGCAGACCAGTTCACATTCATTCAGCCTCTCTGCATGGCCGTCATAGCCAGGGGCGGGATGCTTCAAGCTTGAACTGGCTCTGCACTTGTAACCATGGCAACAACACTGCCCAGAAAGGGAGTGGACACCAAAGCATCACTGGGTGACATTAGCCATGAGAAGTAGCTATGTGTTACCGTTGGGACCAGTGGAGGCCACCTAACCCCCTCCCTCACACTCTGTACACACACTGAAGCAAATCCACGATCTAAGGGACCGGAAGCCACAGTAGCAGTCAGCCCTTAGGGAAGGGAGACTCAGACAGAGGGGAGGTTGCTATGGTTCATTCATTCTACTTGCCCCGAGCACAGTGGATCCTGGGACGGTTTGACACATGCCCCCTGGACCTCAGGGACTCTGAGGTTCAGAGTTTGTGTGAGCAGTGAACAGCTTGGCCTAGGCCTCACCAGGTCCCCTCCATGGTGAACAAGAACAAGAGCCCTCGGTGTCTTTATTCTCTCAGGCTTGGCAAGGTGTGAGCTGGTAGGAAGCTGCCCAGAATGCCTCTGAAAGACCAGGATAAATCCTGACCCCCAACAGGTAAAGTAGAAGACCCCTAGCGGATAGAGTAGAGCCAAAAATGTAGGATAGCAAGTTCAGTGACTGTTTCAGGAACTGGCTGACCATAAAAACATAAAAGTTAAATAACACATCATAAACAGTCTTGAGAAACCGGATGTTCCCCCTCGAGATTCTTCACTGGTAATTTTGACCTTATAGGCAATCTTGAGAAACCAGGTATTTCCCTTACGATTCTTACTGGTATTTTTGATATTCTCCAATGATGTACTCCCCCCCTCGCCATTGTGGTTTTCTTCCTTTAAAACCCCCTTCTCCCAGCCACTCGTGGTCAGACTCCTCTACTCCTGTGTGGGATATGAGTCTCCACCCAAGTGCACTGGTTAATAAAAAACCTCATGTAATTGCAGCAAGGATGATCTTTTGTGAGTTCTTAGGGGGTCATGTTATCCCAAGACTTGACTGAGGGTCTCCCCTCTGCGGGGGTCTTTCACTTTCTCCTTCAAGCTTCCAAGAAAGAGCAAGATGGGGTGCATGGGTTTAGGGGTACTGGCTGGCTCATTCCATTATCAGTGTCTAGTTCTATGAATAAGGACCCAGGAAGGGGTTACCTCTGTCTCTTGCTGGTGTAACATCCCCTTGGTGGACATGGGGCTCATTCCCCAGGATTTCAGTCTGTTCCAGAGGTTGGTGTCTGGCTCCACCTTCTTGGGCAAATGACCCCATGTGGTCTCTCTGCTTGTGTCAGCTGAGAGGAGTGGGTGTAACAAGACACCATCACTGTGCCAGCGATTCGTGCTGTTACACCTCCACTAACCTACAGTTTGAAACATGCAAAGTTCCATCTTCAGGAATCACTTCACACACTATCTGTCTTTCATGGCCCCTGGTCATTGCTCATACCTTCAGAAAGTTACCCCTCATGCCAGGGGGGCAGGAAGTTCTAGAAACATTCATGTCCTATCCTTGGAACTTGGACCAACTGCCTGCCTTCCTTCTTTCCTTCCCTCCTTCCCTTCCTCCCTCCTTTCCTTCTTTCTCTTTCCCTCCTTCTTTCTCTCCTTCCTCCCCTCCTTCCTTCTCCCAGTTCCTTCTTTCTTTTCTTTCTCCCTCCTTCCCTCCTTTCCTTCCTCCTTCCTTCCCTCCTTTCCTTCCTCCTTCCTTCCCTCCTTTCCTTCCTCCTTTCTTCCTTTCCTTCCTCCCTCCTTCCCTCCTTTCCTTCCTCCCTCCTTCCCTCCTTTCCTTCCTCCTTCCTTTCTTCCTTTCCTTCCTCCCTCTTTCCCTCCTTTCCTTCCTCTTTCCTTCCCTCTTTTTCTTTCTCCTTCCTTCCCTCCTTTCCTTCCTCCTTTCTTCCTTTCCTTCCTCTCTTCTTCCCTCCTTCCCTTCCTCTCATCCTTCCTACTTTTCTTGGTGCTCCAGATTGAACCTAGGCCCTGGCACATGCTTTGCAAGCTAGCAGGCACTGCATCCCCTAGTGACAGCTCCAGCCCTGTAATGTAGAGCTCTCCAGATAATAATATCAGCCACAGCTGTGTATCTGCCAAGGGCGGGCTAGGAGCTGGGGCCGCTTCCCTCCTGTCCCAGGGCCTTTGTTCAGTTCTTTTAGAGATGCTCTTGTGCCCTCTTAGGAAGGGTGGCTCTTGGGTTTGGATGAGAACTGCCTAAAAATCACATACATATTGGGTCAGATTGGCCAGGTTAGGACCAGGATGGAAAGTTTTGTCTATGTACTTTGTGTCCTGCAGTCTGATTTTGTGGCTTCCTTCTGGGGAATTCGGTCAGCTTTAGCAAGGTGCTCCCAGGGGGACAGGTGAGCTTTGCACACAGTTTCATCTTGCAGAAGAATAGCAAGAAAGATAACAACACAGCCTATCCTGTCCTTCTGCACCTGTTAGGCTCCTGGAGGTGTTAAGTCTGAGGCCAGATGCCAAGCTGTGGGGTAAGGGCTTTCTTGAACCTCTCTCCATGGGCACCTTTTTTTTTTTAAAGATTTATTTATTTTGTGTATGTGGGTACACTGTTGCTGTCTTCAGACACACCAGAAAAGGGCATCAGATCCCATTCCAGACGGTTGTGAGCCACCATGTGGTTGCTGGGAATTGAACTCAGGACCTCTGAAAGAGCAGTCGGTGCTCTTAACCACTGAGTCACCTCTCCAGCGGTCACCTTCTTATTATATCTCAATGCTGGTCCTTCTGAGGTGGGGAAGGGGAGGAGGAGAGGAAAGGACAGGGAAGATAAAGGTGGGCAGAGAGGGAGGAGAGATGAAAAACAAAGGTGAGAGGAAGGATGGAAAAGAGGAGAGAAAAATGAAAAAAGAGGGGAGAGAAAAGAGAGATGGGAGAGGAGGAAAACCCAGGAGACATCTAGTAGAACAGTTGCCACTACAGGTGTCCTACCCCAATTCTAGAATCCTTGCTTGTTTCTTTGCACAGCAGAAAAGGACTTCAGGTTGCCATTGCTGACTATGATTCTGTGGCTGTTGCTGACTGTGGTCCTGTGGTCATTGCTGACTGTGGTCCTGTGGTCATTGTTGACTGTGGTCCTGTGGTCATTGCTGAGTGTGATTCTATGGCTGTTGCTGACTGTGGTCCTGTGGTCATTGCTGACTGCAGTCCTGTGGTCATTGCTGACTGTGGTCCTGTGGTCATTGCTGACTGCGGTCCTGTGGTCATTGCTGACTGTGGTCCTGTGGTCATTGCTGACTGTGGTCCTGTAGCCATTGCTCACAGTGGCCCTGTGGTCATCACTGACTGTGATCCTGTGGCCATTGCCAAGAAAAGAACTTGAAGTTTCCATGGCCAACTGTGGTCTTGTGGCTATTGCTATGCGGAGCAGGTTGGGAAGAGAGACTCAGTGCCTCTGGAGGAAAAGAGGTACAGCCAAAGCAGCTGGGCTCGGAATGAGGGGTAAGATCATAAGCCAGAGGCTGCCCGTGGCTCTAGGAGCTAGAAGGATGGGGAGCCAGGCTCCTTTAGGAAGGGGCCATCTCTGTTAGCACTTCATTCATCCAGGAGCCCGTGTGGGCCTTCTGCCTTGTGGGACAGAGTTGGGGGAGTTTCTGTGCTGGTTTTGGCCACTGACTTTGTTACAACACAGTGCTCTACCTAGTCCTCACCCTGCCCTCATGGTACTGCAGACATGACTTGGGTGTTTGACCATCACCAGCTTGCTCTCTGCTTTTCTTTGGGACAGCTCTAGGAAGCCATTCTCAGGTCAAGAGGACCTGTGTGTCCCTTCCTGTTTCTAAAGCTTCCTGATTGCCCTCTCCAGCCCTCCCACCGGACTCAGACTTTCCATGAGTCTGCGCTGTCTTGGGGGCTTGGGTTTGGTGGTGGGTGTGGCTAGGAGCACAGAGGGGTCTTCTGTGGGAGACTGGACAGCAGCTCTGTAGGCAAAAGCCTTCTCCAGGGCTCTGCACGGTGGATCCCAATGAAAAGAGGCAGGCCATGGTTTTAAGACACTTGTTATCATGGTGGGAAGAGGCTGCGTAAAACCATATCCCACTTCTCAGGGTGGGCCTGGGGTTAAATGCCTTTTACAGAGAGGAGTGACTGAGAGGAGTGTATGGGAAGGAAAGCTTATTGGCTAAGCCCTCCAGACCTTCAGGTACCTCATTAAAATAGAGATCTGTCTTGAGCCCATGTGGCCACAGGTCACGTCCTACATGTGGAAAGGCTTGGGGCATTGCCCTTATGTCACTAGGTACAAATCTATGGGGGCAGGCTGCGGTTAGTGACGGAGGTGTGGTGCTGGGGAACAGGCAAAGTGCCTACTGTATCTTCAGTAGGGGGGGCTTTTAGCCTTAGCTCAACCGGGGACCAGGTTATCTTTCATGGTCCCACATACCCTTAAGAGAATTTGGGCTGATCCATGGACCTAAGCATCATCCTTAGATGTGGGTATGGTAGCAGAGAGCAACCCAGATGGGAAAGGCAAGTCCTTCTTGGACCTGGAGCTATATGGGAATTTTCCACCACAGCTCATAAACAGGGGGAAGGCTGAGGGTCTTCTGAGACACATCCTGAATTTACCAAGAGTTTGGTTGCACTGAGCTTAGGGGTAGAGTCTATTGGATGTTGTCAGAAGTGACTGCCACTCACCTTACTCTGTGTCCACTTAACCTGTCACACTTCTGTCCCAGTCAGTACTGTGGAGAGAGATGGCCTGCAGGGCAGCAACCCCTCTCCTCAGGAGGACTGGCTTCAGAGGATTTTCTAGCCATGTGAATGTGAATGCCAAAGCATGGGGACAATCCTGACGGCCCAGCAAGCGCCCCATGTGAAGGGCAGGGTAGGGGACTAAATCAACACTGGACCCCTGGGCTAACCCACAGACTTCTCTGCACATGCACATGTCTTCCTTCCCACTGGGCCTGTTGTGCAGGTCTGTTATTTCTTGGCCTGAGAGCCCAGTTTTGGAGCTGGGCCATCCCAAAACAGAATCAGTGGGCGGCCCATCATGATTGCTGTGAGGGGTTTATCAATCAAGAAAGCCACCGGGTTTTAAAAGACACGTTTAAAGTGATCAAATGATCACTTGAACATTGGTTTTATTTGGGGGGGGGTGGTTTCTTTCCTCATGCTGGTCTGGCTGGGCTTCCTGTCTCCTGGGTCAGTGTGAGAGCTGTGCTCAGGTCTCCTTTAATCAGTGCTGGCTTCGAACCTGTCTCCGTCAGGGTTTCTATTCCTGCACAAACATTATGACCAAGAAGCAAGTTGGGGAGGAAAGGGTTTATTCAGCTTACACTTCCACATTGCTGTTCATCACCAAAGGAAGTCAGGACTGGAACTCAAGCAGGTCAGGAAGCTGGAGCTGAGGCAGAGGCCATGGAGGGATGTTACTTAATTAGTTACTGGCTTGCTCCCCAGCCTTGCTCAGCCCACTTTCTTATAGAACCCAGGTCTACCAGCCCAGGGATGGCCCACAATGGGCTGGGCCTCTCCCCCACCCCCAGTCACTAGTTGAGAAAATGCCTTACAGCTGAATCTCATGGAGGCATTTCCCCAACTGAGGCTTCTTTCTCTGTGATAACTCCAGTGTGTGTCAAGTTGACACAAAACCAGCCAGTACAGCACCCCTGGGTAACTTATGGTCTGCATCACTTCTGATTTAGAGTCAGCTGTTATGGAGGTAACTAAGCTGTCTGGGGTGGCACATGTCTGTATCCCCAGCACTTAGGCTGAGGCAGGAGAATCGGGAGCTCAAGACCAGATTGAGCTACACAGCAAACGTTAGACCAGTAGGGGCTACATGAAACTGCGTTACAAGAATTAAAATAAAACCCAGACAACAGCAACAAAAAAGCTGCCCAGGGTGTGTGACTGCTCTTTCTGTACTGTTCTCTTTCGACAGCCTCTGTGACTTGCATGCATGGTGCAAGAGAGAGTCTCAGCTTCACGTTAACACTTGAGCAATACTCCGGCAAACCTGGCAAGGCCCCAGAGTGTGCCCACGGTCCTGGCCATGTCTTCTGGTTCCAACTCTGGTAGCTGGAGAAAGGTCTGGAAACAGGTCAGCTAGGTTACTCTGTACAAGCCACCCTTCCAGGTCTGCCAATGTTTTCTGGACTCCAGGACCTGAAGTGGAAGGCCTGTGCCCTTGCATCTCGCACAGGGATGTCCCTTAAGGCCTTATTGTTTCCTGCCTCCCCTGGGGGGGGGGTGTTCAGTGTCCCTTGCCTCCGTGATGTCCTTCAAGGATAGAAATTCAAGGAACTATCCAGAGAAGCCTAAGGGGTCTTATGCTTGGCTTGACCATAGAAAGGAGCAAGCTGACTGTTTCTAGAAGGCCTTGGGGTCCACACGTATGTGCCTAGCTTGCTGCACTGTTGGAGTTGGAATATAGTTAGGGAAGCCACCCGTGTCCCCATGATGGGGCTCCTGAGGGAGGAAAGGGACACACCATATAGAGTTTGAGATTTATGATTTAACTTTTCCTGCCCCCAGGTTTTTACAAATAAACTGCCATCAGGAGAAAAATTCCTCCTACAGAAGGATGCTTTTCTCTGCATGTGTCCACTGTTCACATCCCAGGAAAAACTCCCCCCCCCCCACAGGAGGATACTTTTCTCACCTGTCCACTACTGATCCCTGCAAAGGAAAAAATGCCATCCGTGCCTTTTTGTAAAGAGCAATATAAATATATTTTCACATAGTTAAAAATACAATAAATAGGTGTTGGGTCATGACATGCACATCAGGGCTGTACAGCAGGGAGAGCTGGGGCCCTAGAGACTTCTAGGGCCTATGTATTTGAGGTAAAATGTGATAGCAACTGTCCCTTTAAGGCAGAATTCCTGCAGAAACAGGTTGGGAGCACCGAGATTGGGTGGCAGCCCTGGGCCTCAGCCTGAAGGACCCCAGGGTTACCTGAAACATGGCCGCCAGTCACCAGGACTGTGGTTCTGATACAGATCCCAGCTGGGGGAGGGGAAGAGCCAGCTCAGAGAGTGTAGGGAGGTGTACAGACATCTTCACCTGCCCCAGGACCAGAGAGAGCTGGGTGGGTCCTGCCCTGATGCATGTGGGGGCGGGGGAGACAGCGAGGGTCCAGGGTGACTTCAGCCAGTCCTCAGCTTCAGGACCCTGGAGAGGGGCTCTTTGGCGCTGGAGTAGATGAGGTACGAGCCGGCAGAGGTGTTAAAGGCCTCCCAGTCCCGGCAGCCAAAGGTGGGGAGTTTGTGCACCGCCACGAAGCCCTCATAACCTTGCCACCTGTAGGAGAGATAGTCAGCCTGGTCCCCTCGGCACCGATGCTCCCAGGGTCACGTGGGAAACTGAGGCCCCGGGGAGAAACTGCCCCCATCCCAGATCCCAGGGCAGCCTCACACTGAGCTGCAGTGTCTCTGAGCTAATATCCTCCAACATTATCTTGTCAAACCCAGCAGGTAAGGGCAGGCTCTGCCACATTGTGAGAAGCAGCCGTGTTGCCCGTGGGGCTGGACTATCTCAGCACAGTGATGCCCTCCACTGTGACCTCCTGGACATTCTTGCTTTCGCCCGTTCCCCTGGGTTAAAAGCATCTGTTTGCTGTTGATCAGCAGGGATGCTGCGTGTGTGGGTGGTGAGAGACTCCTCTCTGATTTTGAACAGTCCCGTGACCTTCCCAGACGGCACCTTCTACATGCTTGATGTGACATGAGGTCATTTTGCATTTCTACTCCTTTTTTTGAATGTTTTGTTTCTTTGCTTGTTTTTCAAGACAGGGTTCCTCTGTGTAGCCCTGGCTGTCCCGGAACTTACTCTGTAGACCAGGCTGGCTTCAAACTCAGAGATCTGCCTGCTTCTGCCTCCCAAGTGCTGAGCATGAACCCCCACTGCCCAGGTTATGTTTGGATTTTTAATTCATATGAAATTATTTTTTGTCCATGAATATAAAGTAACAATACCTATGCTCTGTTGTAGAGAGGTAAGTCTGTGAGATCTTTTATAAACAACACATCCTTCTCCATTGACTTGGAATTCAATAATTTATTGGGTTAGGCAACCATGGATTTCTACTTATTCTGGGCTGTATTCTATTCTATCTGTTTTTAATTTTTAAATTTTTTTTTTTTTTTTTTTTTTTTTTTTTTTTTTTTTTTTTTTTGCAGCGCTGGGAATGGAACCAGGGCTCAGGCACGGCAGGTAATTGCACTACCACTGCGCCATATTTCAGCCCAGTCACCTGAAAACTCACTTTAGGCAAAACCCACCCTAGTTTATTTACACATTCACAGGTTTTTTTCCTTCACTATTCCTGTGTGTATGTGTGCTTGTGTGTCGATGTGTGTGTTGTATGTCTATGTGTGTCTGTGTGTGTGGTGTCTGTATGTCTATGTGTGTGTGTGTGTGTGTGCTTGTGTGTTGATGAGTGTGTTGTATGTCTGTGTGTGTCTCTGTGTGTGTCTCTGTGTGTGGTGTCTGTATGTCTATGTGTGTGTGTGCTTGTGTGTCCATGTGTGTGTTGTATGTCTATGTGTGTGGTGTGTGTATGTCTATGTGTGGCTATGTGTGTGTATGTCTGTGTGTGCATGTATTGGTTTGCATGCACATAGAAATAGAATTGGGGTATCTTTCTCAATTACCCCCATCTTCTCAGGATCTCTCACAGAACCCACAGCTCATTGAATTGGCTGGGCCAGCTGAACAAAGAACTCCAGGGATGGGTTTATCTCCACATCCTCCGTGTTGGGACTACACACATGGGCTGGCTTTTGGGGGGGGACTGGGGATTAAACTTGGGTCTTTTTCAGTAAGCCCTTTACTGAGACATCTCCCAAGCCTTTTCAAATGTTTCTTGGCCACCATGACTCTTCAACATAAATTCATTTTTTTCTTTTATGTTTATTTTATGTGTATGAGTGTTTTGATTGTATGTGGCAGGTGTCCTGTGATTTTGGACAGTCCTGTGACCTTCCCAGACTTTGTGCATGCGTGGAATTGGAGTTACGAGTGGTTGGGAGTTACCATGTGGGTGGTTACCATCGGGGAGTCTTCTGGGAGAGCAGGGAGTGCTCTTAGCCACTGAGCCATCCCTTTAACAAACCCTTCAACATCTATTTTATCATGGTCAAGCCTATAGCAATGAATCTGGACGTCTAAGCAAAGCCATAACTTTCTCATAAACCATAGGTGGTGGAAGTATTTCAGGAGAGTAGAGACCTGAAGAAGCAGGTAAGCGTGAGGGAGAGGGGGGTCCCAAAGAAGTTCCAGAAACTGTCCTGGTGACAGGTGCAGAGAGAAGCAGCATCATATCCTTATGAAGTTATAGACTACAGGATGTCACAGACAAACTTCCTTTCCTCTCAGGAACCAGAGTCTGAGCTACAGTTGGAATTCCGGAAGGATGCAGAAATTCCGAGTCGGCAATTGGATTCTGGGATGAAGTAAGTCTGAGTTCAACGTCAGTGGCTTGGCTCTGAACTAACCTCTCACTGTCTGCCATCACACCAGCAGACCAGCCTCTCCCACCCCAAATGCTATGGATGCCTAGGGAAATGAGGAGCCAGGCAGTCTGTTCCCTCAGCATTAGATCAAAGCCCTAGGCAGAGCTGCTGGCAGCCACTGCTGCTGTCCAAGACCGTTCTAGAACTCTAAGCAAGTTAGGCATCTAACTAGGCAATAGAAGCCTTGCCAGGTGAGGGTGCCGCTACCTTCATGGCAGTGACAGAGTGTGGCGAGGGCCGTGGGACTCGAGAAGCCTTTAGAGTCATTAGATAATGTGTTCAGGTGACTAGCTGCAAAAACTGATGAAATTCTGGGAATGAACCGACGCCATTCATGGTTAAACATGAAAACCAGGCCCCCCACAATTCGCGCTTAGCATGCCCACTTACGCATCTCTTGCTGTCAATCATTATCTGAGGGGCGTGGCCCTCGGGTTGTAGCTGGTAACATGGGGGGGGGGAACACACTCCTCCCCCACACTCTGAACTCTAAGGTAGGAGGATGTCTGCTGATCTTCGGCAATCCTTACCTGTAAATAATACTGTTCACTGAGAAGGTGTTTCCATCAAAGGAGTTCGCAACCACCAGGAAGTGATCTTCTCCCACGGAGAAGAACTCCCAGTCCAGCGCACTGAGGAGACAGGGAGTGGGGTGGAAATACTAATGCTTTGGCAGAGCCGATGCCCGCCCCATGTTGGACTCTGGGCAGGTCTTGTCTCCTGAGTTACATTTCGCTCTCTCACTGTGCAACGTCTTCCTTCGTTTGATTTTTAAAACTTATCTTGGGGCGGGAGGGATGGCTCAGCGGTGAAGAGCACTCTCTGATCTTCCAGAGGTCCCCGTACCCACGTGGCAGCTCACAACTGCCTCGTTCCCAGCGGTGGGGGGACGTCTGGCATCTTCACACAGCATATATGCAGACAAAACACCAAGGCACATTAAAAAACAAAATTGAAAAATTGGAACAAATGGGCTAGAGAGATGACTCAACAGTTAAAAGCACTAGCTGCTCTTCCAGAGGTCCTGAGTTCAATTCCTAGCAAGCACTACCTCTTCCCTTGACTGTTGGCCTTAAGAGTTTTTTCTGTGGAGAGTCTAAATTGCCCCAGTGTTTTCTCTCTGGCTGAGGAGTGCCTGGCACTCCAGAGGGGGCTGTGAGCGTGTCTAATAGCTCTTAAGGAATAAAGAACCCCAATGGGAGCTCCTGATGCATTCTGGGTTGGTGACCACACTGGGCCTAGCCTGAAGCCCAGCCCTGTGACTTGATTGTAGAGAGACTTGTAGCCGCCCACCCATAAACTCAACCCCGCCCTTACAAACCACCTGGTTGGTACCTGCAGGTGGGGATATCCTGGAACTTGACGAAGGTCTGAGCCGTGACGTTCAGCTCGTAGATGACGGAACTGAGGACGTAGGTGTCGTTTTGTGCCTGCATGTGCACGACGTCGTAGCTGTGACTGTTCGCCACAGCGAGGAAGATCCTGTCGCCGATGTGGAAGACCTCCCAGTCGGCAGCGCCGAATGTCTGGAGTAAATGAAGAACGGCGGGGAGGAGGTCCGGGTGAGGATGGCTCCAGAGGCCACTGAGGCCACCTGGCTGCCATTCTTTTTACCAAGACGGTGTTCCTCTGCCCGCTTGCTCCAAAGGTCACTCAGCCCCATGAGGTGTGAGGTGGTGGGGGAATGGAGCCCTTACCACAGACCTGAAGCTTTGCAGATCCATGTGTATGAGGGGCCTACACAAAGGAAGCATGTGGCTGGGGTACATGTATGGAGGGAGTGGACTGGAGACATTCCCAATCCTGGTCCAGGAGAGGGAGTCCCTGAGCAATGTCACCAGAAAAGCCCTGGTGGGTATGTGACCGCCTGGGAAGACATCAAGATAGGAGGCTAGGGGACGGGGAGGCATGTGCTGGCCCGTATGGAGGTCTAAGGTTGAGAGCAGGGCTCTACCGGCGTTCAGGAACCTGACGCCACAGCCAGGGGCTCTGCATTCTTAGCTCCTGCTCAAGTCTGTGCCTTCCATCTTGGCCTACAGGGAGAGAGAAGCTACCTTGCAGAGCTGAGGGGTGAGCTCCGGAATTCAGCAGACCAGGAGGTGGAGCCTGTGGTGGGAGGAGGAGCTAGGATCAGGAGCCACAGTCCATCAGAGGGGGGAGGCTGGCACTGTGTGGTGTCAGGACCTCAAGAGAAAGGCTGCCCAGGAGTGAGGAGGGTGGGGGGTGCAGGACTGAGGCCGGGAACTAAAAGTGGAACTTAGGCACAGCACAGCAAAGACTAATTGTCAGAAGCTCAGCTCGCCTCAGAGCCAGAAAATGGCACATGCAACCACTATAAGGAATCACCACAGGCTGGAAAGATGGCTCAGTGGTTAAGAGTGCCGGCTGCCCTACCAGAGGTCCTGAGTTCAAATCCCAGCAACCACATGGTGGCTCACAACCATCTGTCATGAGATCTGATGCCCTCTTCTGGTGTGTCTGAAGACAGCGACAGTGTACTTATATGTAATAAATCTTAAAAAAAAAAAAAAAAGGAATCAGCATGTTTACTATCCAGGGACAGTTATGGGGGACAGGGGCGAACCCCGCATTTGGGTACATTTGATTTCTGCTGGAATGTGAGTTAGGTGACGACCCTATGTCTCAAGATAACACCTTGGGCCAGCATCTGCTGGAATTCTCACTGAACAATGAGGACCCGAACCCAGGACAGGGATGTTCAAGACACACAGCCAGTCGGAACCCATAGCTGCTTCTCTGAACAGGGCAGGGTATCCTGGGGCTGACCCAGGTTGTCCTGGCTGGGGACAGAGTAAGTCATGGTGTAGACTGTAGGCAGGTCAGTTGCATGCCCTTGCCACTGCTGATGCCAAGGAGCCTTCTGCTTGAATGGCATCTTGCACAGTCAGTGTGGGAAATGGCTTGGGAACTCCCATGTGTGTGTTCATATATGCAGGTATACATACATATGTATGCACATGTATGTGGGGGGCAGAGGTCAACCTCAAGCATTATTACCAAGTAACCATCTACTTAGTTATTTTAAGAGAGAGCCTCTCTGTGGGACCCGGGGTTCGTCGATTAAACTGTCGGTGAGTCCCTGGGATCACTCACCTCTGTCTCTCTAGAATTTAAGGTTAAAAGCACGTGTTTATTTACTACACACATAGATTTTGTTGTTTTTCTTTCAAGACAGAGTTTCTCTGTGTAGCCCTGGCTGTCCTAGAACTCACGCTGCAGACCAGGCTGGCCTCGAACTCACAGATCCACCTGCCTCTGCCTCCCAGTGCTGGGATTAATTTACGAGGGTTCTAGGGGCTAAATGGTAGGTAAGCACTTTACTACCTACTGAGCCATCTTCACAGCCCTCCTCTGAAGGCTTTTTACCTGCCCTCAGTATGGGTCAGTTAGCTCCTTGTCTGCACACTACCTATGAGAACCCTGTTCCCTCGCTGTCCATGGTCTGGCCAGCCAACAGAACATAACAGCATTTTTCTCCTTGTACAATAGAGGGCGCCAATACCCACTGAGCTCAGCCACCCAGGCATCGGGCAAGAACCAGCTGGGAATCCCAAGAGGAGGCCGCTGAAGGACTGACCCAGGACGAGCTTGAGAAAGCCTGAGAGGCATAAACTGAGATATGAGATATCAGGTATAGTCTGAGGAATGAGACAATAGAGGACGAGAGGTCCAGGAGTCCTGAGCCACGATGTCTGGGTGCAGAGCAGAGACTTTCTAGATCGGCCTGCCTTCCATGTACAGGGCTGTGCCCATCTGCTGGGACCAGTCCAGGGCCACCCCAGTTATCCTGCAGGAACTTCAGACTGCCAGACCCCCACCCAAGCAGGGCATGGCTCAGGCAGTGTCCTGACTGTCACTGTATTGCTTCTTGCAAGTACGTGCTGAGAAAATAGTCACCGCTGACCACATGCCTGTTACCTACTTGCAGGCGTACATACAGGCACACCGGTGCACTCCCGTGCCCACAACACGTGTACATGTTTATGCACATACATAAATCTGTGCACATATGCAGGAACATGTCCACACACGTGTATGACACATGTATACAATGTCTGTGCACATGCATTGTGAATGTATGCACAAACATGTATACCTGGATACACATCACGGGTTGGATGCACACTGGCCTGCAAGCATGTGTCTGAACATGTGCACACATGTGGACAGACAGGTGCCTGTGGGAATGCACATACACACCTACATACTATACATCTCTCTCATTATCAGGGCTTCATTCCTTTGAGCTCTGAGCTGCTTGCTGTCCTTTCATGTGCACTAATGGACCCTGAGGAGATTTGCACAGGAGGCCCTGGGGAGACCTAAGAGCACGCTCTCCTGGAACTGTGTAAGGGGTGTTAATGTCCCACTGGGGCCAGACCAGCCTCAGTGAATGCTAAGTGTCTTCCCTGCTACTCAGGAGCCCAGAGCTGGTGTGGAGTGTGGACCTAGCGAGTGTCTTTTTTTTTTTTTTTTTTTTTTAGGTTACAGGAGCATGCTGGTATGCCTTCCGCTTCATTCATCCTTCCTTCTCTGCCCTGTGTAGAAAGAAGCCGAACTTTGATCTTTCCGAGCTCCCCAGCCTCTGAACCAGTGAGCCAAATAAACTTCCTTTGTTTATAGATCACCCTACCTCAAAGATTCTTTTTTTTTTTAAAGATTTATTTATTTTATTCATATGAGTATATTAGTGTCTTCAGACACACCAGAAGAGGGCATCAGATCCCATGACAGATGGTTGTGAGCCACCATGTGGTTGCTGGGAATTGAACTCAGGGCCTCTTAAGAGCAGTCAGTGCTCTTAACTGCTGCTAATTTCTCCAGCCCTGTCCGAAATCTCAGAGATTCTGTTGGAGCAATGGACCAAGGGTCCCATCATGGAAGCCCTGGTCTCTACTCTAAGAGGAGGGCTCTGGAATTTCTTGAAACACTAGAGGATGTGACTAAGGAATGCCACACCTTTAAAGAGTCTCTTTCTGCACCACTCCACTGTCCCCAACCCACACCAGTGACAACCAGTCTCTGCTCAACTGGCCCTAGGCTGGAAAATTCCTGATGCCTGGAGTCTCCCTTTGAACCACTGTGCACTTACCCATGGTGCCCTGGGAGTTCCTGCCCTATGTATGGGAGCTTTTCAGGTTTGAGTGCCTGCACCACAGACCCTTCCAGAAAGGCATGCCCTGCAGAGGTGGGTGTGTCCCCACAGAGGGCAGGTAGTTCAGGGTATGTAGTTGAGACTGCTTCAAAGCTCATGTTCGTGACATTGTAAAATGCAAACGGTAAATGTACTAAGGCATCTCCAGGGCTGAAAGGATTTAGGCAAAGGAAGAGAGACATTGGCAAAGCATTAAAGTGGACTTCTGTAGGCTCTGAAGAGTTAGAGTGGGGCGGGGACGGGAGCGGGGGGCGGGGCCGGGGACCGGCTTGGGGCGGGGCGGGGAGCTGCTCCTAAGGGCAGCCGGCAGCTCCAGCGGGGCTGAGTCTGTCCCTCCTCTGGGGTGTCTTTGTTGACTCCCCAGTGGCTAGTGGCTTCTAGCAGCATCTGCCTCTGTACCCGCCCTCCACTGCTCTGTTCTAGCTGTGCCCCACCCCCTCCTTCAGCAGAGTCACTTTCGGGGCTGCCCTCTCCTGCAGCAGGGAGCCAGACCAGTCCCCAGGATTAGGGTTCTGCTCTGACCCTGTGCTAAATACGGAGTGGCCGCTGCCCTCTGTGCCTGTGCCCTCTACTAAGGTCACTGCTTGGAGCCCTGCTCGTCTTGACAAAAATATTTCTCTTCAGTGCAGCCCGCACAAACAGACCATGACCATAAAACTGTGTTTGTGCCACAAAACTAAGTACTCATAGGTCTTGCCAGCAGGGGTGGTGGACCAGCCAAGGGGTTTCCAAGTCGAAAGGGGACACTGATCCCCTCTGCCCCTGATTAGTGCAAGTTGCCTTGTTACACCCTGTAGACCTGGAGAGCCAGTGACTGATCAGAACCGGGGTGAGGGGGCAATGGGGAGGCCTGTTGTGACACCTTCTTAGTAACCCAGACTCAATACACCCAGGCTTTTCTCACGAGCCCAGGTGGCCAGAGACACAGTGAGGGCTCAGACCACCTGGGAAGACACCTGGCTCTTGTAGCATTCAGAAGGGACCACCTGGGAAGACACCTGGCTCTTGTAGCATTCGGAAGGGACCACCTGGGAAGACACCTGGCTCTTGTAGCATTTGGAAGGGACCACCTGGGAAGACACCTGGCTCTTGTAGCATTTGGAAGGGACAGGAACTCGGGCACTGGGGTCAGGGCCACACCATGCTGGCTTTCAGAGAACCTGCCCCTTAGTCATCCCGTTCAGCAGGTTCACACTACACATGGGGCCCATGCACTAGAGAACTCGGGCTCCTTACCAGGAATGACTGGAAGAGCTGGAAGGCACCGACAAGCCAGATATACAGGTGGGAATGCACCTGGGTGGAGGTGCCATTGAAGGTGTTGGCCACCACCAGGAAGGAGTAAGGCCCCACGGTGAAGAACTCCCAGTCGTAGGCACCAGATGTGGCAATAGATTGGTTGGCTTCAAAGAGCTGGCTGCTGGGATTCCACCTGTAGACCACGCTGTCGATGTTGTGGTTGTCCCCTGGAACCAAGGTCAGTGCTGGGGGGAGGGGCGCTGTTCCTGGGGGTTCACAGCTGCTTGCCAGACACAGCTTGGCCAGGGCATGGACAGCTACCATGCACGTTTCCTGCATCCCCAAGTTCCTCCCTTACTGCACCCCTCAGGCAGCCTCTTCCCCCAGCCTCTGAGGGGCAGAAGAAAAATCCCAGGGGGCCATCTGGACCCTCCCATATCTGAGCCCTACAGATCTCCAGACTCACCTCCTCCTGCCTTGGCCCTTCCCTACCCTAATAGATCAGGCTTGTTCATACCTCTCTTTCTGGAACTTCTTTCCCATGGTGCTCCCCAGAAATCGTCCATGAATGGTGCTCCCCAGGTGTTTTTCTCTCTTGTGACACACTATGGAAGCCCTCCCCCATGGGGCCCTTTAGAGAGGTTCTCCCTCATGATGCTCATGGAAGGCATCTCCTATGGTGATCTCTGGAGACCCTCTCTTGTGGTGCTCCCTGGAGGTCCTCCTCTTTAATCCTCCCTTCATGGTGTCTCCTAGAGGAGACCCCTGGGGCTGTGCTCCTATGGCCCTTCCTGGAAGGTCCTCCCTTATGGTCCTCCTCACCAGTGCCTGCTCTGCAGGAGTACTCCCTCTTTGGGGTACCCCCGTTGTCGGGGTCTTTGGCTTCTCTGAGTGTAGTGGCTAAGGCTTCACCTCCAAGTCTACCTGGTGAGCTGTGCACTTGGGTGGATGCTGGGCTGTGGAACCAATGGTTCAGAGCAACCATGCAGTTGGCCCCTGAAACATCCATCCTCGGTTTGAGAAGACTTGGCTGCCATAATGTCCAGGGCCTGGCCCAGACATCAGGTTCCCTAGCTGGCCCAGTCTGTGCCACCTGCTCTGACATTAAGGAGCCCACGCAGGACTCCTGAGCCTGCTGTCAGAAGAACAGCAACGGCAGCCTCCCAACTGGCTGCCTTTATTTATGGCCACACACCCACGGATGCTCATGCTTCCTCTATTGCCCTGGTTTACGGTCCTTATGCCACCGGCGAGCTGTGTTGACCTGGCTCAAGGCAAGTTGCTGGATACAGTCCATGCAGGGGCTCAGTGGCTTCCCTGTTCTCCTGTGACGGATGACTATGATGGAGTCTATGTGGCCTACCTCCGACCATGTGTTTCAGGGGTAAGCTGCAGGAAATGGGTCAAGCATGACTTACTGCTTGTGTGTTTGCACATGTGTGTGTGGTGGGGGGATGCATATGTACATGTGATATGTCCATGTGGAGGCTGCAGGCCGATCTCCAGTGTCATTCCTCGGTGACATTGTCCACCTTGTCTTTTTGATATAAGGCCTTTCAATGGCCTGAGGGGTCACCAATAAGGCCAAATTAGCTACAGTCCGCTACCCTAGTGCTGGGGTTACTAAGGCATGGCACCATGCTTAGCTGGGTGTCAAACTCAGGTTTGATTTTTTTTATTGGATATTCTCTGTGTTTACATTTTAAATGTTATTTCCCTTTCCCCCCCTTCCCGCTACCATGAAGGGGCTCCCTCTCCCAACCACCCTCTCCCACCTCAGTGCCTTGACGTCCCCTTACACTGGGAAAATGAGCCTTCTCTGGACCAAAGACCAAATCAAATTCTCTCACTGATGCCAGACAATGCTGTCCTCTGCTACATATGCACCTGGAGCCATGGGTCTCTCCATGTGTGCTCATTGGTCGGTGTTTCAGTCCCTGGGAGCTCTGGAGGGTTTGGTTGGTTGATATTGTTCTTCCCATGGGGTTGCAAACCCTCTCAGCTCCTTCAGTCCTTTCTCTAGCTCCTTTATTGGGCACCCCATGTTCAGTCCAATGATTAGCTGCAAGCATCCTCAACTGTATCTGTATGACTCTGGCAGAGCCTCTGAGGAGGCATCCATATCTGGCTCCTGCCAGTAGGCACTTCTTGGCATCAGCAATAGTGCTTGGGCAAACACAAGTTCTTAGTTTGTAAGACAAGTGCTTTACTGACAGCCATTTCCCAGCTCCAACACAACTGTGTGTGTGTGTGTGTGTGTATATGTATATGATGTATATGTATATGTGTGTATATATGTGTATATATGTGTATATATGTGTGTGCACATGTGTATGTATATATATGTATATATATGAAAAATCCACCCTTGCTCACAAGCTATGCAATGGTTTCCTTCCAGGTCAAAGGCTACATTTATCTTACCTTCTCGGTGGTTGGCTACCACCAGGAAGTGCTCTCCGTCTACCTCAAAGGCCTCCCAGTCACGGGCACTGTGGGTAGCGATCCTCTGGTAAAGGGTGAACTTCAGCTTTCTGGGGCTCCATTTGTAGATGACTGAGAACTCTTGACCCCTTTCATTTGGCCCAAAGTTAGCCACAGCCAGGAAGATCTGAAGGAGAAGCATTATCTTACATAGACCAGGAGCCCAATCTGCAGGAGTCTGAACGTCAGCATCTTTCCCACATCTACAGGGAAGGGTACAGGACAGACGGAACAGATCTGAGAGTCTTGGTGCTTAGACATGCTCAGGGCTCAACATCGCATGGTTGTGTGGTTCTCCCAGGGACAGAAAACATGGTTTCCAGTCCTCATGTGACCTTCTCCTGTCATGGTGTGAATGCCCTCTCCTGGTGTGAATGCCCTCTCCTGGAGTGAATGCCCTCTCCTGGTGTGAATGCCCTCTTCCTGTCCAGGTTCTCTGCTCACTCGAGCCCAGGTGGAAGGAACTATCCAAGACCAACTCTCAGGCCTTGGCCTCCAAAGAGCTGGTACTAACCACCATTTTCGCATTCTGGGTAGCCTGTGTGGTATAAAAGATACTCATTCTGAGATGTTCCCTGCACTGTGATTGGCCCAGTGAGGTTACTCCAACAGTGTTGTTGTTGTTGTTTAAATAATCTAACGTAGCCCAGGCTAGCCTCAAACTCTCTATGTGACTGGGGATGATTTTTTGAATGTCTGATCCTGCTGCCTCCATTCCCTGACGGATTATAAGATAATTATATAGCACACCCAGTTTATACGGGGCTGGGGCACAAACTTGGGGATCTGTGCATGCTGGGCAAACACTTTACCAGTCAAGCCACTTCCCCGCCTCCAGTCTGAACAGTTTTGGTTTGTAGTGAGTTATACAGGACTAGACAGACTTTTGAGCTGGTGCCACTTCTGCCCTGCGTGGAGTTGAACAGACTCCTCATAGGCACATTTCTACAGCCTACAACCTGTGACTCTGAGCCATCATCCCTCCTAGCAAGGGCTTGGAAGCCCAAGAGATGCTTCGGCCTGCAGAGTGCACAGGTATTCCAACCTGCGGACCCCATGGAGGCGCTTGTCAACAAGGAAGGGGAAGTCACCTGTACAGACTTGCCTTTTTCCCGATGGTGAAATGTCTCCATGACTGTGCCTGGTGTGTGGCGATGTTCTGATAGGAGACAAATTTCCCATCTGTCCACTTATAGATGGCTGATCTAGCCTTCCGATTGGCTGTGGCTGCGAAGAGCCCCACACCGGGGATATTGAACACCTCGATGCCCAGTGTCTCTGAGTTGGTGTGTAGACTCTGATGTTCTTCTACGTAATCCAGCTTGGTCTTGGCTTGGAATGGGAGGATGGGGACCTAGTCAGTGTGCATAGGAACGGAGCTGGGGGTTCTCTTGGGAGTGACTTCAGGAGCCCTGACATGACTTGGTTCCCAGGCTTATGCCCAGGGCCCTGGGATTTATGAAGATTTTTCTTGGAGCCCTGTCTTATCTATGTGGGAAAGGTCCATTAAAGGGAGGCTGTTTCTGTCTGCTAGGGTGCTTCAGTGTTTATCCCAGATGCAAACAGGATAAAAGAGAGGTGTGATTGCCTGTACTGCACCCTCTTCCAGACATTAGCTAGCTACCGGGGAAGAGTTGCCGAGAGAGGCCACATCTCTCATAACACACCCTAGATTTGCCTGTTTCTAGATTAAACACAGAGGCTTGATACTCCTGGAGTTCTGAGGCTATCTCTGGGGTTGGGGGAGGGACACCTGGGCTTGCATAGGTTGCTCTGGTGGCCACCTGCTACTGAGGTGGCTTTCCACTCTCTGAAGTGACCTTTATGGATGAATGGGACTTCAGTCCTTCAGCCTACCCTTTCCCAGAGGGCATGCAGCCAGATGCTCTATGTGCTTAGGATACTGTAGGGTTTGAATTCTGGGTCCAGCCTTACCTGTCAACACGGAAACCCATTCGCTGCCTGCGCACAGGTACAGCCCCTTCTGGGCAGCATCGAACCAGAACTGGGCACCCTCTGCCTTGGTGCATGGTGGCCGGGATCCCAGGGTTACTTTCATGTCAGCTTCTGTGGGGAAGATCAAGTCAAAGTGTCTGGCATAACAGGATTCCTTAGACAAGGATTCTATGTGAGGTGTCTAAGGCCAGTGGTCTTTCACCTTTGTACGTGGCTGAAGGGAGCCCTGACAGCACAGGTCATTGGAGATGTGTGTGGCTCTAATCATGATGTTCCCTGTGTGGCTGGCTAACCTTACTCACCTTCATCCTGGAGGGCACATCTCTCTGTTCTTTTGCTGTCACCCTGCAGACCCTCAATGACCCCACACTGCCCTAGAGGCCCTAGGTGCAAAGCCAAGGACAATATTCTCGAGTGTGTTTAGATCTCACTACTTCTAGCACCAACCTTAGTCTCATGTCAAAAATCCATAGTAAAAACCCAAATGCCTAACGCACACAGAGGGGGACGTCCTTTATTTATGATGTGAGAACCACAAGTTTTAGAGTACTGGCTGTCCCTCCCCTCAGCCTCTTTCTGCAGAGCAGGGGCTTATGTGTAGTAGGGGAGGGCTTCTTAAGAGTCTGTAAGGCAGGGGTTGTGATTTTTATAAATGGCTCAACATTGCAACTTAACTCTAGGACAGAGAAGATGGGGATCATAGAAAACATTTCCAGGGGATGTCATGGGCTGCAAGGCTAGCAGGAAACAGAGCTAGGTCTTGGCATGGGCTGGGCTGAGATTAGAATGACCTGGAGGGAGTAGCTAGGAGACATGAGCAATAGCTGGCCAGGAGTCCAGAGGAGAGAACCTTCTTGATGTGAACCATACCTTCCAGCTGCCCATGAAACCAAGAAAGGTGCTTGGTTGGCCTGTAGGCTATCCAAAAAGAGCCCTTCAAGGGACAGGTTGGAGGTTATTGCCTTTCTGATGGCCCTGAGTATCGTTCTGGCAACTGTGACAACTGCCCTTCTGCCACTGAGAGGTGCACACTGGAGAAGCCAAGAAAGGAGTCTGTGGGCTCAGGTGTTGCCAGGGTGGGAAGCAAGCCCCGCCTACTATACTAACCATAGGGATATTTCAGCACCTCGTTATCATCAGGCTTCTCCATGAGTCTCTTCAGCACCTGGGGGATGGACAGCTCAGCCAGCCTGGCGTTCCTGCTGGGACACAGCTGTGGGGTGGCATCTGAGCCAGGCAGCAGAACCAGCTGCCTTATCACACCCTGTGGGGGAAGAGAGTGAGGTACCACTGGCGTGTGTAGTTGCTGGGGACTTTGCTGGCTAACCTGCAGAGTGAGAGGTGTCTGGCTGTAGGTTTATTGGGGAGGCAAGGGGACAACTGCTTACTGCTCTTAGTGAAGGAGGGACTGTCCACATGGAACTGGAGTGACAAGGCCACATCTTTTCACCTGACTCAGCTACTCTTCCATCTCTTCTTTTGTCATTCATCCACCATGGATCCATCCACGGATCTATCTGTCTGTCTATCTATCTGTCTGTCTATCTATCTATCTATCTATCTATCTATCTATCATCTATCTATCTATCAAACTATCCATCCAACCATCTATCCATGTATACATACACCTACCCACTTACTTGTCCATCTTCCCAGCCATCAATGTCCATGGATCCAAAATCTATCAACCTATCTACCTATTCATTCATCTATCCATCCATCCATTCATCCATCTACTCATCCCTCTATTTACCCACTCAACCACTTACTAAATCATTTTTTCACCTTCCCATTCATCCATCTACCCACCCACCAACCCATCCAGCCAGCCACTGAGCCATCTACCCATATATGTATCTGCCCACTTCTCTGTCTATTCACTCATTCACCCACGCATGCATGTAAGCATCCATCCATCTGCCCATGCATCTATCCATATATCTGCTTTTCTTCATTTGCCCATCAAGCGTAACACAAGTACACTTCCATAGAGTGGTTACTATGGACACTACAGAGAATTGTAGATTCTAGGTATGGTGTAGAGTACAGATACCACACTAGCAGTGAGTACAACACAGGTATAGATGTGTGAATGAATGGATGGATAGATAGGTGTGTGTGTGTGTGTGTGTGTGTGTGTGTGTGTAAATATATGAGTGTATGGATGGATTGATGGATGGGTGGGTAGGCAAGAGGATGGATGAGTGGATGTATGGGTAGGTAGGTGAATGGATGGATGAGTGAATGGATGGGTTGTTAGGTGAGAGGATGGATGAGTGGATGGATGGGTGGGTGAATGAGTGGATGAGTGGATGGATGGGTGGGTAGGTGAATGGATGGATGGGTAGGTAAGTAGATGAATGGGAAAGTGAAAAATGAATGAGTAGATGGATGGGTGGGTAAATGGAGGAATGAGTAGATAGATGAATGGATGGATGGATAGAAGGATGGATAATGGATGGATGGATGGATGGATGGATGGGAAGGCTGGGTTCAAGCATCAGTTTGTCAGAGTGTTGGGGACAGGATTCCATGGTAGGAGATTCTGTAAGCAGGGACCCAGGAACCTTAAAGAATGTACTAGAAAACAGAAATAGCCAGTGAGAGCCCTGTGGTAGACTCTGTGACACCTTTGTGTTCCTGGCTCTCCCTTAGCACAGATGGCAATCTATCATCAGAAGCTTGTAACAGGCTGTCCCCATACATGTCCAGGGGGAGGGGTGCCGCTGGCAGCCCCTCTACACTCACTGTGAATCGGCCTTTGGTTCTCTTCCGGCTGCCAATGAAGAACTGGGCTCCTCTTACTGATAGGGTGGATGGGAAGGGAACATCAGCCATTCTGAAACACGAGTGGACAGCACTAGTGCCAATCACCCTCATTTGCTTATGAAGGTCGGGGATGGGGTCTCACATGGAAACAAGCGAGCATCCTGGGCAGCTGTGGCGACAGGCTCCATAGCAATTAGCGGTCCAGAACCTGCAGAGCACTGCCCTCCTCGGGCAGAGGAGGACTCCTCAGCTCCCCTGGCTCTAGTAGCCCCAGGGTCTCCTTTCCACCCTCCCTTTCTATATCCTTCTAGCTCCATCTTCCTCCCTTTGCATCTGAGCATGCTTGCACCTTTCCCCCCACATCTGTGGTCTCTACCTCCCCACCAGGACCCGTCTCCCCCAGCTAGCATCATCTTGATTTGGCTTAAGACCCATTTGGGACACAATGGCATATTCATAGTCCCCAGTGGACATGAGCTGAGATGGGGGCACATTACCCCAGGACAGAAGCTCCTGCAGGAATTTGTGATGGTGATACACATATGGGTCCTTTTTTCTACTTCCTGGTGAACCCTAAGGTCCTTCTCCTGTATCAGAGCCCCAGCCCTGTGTGTTTTCACACTGCCCAGGAGCAGGGCAGGATAATGGCTACAGGTAGGAGGGAGGCACCTTGCTGGAGACCCAGGAGGCTCGATTGCTATAAAGGTTAGAGGCACCGAGGAAGGCATAAAGGAGAGTAAACCAAGGGAGGGGACATGTGGCCAGAGCCTCTGCATAAGGAGCAGTGTGTCAATGCATGACTGTTCACCCTGGTAGCTCCCGCTTCCTCCTGCCCTAACTATCCGTTGCAGTATCCTAAGCTCCTGGCCAGGGGTTCCAGGGAGCAAGCCCTCCACCCGTAGCCCACCTCCACTCTGTGCTAGGTATCAGCCCAACCCACACCCTTATGGCTGGCCTGTATTCTCAACACAAGGGTCTCAGGTCGTCCTTGGCCACAGTTGCTCCAAGTAGGAGGGTTCTGACCCCCATTTGGGCCCCTCGATTTCTCAGAGCTGTGTGGAAGCCTGTCTCCCACAAGGTGGTCTGCCTTTGGAGCTAGCACCTAGTCTGCCTCAGATAAAGGATTTGGCAGGGCAGGGGGAGACTTATCCAGGGCCCACTCCCACTGCGCAGTGGCAGAACAGCCACTGGAATGGGTTTCTCAAATGACACACAACATGGTCGACCACTGGGATGCACAGCCTGGTACCTACATGTCCACTGGGAGGCCACAGTCCATGGTGAGGGAAAAGGATCCTTGGGATACAGCCAAGATCAGAGTATGCCATCGGCTGTCCATGAGGCCAGGGCTCCGGAAGGACACACGGGTCTGCCAGGCACCAGCCAGGTCCTCGCTGAGAAACAGGAAGTGCAGCTGTGTGGGTGAGTATCTCAGGCCGAGCAGTAGCGTGTCCCTCTCCTCCGCCAGCAGGGAGAGCAGGTATTCATTCTTCTGTGGAGAGCAGGGCCAGAGGTAGGGAGGAGCTGAAGGAAAGGGAGGAGGGAAGGACCAAGGACCGGCGAGACCAGTGGGGTGAAACAGATGGGAAGGAGGGCATAGCTGAGGGGAGAGGGGAGCAGGGCCTGGGAGGGGATGGGGAGAGGTGGTCATAGCAGGAGAGGGGGTGGGGCTGAGAGGAGGAGGGTGGAGCTAACCAGAGAGTGGGCGGAGCTAGTGGCGCCCTAACCAGCAGTACTTCTGGGAGGGAACTCAGTGAACTTCCTCACACCAACCCACTGCCCCCTCAGTACCAGAAGCCAAGTCTATGTGCATAACAGAGAGTTTTCCAGTAAGTTCTGACCTGCTCCATCTTGAAGGAGTCTGGAGGGCCTCACACCGAGTAAAACAAACCAGGCCAGAAGGATAGGTGCTGAGCTACTACTCTGTGTAGCTCCCAGAGACACAAACAACAGGTTGCTAAGGAGCAGGGCAGCTGGAGCAAAGGGCTTGGAGGTCACAGCATAGCTGGGGTTTGCCGAGAAGAATGTGCATGAAACTGAACTCTGTGCTGGTCGAGCTATGCTCACAAAGATGAACGCAGTAAATTCTATACTATGTGTGTTTTATTACAGTCATCAAAGCAGCATGCCTGCTGGGTTCTGTGGTTTCAAAAGTAACAGCCTCCTCCTTTCCACTGTGGGCTATTTATTTATTTAACACATCTCACCAAGCTCTTCTTAGCCTAACATAGGCCGTCTGAAGAGCTGAAAGGTAAGTCAGCTAGCTGATTGTATGCATGCTAGTGTGTACATGCTTACGATTTCTCGAGGCTCTTCTCCTGCGAGCCTGCACACCACTTCCATGGACCTGTTTGTTCTAAAGGGGCAGCCTGTGTGGTCCCCAGAATCGGCTCACTGTGCAGCGTGCCTTGGTCACAACGTGGGACCTGCTTGTTCAGTCTCCTTTGGGAACAGAGGGGGGAATCTTTATGCTCCTGAAGTTCTCACAATGGTAAGAGGGTGAGTCTGTTCCCCGGGGACTTCCAGGAAATGGTGTGAAGCTTAGAAACTGGCGGGTGACAAAGAACAGACCCCTCCCAGGAATGTCCAGGGTTTCAGGAGCCACAGAGAGGGAGCGAGGGGTGAAGAGTTAGAACTGGGAGGTATAGGTATTGAGGTCCCCAAAGTCCCACTAAGCACACGCAGCCGGTTCACACTGGTTTGAGTTGTCAAGAGCTCCCCCTGTCCAGGACCCTTGGTCTCATTTTGGATCCGTTACTTTTCGTTGCTGTGAATAATCACCATGGCTTATGGAAGAACTAGTTTATTTTAGCTTAGAGTCTGTAGAAGCAGGAGATTAATGGCAGCCAGTGCGTGGAGCAGGAAGCCAGAGATCACATCTCCAACCAGAAGCAGAAACCTGAGAACGTGAACTCAAATGGGGCCAAAGGTTTCAGCCCCCGGAACCTGCCCAGAGTGACTTACATCCTCAAGCAACCTTCTAAAACTTCCACAACCTCCCAAACAGATCTGTCCACCAGAGACCACATTTTCAAACAACCAATGATCCCCAGGGAGGCAGCTACTGTCTTTTGTCAACTGCTGAGCCCAGTCCTCTCCTGAAACACTCCTGGCTAAGGAGATGGGCATTTACTTGAACCACATGTTCCCGAGCATGAGAGTTAGTTAGAAAGAGTTTATTGAAGCCGTGGGCTGCTGACAGGCTGGTGTTGGGGGAAAGCAACCAGAGCAGAGGGACAGGAGAGACAGAGTCCCAGTGGACCAGCAGACCTCCTGGGAAGCAGCAGGAGAGGACAAGTCACAAGGGACAAGTTGGGGGCTCCATCCTGGGGGGAGTCTATCCCAGATCAGGATCAGACTGGAGAAGCTGAGAGGAGCCCCAGGGAGGGACCTGAGCCAGCTGACACCAGAACCAGGCCATCAGCAGCTGGACTTCTGGCCACAGCAGGCATGTCTGGAGCAGGCAGGGCGGCACAGCAGGGACACACAGGAGGCTGGGCGACAGCAGCTGGGCTGGCAGGAGGAGGCACAGCAAGAGGAGCTGGGCACACAGCAGGCAGGTCTGCACACAGGGCGGCACAGCAGGGACAGGCTGGAGCAGGGCTTGCAGCACACAGGCTTGCAGCACACAGGAGCACAGCAGGAGGGCTGGCAGCAGGAGGAGGCTCCAGAGCAGATGGGTGTGCAGCACACAGGCTTGCAGCACACAGGCACACAGCAGGAGGGCTGGCAGCAGGAGGACTGGCAGCTAGACTGCTGGCAGCAGGATCCAGAGCAGATGGGTGTGCAGCACACAGGCTTGCAGCAAAGGGTCACACAGCAGGGCTGCTGGCAGGGGGAGCAGGTGCAGCAAGCTGGCTGGCAGCTAGACTGCTGGCAGCATGAGGGTGTGCAGCAGGAAGATTGGCAGCAGGGGCTGGACACACAGCTCACTGGGGTGCAGACGAGGGTGAGGCAGGGGGCTGGGGCACAGCAGCTGGGGGCACAGCAGCTGGGGGCACAGCAGCTGGACTGGCAGCAGCTGGGGACACAGCAAGGAACACAGCAGCTGGGCTGGAAGCAGCTGGGCTGGCAGCAGCTGGGCTGGCAGCAGCTGGGCTGGCAGCAGCTGGGGGCACAGCAGCAGGGCTCACAGCAGCTCTCTGGACAGTCATCCACCTGCCAGGAGGTGTTGGTGCAAGCGTCAGAGCAGACGGACATGGTGGAGGCGGCCATGGCGGGGTTGGCTGGGAGGTAAGAACCTGTAAGTGTGTGTAACCGTGTGTGAGACTGTGTGTTTTATGTGCTATGTCCTCAGGCTTTTATACCAGACAGGCTATGTTTTCAGCCGGAAGCCTGCAGAACCTTCCTTCCTGGTGGGTATTTTGAGCGGCGTCCCGAAAGCCTTTGTTAATCTGTTTATTTACTGAAGAGTCACTCCTGAGTTCCATGTGCTGACTTAGCACCTTAGGGTGCTGCGGTGCCTGATCCTCTGAGTGGAGTCCTGGGTCTGGCTTTGTGAATGTACCACGTGTCTTGCCCCAAACACTGAGGACTTTGGCACGGGTCTGCAGATCATGAGACAGTGAGGGAAAGTGGAGGGGACAGATTCCTCCAGGCTTCCCAGAACAGCATCAGAGAAGGGAAGCAGAGAACAAAGTCCCACAATGGTGTGGACTGTGCACCTGAAACTCAACAGTAGGCTGTGTGCTCCCAGAGGCAGGAAACCTGTGCCTCGTGCACACGGATACCCTGGGAGCATTCAGACAGCCCCACAGCCAACCCGAGCCTGCTAGGATGGGTACTAAGCTGAGCTGAGGCTGTGGGATGACAGAGGTGGATAATACCAGAGAAGGGAGGGAGACAGGCTGGGCTTTAGCAAGAGGCTCTGAGAGCTCCTGTGTGGGAAAGAAGAGCTAAAGCCAGGGACAGTAGGCACCAAGTGACCCTCCTAAGCCTGCAGGGGCAAGTTAGCCTGCCCACCTGAAGCCACCAGCCAGCAGACCCACTCCCTTCCCTCCCCTCCATTGAATCCATTTTTTTTTTTTTTGTTGCTTATGATCTCAACTATTGAACTATTGAGCTATTGAACTATATATAGCTCAACCAACTATTGCATACAAAATTTACCTCTCTTTTTTATGGCTCAAGAATATTCCACTGTATTAATACCACGGTGTATGCATCCGGAGGCTGCTGGATATTTTACTCATCCCCTGTTTACTACAGACACAAATAAAGCTGCTATGACCAGTGTTTGTGTTTGGTGCTTCATGTGACAATGAGTTTTCTTTTCTCTAGAGTAAAGGCTCCGTGTAGCTTTCTTGGGTCAGGTGGTGGATGAATGTTTGTGTTCAGGATGTGCTTCCCCTAAGGGGCAGGGAATATGCATCCCGAAGTAGTGTGACTGGGTAGCACTCTTTTGTATTAATGGCAGGGTGCACTATCTGATGGCTTGTGCTGGGTTGAGGGTCTTTAATGGGCTCATCTGCCGAGCTGCCTTGTGTCTGCAGAGCATCCTACACACAGTGTGGAAGGCTGTACTCTCCCTTGGGATTCTTAGTCTCAGTGCCTCTAACAGGCTGTGGGGTTCCTGTTCTGTGTGTGTGGCATTTCCTGCTGAGAGTCTCACCTGCTTCCTTTCAGTCCAGCTATGCTACTTATATAATATACAACATATAACACATAACATATAACATGTAATGTACAATATTTAATATGTAATATATAACATAATATATAATGTATACTATATATTTAATAAAAATAGATAAAAGGCTTTCTTCTATATATATATATGCCTCTTTAAACTTTTTTTCTTTTGACCCAATGTACTGGCTGGTTTTGTGCATCAACTCAACACAAGCTGGAGTTATCACTGAGAAAGAAGTCTCCCTTGAGGAAATGCCTCCATGAGATCCAGCTGTAAGGCATTTTCTCAATTAGCAATCAAGGGAGGAGGGTCCCTTTTGGGTGGTGCCATCCTTGGGCTGGTAGACCTGGGTACTATAAGAAAGCCTTCCTCAGCACAGGTGCCCACCGCTGTGAGTCTCTCCCTTGGCAGAGCTTGTGCTGCATCTGCGCTGTGATGGTTGAGGGCCAGTGTCGCCTGACAGGATTTGGCATCACCCAGGGGCACACCTCTGGACATGTCAGTGAGGGTGTTTCCAGGGAGGCCTAACTGGGCAGGAAGAGCCACCAGGCTGGATGACTCCATCCTATGGGCTAGAGAGAGGGGGAGCTGAGCACCAGCGTGCATCTCTGCTTTCTGTGGACTCACCTCCTCACACTCCCACCATAGGGAACTGTGTCCTCCAACCATGAGCTAAAATGAACCCTTCCTCCCTTGCATTGTTCTGCTCAGGCAAGCATTTTTCACAATCCGATAAGCAACCCGCAGAAGAGACACCAGGGCTCAATGGAGGTAGGGGCATGGAATAGAATCTGCTCCTCATATCTGACACAGATCCTCATTCGTGCTGTAAAGGAATCTTACAGCCTAACTAAAAGAAAGACGGCTGAGAGAGCAGGCTAGACCAAGGAAGATACCCAGAAGGTAAGTGATGCTCACGGTGTAAACTTGGAAACCTGTGAAGTCCTCAGCAGGTAGCGTGGAGCATGTCTGTGATCTCAGCTAAGGCAAGAAGAGGATCCTGAGTTTGAGGGCAGTTTGTACTGTGTAGAAAAACCCTAGGGGGAAAGAGAGTTAGAGAGAGAACAAAAGAAGGAGAGAGATTGAGAGAGGGAGAAAGTGAGAGAGGAAGAAAGAACAAGAGAGTGAGGGAGAGAGAGAGAGGGAGAAGGAGAGAAAGAGTGAGGGAGAGCAGAAGAGTGAGAGAGGGGGGAGGGAGGGAGAGAGAGAGAAAGAGAGAGAACAGATGTTGGGGAGGAAGGATATTCTCCCTCAGCGCTCTGGGAATGCAGGATGGCTTAGGGCTGTGGAAGAACTTGGTGAGCTCTTAAAAAAAAAAAAAAAAAAAAACACTCTCCAACCACCCAGTATTCACACTCTGTGGTATTTATTAAAAGGAGCTGAAAAGCCAAGGCGTCACAGAAAGATCTATGAATGGATGCTCTTTAGTCACGATGGCAAAAGCTCCACAGAGCCATGCTGAGCCTCATCTGGGAGGGAAACACCCCGCGGGGAAGGAAGAGACCCTGCTAAGAAGGGAGAGACAGTGGGATGGGGAAGAATATGGGGGGACCCGGAGGGGCCTAGAAGGGCTTGGAGAATGTGGGAGAACACAGTAGGACCTGGAGAGGCACAAGCACCTTCTAAGTGTGATTCTCAGTAAGGGGAGCAGGCTGTAAAGGGATCCCTGGGAGTTGGTGTTCAGGGAGACAGGGTTCCAGAACCCTGAGGGCACACAAGACAGCAAAGCCTTCTGTAAGACACAGCAGTGATGGGTGTTAGCATTCCTAGGCTCCGCCCCACAGTTACCTGGCAACAGCCAGGTATCCCTCTTGCTCTCTTCTCCCTCTGTTTCTCCTCTCCCCATTCTCCCCCCTTCTCCCCACATGTTCATGGCCGGCCTCTACTCCTCTACTCTCTGTCTCTGTGTCTGTCTGTCTGTCTCTGCCTTTCTCTGTCTCTACTACCCCCTCAACTCCCCTCCCCATGCCCTAAATAAACTCTATTCCACTATACCCCTCACATGGCTGGCACCTCAGAGAAGGGATGCCTCAGCATGGGCCCTCGGAGACATCCCCTTCCACCTCACCATACTGCACCTCTACCATATTCCTGGTTTTTTCTTTCTTTTTAGAAAAAAACTACAATGGGGCTGTGTGTGTCACTCAATTGTCAAAGTCCTCAGCATGTCTGACCCCAAGAGTAGAGTTGGTGGCAAAGCCAGATCCCTGGGTTCCAGCATCTCAGGGCAAGGCGTTGGCCTGTTGCTCCAGCTCAGCCATTTCGTCCTGTGAAGTTCTCATGGGCAGTACCTGAGCCAGACCTGTGGCTTATTGGCTTGACCATAGCCTTTAGTGGCGGTGACTCTCATCCCCAATTCATCAATGCCCCTCTTCCAAACAGTGTTCCTTTCCAGCCTCACTCTGGCTTTCTTTCTCTAACCATCTTCCCATCTTTGAGCAACTGCTCCCCCCCACCCCCCGTTTTTAACTTCTTGGCTATATGGGGTAGGTGAGGTCGGTGGGTTCCCGTCAACTGATTGATCACCTACTGGGCTAAGTTTTCTTGCCTTGGGCACCTACTAAACTGAATGACTCTGTGGTTGGATGCTGTCTTTCAGGGATCACTCAAGGGCTGGGTGACATCAGACTGGTAACTCAGGACTCCACTTAGGTACTCTGATAGTAAATTAGGTCAGGTAATTTCTCTGACTCACTTCAGAGAAATTCCCCTCAGGGTTCTACCCCGGGTGCTAAAGATAGGCTTCATGCCTGGGAGATGTCCTGAGTCCCACTGTCTGTTTCCTGGGGATTTCTTATCAGCAGTTTCTCCTTGCAGGCTATGTGTGTGTCTGAGATAATCACCCATTAGACAATGGGAACTCTCTGGAGATGATGGGGACCTTTTCCAGATATGGGGAAGCATCACTGTTGGGATTCTATAAACCACACCCCACAGTTCCCTGGAAACAGCCAGGTATACCCAACCCCACAGTTACCTGGCAACAGTCAGGTATGCTCCGCCCAGTTACCTGCCGCTATAAAAGGGGCTGCTTGCCCCCTCCTCTCTTGTGTTCCTGCTCTTTGCTCTTCCACTCTTGCTCTCCCCCTTACCCCCCTCTCCCCATTCCTTTCGTCCCTGTCCCTCTCTCTTCACGTGCTCATGGCTGACTTCTGCTTCTTACTCCTCTTCTCCCTTTGCCCCTACTATCCTCTTAACTCCCCCATGCCCAGAATAAACTCTATTCTGTACTCTACCATCCTGTGGCTGGTCCCTCCGGGGAAGAGATTCCCAACACGGGTCCCCCAGAGGCATCTCTCTTGCCCCCAGGCTTCACCACACCTCCACGGAGCATATCTACCCCCCCACCCACTCTCTTCATTCTTTCCCTACCATTGACGCTGAGACTCGGAACATCATCTTTCTCCTAACATTCTTTCCTTTCAATCACTGCAGCATCTCACTCTTACACTCTGTACAGAACAAGACACTGAGCACCACAGGGCAGCCTCAGGGCAGGTGGTCAGCATCTACTCCATTACAGTGCTAAGACCGTCCCTCCTGCAGACAACCACAGCTACTGGAGACCGACATCCACTTAAGCCACGTTTCTCAGAGCATGAGAAGAGATGCAGGACGTTAGAAGAGTTTATTGACGATGTGAACTGCCCAACGGCTTGTGCCAAAGACAACTGGCCAGAACAGAGGGACAGTGCAGAGGGACAGTGACCCAGGGTGCAGGTGAGGTTCTTGGGAGTCAGGGGCCATAGCTCAAGCCAGTGTATAGAAAATATTGAGGCTCTGTTGTGGGATGATCCCACATCAGGAACAGAGTAAAGGAGTTGAGAGGAATCAGGAAGGAGGACGCAAGCCTACAGTAGCCAGGCCATCAGCAGCTGGACTTCTGGCCACAGCAGGCCTGTCTGGAGCAGGCAGGGCGGCACAGCAGGGACACACAGGAGGCTGGGCGACAGCAGCTGGGCTGGCAGGAGGAGGCACAGCAAGAGGAGCTGGGTACACAGCAGGCAGGTCTGCACACAGGGCGGCACAGCAGGGACAGGCTGGAGCAGGGCTTGCAGCACACAGGCTTGCAGCACACAGGAGCACAGCAGGAGGGCTGGCAGCAGGAGGAGGCTCCAGAGCAGATGGGTGTGCAGCACACAGGCTTGCAGCACACAGGAGCACAGCAGGAGGGCTGGCAGCAGGAGGACTGGCAGCTAGACTGCTGGTAGCATGATCCAGAGCAGATGGGTGTGCAGCACACAGGCTTGCAGCAAAGGGTCACACAGCAGGGCTGCTGGCAGGGGGAGCAGGTGCAGCAAGCTGGCTGGCAGCTAGACTGCTGACAGCATGAGGGTGTGCAGCAGGAAGATTGGCAGCAGGGGCTGGACACACAGCTCACTGGGGTGCAGAGGAGGCAAGGGGTTGGGGCACAGCAGCTGGACTGGCAGCAGCTGGGGACACAGCAGCTGGGGACACAGCAGCTGGGGACACAGCAGCTGGGGACACAGCAGCTGGACTGGCAGCAGCTGGGGGCACAGCAGCTGGGCTCACAGCAGCAGGGCTCACAGCAGCTCTCTGGACAGTCATCCACCTGCCAGGAGGCGTTGGTGCAAGCGTCAGAGCAGACGGACCTGGTGGAGGCGGCCATGGCAGAGCTGGGTTGGAGGAGAGTGTGAGCGTGTGAGTGAGTGTGTGAGTGTGGGAAGGTGTGTGTGAGGTGCTGGGCTGTGGCTTTTATGCCCCTGTGCTGTTGTTGGTCCCCCTTCCTTGTTGCTGAGCCTCATGGCTGTCATCCGGGTGTTTGTTTGTCTGGGACGTTGTTGTCAGGTCTGTTTCCTGCCTGCGTGTGGTGCTGGGAGCAGCGATGGAGCATCTGTGAGGCTGTGTGAGCTGTGCGGTCGGGCTGTCATAGGAGGGCTGCAGGGATGTCACCCAGCCTCGGCCGGCTGCCAGGGCTCTGGCTCCCTCTGCAAGAATTAGTGCCAGGGGAGAAATTTGCTCAGTACCCCCTCCCAGAACCTTGCTCTGAATGACAGTTGTCACTTTGTGGTAGTGCCCAGAGGCCACAGGTGTGCAGTGACCTGCCCAGGGCTCCTGGATATGAGGGCACAGCATCCGGCTAATAACCCCCTGTCCGTGTCTCGCTACAGCATCTCCTCAGCTCCTGCACCTCTCTGCGGCGCCCTGTGACACTGTCCACCCTGTCCTCGGGGCTAAGGCTGCAGGAAGCTGAGCCCATCTCCTTGGCAGGTTGGCTACTCCTGGTCGGGTTACAAGTTCTGACCATGAGGGGCTCCATGTGGGATGGTGTCCATGTGCCTTGTCTGCCTCCTACCCAATCCTCCCACTTCTCTGCCTGGCTTCTCCTGGCTAGCCTTTCTCACCCTCCCTACGGATCAGTCTCACACCTCTGTAACTACGTGGATTTGTTTTACACCTATTTATATAAAAGTTTTCACTACTGGTTTCCTTATTAGACGCATACCCCGCACTTGGGTGGAATGACCATTGGGGCCTTCTGAAGCGCGTGTGCAGCTATAAGCTAAGGCTTAGCCTCTTAGTAACACCCGCGTCTGGGGCTAGTCTTTCCATACGGGTTTTTTTTTTTTTTTTTTTTTTTTTAAAGTAGCACAGACTGACCTGTGTGGCCAGTTGCCATTCCACACCCAGCATGTCCCAGGTTGAAAGAGGTGTCGCGGTGTTCACTCAGCTCAGTGTAGGTCATCTCATGTGGCCCCAGAGAGACTCCTGCCCCAGAGAGTGGGAGACTAGTGCAGGCTAGAGGCCATGACGTCCACACCCTCTCCAGAGCCAAGTATGTGGCAGGTGCCGGGATGGAAGTATCAAGTGCATTGTGGGTAGAGGGTGGATGGAAGATTGTGTGCTGCTCTGCTTGGGCTGTGGATTTCACTCTATGTTGAAGGCCAGAGCGGTTCGGTAACCAGCTCCACCCCTGCCCAGCTTTCTTGCTCTGTCTAGTTTCCTCCCCTTCTCCTTCCAAAGCACACTGCGTCCCCACAGCCCGAATCCGGTTTGTCTCATTCACTGTCTAGTCTCCAAAGACCTGGCGTGGTTACCTCTCAGCAGAAGGTCTCCGAAGTCATGGAAACCTGTCCTTTTGCAGAGAAATTGTTACGGGATGGCTGCATTTGGGAAAGATACAGGTTGGACAACTCATTCTGATTCTGCCTGAGACTCCCTGCTGACCATACTTGGTTGTGATTCCTATTATCTCTCTGTGTCCTTTGAGCCCAATAAATTGCTTTCCATACACTTGTGCTCTCTTTTATCCACATATACTCTTCAAGGTGAAGATTGAGACAAGCTCTCACTATGCAGCCTTGGATGGACTAAAGTTTACTATGTGCACCAGGCTGACCTTGAACTCATAAAGACCTGCCTGCCTCTGCCTCTCAAGTGCCTATATACTTTTAAAAAATGATTAATTTTCATTTTACATGTACAGTGTTCTGTTTTCATGTATGTCCATGTACTACAAACTACTACAAGGGAGAGGGTGCCTGATCCCTTGGAACTGGAGTCAAGGAGGTTGTAAGCCACCATATGGTTGCTGGGAATCCAGCCTTGGGGACAATCCTTATGGCTGAGTCTGGCTTGACCTGAAGGTCTGTTTGCAGGCACCAGGAGGCACAGGGATAGCTGAGACTTGAGGGACCAAATCCCTGTCACCGGGAAAGCCCTGGATGGGGTCTGCATTACTGTAGATTTTCCTCTCTAGGCGCCGACTGAGTCTCAGCTCACTGGTAAGAGGCCAAGAAACTGACCAGAGACTCTCATGCTCTTGGAACTGGAGGAGAAAACACAGAAGGGTCTGGAATGCACTGGCTTTCAGAAGCAAACACTGACTGTCTATGCAGGACTCTCCCTGGGGTAAAACAGTTCAAAAACTATACGGCCTGGTCTATAAGTCAGCTCACAGACTGTTTGCCAGAGACACAGCCATCCCATCTGAACCAGACAATAGTATCAGAGACTTAAGGGATCTTAGATTTACATATATTGAAATTCTTGCCATTGGTAAAGTGTTACCAAGCATGCTGAAGACAAAGACTAGTTGACCAAGAGTCGACAGAAGAGCAAACAATAGATCTAGATATTAAAACAGCCTCACCTGGACTTAAGACAACTCAGACGGGCTGGGGGCATAGCTTAGCCCCAGACAGAGTAAATGCCAAGGATGTACAAAGCCCTGGGTTTGGTCCCCAGTACTACCAAAAATATAAAATAAAATAAAAGAGGGTAACCATGGAGATGCTCCTGTTTCTCTTCAGGTCAAATGAAATGTTTGCCTTTAAGGGTCAGTGATAAATCTTTCAGAAGAACTGGGAGAAAGATGAAGATTTCTTCAGTGGCAACTTGTAGTCCACAACTAATCATCAAATCCTAGATACGAAAAACACGAAATCTGAGGTTTCAAGTCTGTAGCAGATTAGATCAACAGCACATCAGACAAGCTTGAAGAGAGAAAGGAGGCGAGGGGCTTGCTGACTGAATACAGGGGTGGGAGAGGGAGAAGCAGAGATGAAGCAATGTGCAGACACAGTGCTGGGGACTGTTTGAATCCTGGAAAGAGAGACGGAGGGGGGATGGGTGGGGGAGGGGGAGGGGTAGGGGAAGGGGGAGGGGTGGGGGAGGGAGATGGGTAGGGGAGGGGGATGGGGAGGGGAAGGGGGAATGGTGGGGGTGAGGTATTTGAATACAAATAGGCTTTAAACAGATGGAAAACACTGTTTCACAAGTACAAAGTGTATTTTAGGTACAAGTTAAAGAGTTTAGTGGGACTGGAGCTGCCCCAGCTAAGTCAGTTAATACACTGACAGCTCTTCCAGAGGTCCTGAGTTCAATTTCCAACAACCACATAGTGGCTTACAACCATATGTAATGGAATCCAGTGACCTCTCTTCTGGTGTGTCTGAAGACAGCAACAGTGTACTCACATACAAAAAAATAAATATTTGTGATGGGGGTGGGGAGTTTAGTGAAACCTTACATAGGAATCCACACATGCACATCAGGACTGAAATACACTGATGGTCAGTAGGGTGGGAAGAGACATGGCTCCTTCTACAAAGCTGCATGATTGACAGATGAGCCCTCGGTGGGAAGACAGAGACCAGGAGGCCATGGAAGCATCCTCTCTCATCAGAAAGATGCCAAGTGCCAAGCATAGAGCTCTGTGCCCACAGAGAATGCCTTTGGAGATGAGAGCCAGGCTCCAGTACCCTGAGGCACAGATCCCGAGAAAGCACTGAAGTATCACAGAGGAAAGGCTTGTGGGTAAACGGAGAACTGCTGACTGTAAGCCTTTATGGAGGTAGAATATGCAGAAGGAAGATGAGAATGTTCTGGAGTTAAAGGGACTCAATGCACTGTATCAGGCTGGAGGGATGGCTCAGTGGTTAAGAGCACTGACTGCTCTTCCAGAGGTACTGAATTCAAATCCCAGTAACCACATGGGGGGCTCACAACCATCTGTAATAAGATCTGATGCCCTCTTCTGGTGTGTCTGAAGATAGCTACAGTGTACTCACATATAATGAATAAATAAATTTTAAAAATACACTGTATCTCCCAAGTAAGTTGCATAGATGTGCTGACATCTGTGTTCCCGAGTCTCAAATCTAGAGCTGTCATTGAATCACTGTCCTGGGTTAAGTGGGGGCAGCAGCTGAGAACCAATCTAAGGAAATGTGATGACTTGGCAAGTGGTGTAACTTCATGCTTCTCACTGCTTCTCAGCTCTGTCTGCATGGTCCACGGCGATAGAGGTGAAAAACCTCGTGCGTGATTCTGTGTCTAGGACATTTCTGGGAAAGGCTGTGGTTCAGAAGTGAGATGGCCCCACAGGCTCATGTGTTTGGATATTTGACCCCTACCTGGTGGCTCAACTTTGCAGGGTTGCACAACCCTCTGGTAAGTGGAGCTTGGCCTGAAGAAAGGTTATTGGGGTGTGGGGGTGGGGTAGGGCTTGAGATTTTATAGTCAGCCTCACCTCCGGTCTGTTTCTGGACAAACTGCCTCACACTCCTCGCACCAAGTCATCCCTGTCTACCATGATGGTCGGTGCCGCTCAGACTCTGAGCCAGCAGAACAAATGAAAACGGGAAACCTCGGTGGTGGGGGACCCTCTAGAATGTACCAGAGACATGGAGGTGAGAGACTCTCAGGGACCTTAGATGAAATGGCTAACAGTGGGGAGAGGGAACCTGTAAAATCCACCTCCAGCAGAAAGATGATTGAGAAAGAAAATTGAGTGGAGAGATGGGGTTGCTATCTGTCTTAGTCATGACCAAGAAGCAAGTTGGGGAGGAAAGGGTTTATTCAGCTTACACTTCCACACTGCTGTTCATCACCAAAGGAAGTCAGGACTGGAACTCAAGCAGGTCAGGAAGCAGGAGCTGATGCAGAGGCCATGGAGGGATGTCACTTACTGGCTTGCTTCCCCTGGCTTGCTCAGCTTGCTTTCTTATAGAACCCAGGTCTACCAGCCCAGAGATGGCACCACCCACAATTATGGGCCCTCCCCCTTGATCTCTAGTTGAGAAAATGCCTTACAGCTGGATCTCATGGAGGCCTTTCTTCAAGAGAGGCTCCTTTCTCTGTGATAATTCCAGCTTGTGTCAAGTTGACACACAACCAGCCAGTATACCATCCCACAGTCAAAAACTCTACCCCAGAATTGATACTCTCTAAAAGAACTGCAGGGACAAAAACGGAGAAGAGACTGAGGGAAAAGGGGGTCCAGTGATTGGTCCAACTTGGGATTCATCTCAAGGGGAGGCTCCAAGGTCTGACACTATTACTGATGCTATGGTGTGCTTACAGAGAGGAGCCTAGCATGGCTGCCCTCTGAGAGGCCCAAACAGCAGCTGACTGAGACAGATGCAGATACTTACACCCAACCAGTGGACTGAAGCTGGGAACCCCTGTGGTTGAACTATGGAAAGGCTGGAAGAAGCTGAGGAGGAGGGCGACCCCATAAGAAGACTATCAGTCTCAACAAACCTGGAGCCCTGAGATCTCTCAGACACTGAGCCACCAACCAGGCAGCAAACAGCCCTGACACATATGCAGCAGAGGACTGCCTGGTCTGGCCTCGGTGAGAAAAGACACACCTAACCCTCGAGAGACTTGAAACCCTAGGTTGTGGAGAGGCCTGGTGGGGTGGGATGAGATGGGGGTGAAAACATCCTTTTGAAGCCTGCGGTGGGGGCTGGGGGTGGGGGTGAACGTGGGGAGAAGGAATGGGATGAAGAACTGTCTGAGGGCAGACTGATAATAATATAATAATATTATATATATAATATTAAAGATTAAAAAAAAAAACAAGGGCTGGAGAGGTGGCTCACAGGTTAGGAGCACTGACTGCTCTTCTGGAGGTCCTGAGTTCAATTCCCAGCAACCACATGGTGGCTCACAATCATCTGTAATGGGATCTAATGCCCTCTTCTGGTGTGTCTGAGGACAGCGACGGTGTACTCACATACATAAAATAAATAAGTCTTCAAAAAATTTAAAAAACAAACAAACAGAAACCTGTTCCTTATACTGGCTCTTTCAGGGATCTGCCATTCTGTCCCTTGGCTCTTCTGCCCTTCCCCCCCACCCCTGGCTGCCATGGCCCTACAGGGAAATCTCCACTTGAGCAGGTCTTACTTTCCAAGTCAAGAATTGCTACTGGATTTCCTTCCATTTTCCTTTCATTGTGACCTGGTTTATCTCAGCTGTCTGTGGTCTGTCTGGTCAAAGCTTTCTGTCTAGCAGATCAGATCTGAAGGCCTTCTTCATCAAGTGCAGTGTCTGGGTTAGCCTGGGAGCATTTTCTAGATGTTTCCTTCTGTACCCAGCTCCTGTTCCCTTCTCTGCCAGACGCGAAACTTTCTGACACTGGACAGTGAGCTCTGAAGGCTGCTTCTGGATTTCTGTGCTTCTCTCCACCTCCCTGCAGCCTGTTTGTACCGATAAACTTCCACCATAAACCTGTTAATTTTGTCTTACAATTTTTCTGAGGCAGCCTCAGAACTGTTCCATTAAGTTAGTGCCCGGGCACCGATTTGGCTGAGTCCCTTAAATGCCTGGTGTCATAGTTTGGATTTCTTTTTTAAAGATTTATTTTATGTATGCAAGTACACTGTCATTCTCTTCAGACTTACCAGAAGAGGGCACCGGATCCCATTACAGATGGTTGTGAGCCACCATGTGGTTGCTGGGAGTTGAACTCAGGACCTCTGGAAGATCAGTCAGTGCTCTTAACCTCTGAGCTATCTTTCTAGCCCATGGTTTGGATTTTAAATGACTCCCAAAGACTGAAAAGCTAATTGGTCCCCGACTTGCGGTGCTACTAGGGTGAGCAGGGACCCTTTGGGGGATGGACTTGGTAGAAGGAACTTAGATCACTGAGTTTGCCTGTGAAGGAACCCTGACCCTTTGCCATTTCTTCCCAATATCAGTAAGATGAGCATCTCCCATGTTATGCATCCCCACGGTGAGACTGAGCCAAAACAAACCTTTTTTCCTTATCCTATGTTTACCTCAGGTATCTTTTCACAGTGACAAAAAAAAAAAAAAAAAAAAAAAAAAAAAAATTCCCCCTAAGCTTTGTAGCTATTGTGTATTTACCCAAGGCTTCCCCTCAGTTCCGGGCTATCAGTTTCCACCCTCCTCCTCTTCACTTCCTGTTACACCCTCACTTCCTGTTTGCTCAGGGCTCAAAGCTGAAGACTGACTCTCTCAGCATGTGCTGCTGAGGTCATGTTTGGAACTTTCTAGACTCCCGGGACTGCTTCGAAACCCTAATTTCTCAGAGCATTTGGTCCCCAGCTTCACTCAGCCGCTTACCCAGGTCTCCTCCACCCAGGTGTCCACAGGCGACACTCTATACCTAACAGATGTCATCTCCGTAGCCAGCAAGGGCTGAACCAGAGGAACCAAAGTGGTCTTACCAGGGAGCCTCAGACAGGTGACAACAGTTGACTACACGTCCTGATTTCTGTTGCTTCGATAAAACACTCCAACCTAGGCCAGCTTAGGGGAGGCCCCACTCCATCCCTGAAGGAAGTCATGGGGGAACTCAAGCAGGAACTTGATGTGAACAGCAAGGGCATGGCTTGCTCACAGACTCGTGCTCAGCTAGCTTTATTTATTTTCGAGATTATAATTTAGCTATATCATTTCCCCTTCCCTTTCCTTGACCCAGCTCTTCCTGTATATTATATACCTCCTTGCTTTCATTCAAATCCATGGTCTCTTTTTATGTAATTGTTACACACACACATACATAACACACATCTGCTGCTTGGATCCATCCATCCATCCATCCATCCATCCATCCACATCCACCCATCCATCCATCCATCCATCCATCCACCCATCCATCCATCCATCCATCCATCTATCCATCCATCCATTCCTAAAAATATAAACACAACCTGCTCACTTCATATGATGCTACTTGTATGTGTATGTTTGTGGGACTGGCCACTTGCGACTGGACAACCGGTTGCTGTGCTCTTCCCTGGGGAGACTGTTTCTCCCCCTCTCAGCATTTCTTATTTGCCTGCAGTTCTTTGTGTAGGGCTGAGCCCATTTGAGCATGTCATTGATTTCATCCTTGTTTGGCTCATGTTTAGTAGCAGTGTTGGCGAGACCTCATGGGTGCAGTTTCCCTGGCTTCTCCAGGAGACACAATCCTACAGCAAACTTCCTGTTCCTCTGTCTCCTACAGTCTTTCCATCCGCTCTTCCGAAATCACCCCTGAGCCTTGAGTGAAGGACAGTATTATGGAGACGTCAGTGGGCACTGGGCTCCATTTTTATCGCTTTTCTGTTATCATCTTTGTCTGTTGCAAAGGTGTTTCCTTGATTAGGGCTGAGAACTACACTCATCTGTGGGTAGAAGAATAAATATTTGAAATGTAGTTAGGGATTATGCTGGTGTAGATTTCACTTGCCCTGGGTAGTTGGCTAGGTTTCTAGTACCAGGTATGACTTGCTTCTTGATGAGTGGGTAGCTAGTTTTCTTATACAGCCAGAACTACAGGCTTAGGGAATGGCGCCACTTAGAGTGGGCCCTCCTCCATCAGTTAACAATCAAGCTTATGTCCCACAGACACGTCCACAGGCCAGTATGATCTGGACAATCCCTCATTTGAGATCCACTTCTCAGAGGACTCTAGGTTGGGTCAAAGTTCCTCAGAAACATGTCCGCTTTTTTCCAGGTACCAGTTTCACACAGGAACTGTACCTATCGCTCGGGACTGGGCCTGAGGCAGGGCAGGGTTGGGAGGTAAAGGTGACAGAGCTCTCCTGGTTGTGCCTGATGTTTCTATGGTTTAGTGTCCTGTGAATATTTCCTGAGCACTACACTGCCAGTTCTAAGAGTTCTATAGGCCCACTCTAGGTGGCGCCATTCCCTAGGCTGGTAGTTCTGGCTATATAAGAAAGTTAGTTACCTACTCATCATAAGAGTCTCTGTAGCAGCCCCACCCCTTCATCTTCCTCTCACCACCTTAGAGATTGGACATTTAGGACCGTCCTTCAGAGCCCATCCTCTACTCCTCACAAAAGCACCCACCCTGGAAAGTGTGTGGAGGAACTTTGACACTGTGAAGAGCTCTGCTGGCACCTGTGATCTGTGATAAGGTTACATCAGCAGCCACTGTCGCAGCATACCAAAAGACACCAGGTACCACCACTTAGAACAGCAGTTCTCAATCTCCCTAATGCCGTGACCTTTTAATACAATTCCTTGTGTTGTGATGATTCCCCAACCATAAAACCATTGCAGTCCTACTTCTAACTCTAATTTTGCTACTGTTACACAATTGTAATACAAACACCTGTGTTTTCCAGTGGTCTTAGGTGACCCCCGTGAAAGGGTCATTTGATCCTCAAAGGGGTCACAACCCATACAGCTTGAGAACTTCTGACTTAACAATGTGTAATAAGGTCACACTGGCAGTCACCACAACAGCTAAGCCCAAAGCTATCAAGTGCCATCTGTTACTTACTTAGTGATCTGTAGCTTGGGCACGTCAGTGGTGCTGTTGTGACTTCAAGTGCTACCATCTGGCACCGCATAGGCCCAGCATAAGATGCCAACATGGGGACACCTGGGACCTCAGCAAAGGCTACCATGGGAGGTTGTCTTCTTCGTCACATAGCACCAAGGTAATGTGTCCCTGATGAGGTGGCCACCACTGTCCCTGCTGTCAAGCGAACCCAGGAATCCCTGTAGAGACAACGTCATCATCTCCCTGACCTATTAGTTCTGCCTGTGGAGTTACAGGAGACAGTTCTCAAAGACCCTCAGCAAGGGTGTGGCCACATTTGCCCACATTTGGACATCATGTCCTCCTGTCTCCCACGGGCACATTACCTCACCTCTCTATGTTGCTGTGGCCACTCCAGGATTATGGCTGTCTCTATCCTACTGTGCCCCATGCCTTATCTCCCCTCTGCAGGTGGCCAGACAAAGGTTAGGTCTCTGCTTCCTACATTCTGGCATTTGCTTAGTCTTTCCAAGCACATGTATGGTCAGAAAGATAGGATGCCACATTTCCTCACAGTGGACCCTGTGGTTGCTGGGTCAGAGACCAGAGTCCCCTGGTCTTTATCACACACACAATGGTGGACATAAGAAGCAAGAGGGGAGAAGCTTTATTTAGAGCTTAAGTATTACTCAGGGTGGGAACCAGTATGCAGAATTTCCGCTGCCCACAAGACCAGCAGCAGAGCACAGAATAAGGGGACAGAAGACCCAGGTCATATTTGCACCCCATAGCTGCTCATACAGGTCCAGAGTCAGGTGCAGGCTTCACAGGGCCAGGTGCAGAGCCCAGAGCCAGGTGCAAGAGCCCAGAGCCAGGTGCAAGAACCCAGAGCCAGGTGCAAGAACCCAGAGCCAGGTGCAAGAGCCCAGAGCCAGGTGCAAGAGCCCAGAGCCAGGTACAGCCATCAGTGCCAAGTGCAGAGCACAAAGCAAGATACAGACCCCAGAGCCAGATGCAGGCCCAGAGTCAGTTTGCTGTATGACAATTACGACAGAGATGGAATGGAACAGAAGAGGTTTTATTCTATTATTCTTGGCTCAGAGGCCAAGAGTTACACAGCTGGTAAGATCAAGCCAGACAGATTACGAGTGGGTGAGGTGGAGCAGCCAGCACTTCAGGAACTGAGACAGGAGAATAGCTGGAGGACGCACAAGCTCATGACCTTGCAGGGCTGGTGAAGAAAGAATGTGGGTGGGTAGACCCCAGAACCCCAGTCTGACCATGGATCAGGGAAGACAGATAGAGATCAGGCTCACAGCCTGACAATCAACAGCACGAGGAGGAGGAAGCCCCGCAGCACACAGGCTTGCAACAGATGGGCACACAGCAGGAGGGCTGGCAGCAGGAGGAGGTGCAGCAAGCTGGCTGGCAGCTAGAGCAGAGGGAAACACAACACACTGGCTTGCAGCAGACTGGTGTGCAGCAGACAGGTACACAGCAGGATGGCTGGCATGGGGAGCAGGTGCAGCAAGCTGGCTGGCAGCTAGACTGCTGGCAGCATGAGGGTGTGCAGCAGGAAGATTGGCAGCAGGGGCTGGACACACAGCTCACTGGGGTGCAGACGAGGGTGAGGCAGGGGGCTGGGGCACAGCAGCTGGGGGCACAGCAAGGGACACAGCAGCTGGGCTGGCAGCAGCTGGGGGCACAGCAGCAGGGCTCACAGCAGCTCTCTGGACAGTCATCCACCTGCCAGGAGGCGTTGGTGCAAGAGTCAGAGCAGACGGACCTGGTGGAGGCGGCCATGGCGGGGGTTGGCTGAGAGTCGGTAGTGTGTGTGTTGAGTGAATGTGTGAGTTTTGAGAGTGTGTGTGGTATGTGTGTGTGTGAGAGGTGCTCCAGGCTCCGGGCTTTTATCCTCCAGGTATGTTTTGCTGCGTGAGGCTTTGTGTACTTCCATTTCCTTGTTCAATTTAGAGGGTGCTCTGTGGGGCTCAGTCATTAACTTGTGTTTTGCTGGTCACATGGCTTAGGCCTGTGGCTTGGGGACACCTGGGACATGGTCTCCCAGGGCTGTCTGCCCTCTCTCTCTTGTGGCCACCTGTTATAGTTTTGGAGATGACCCTTAGGATGTAGTCTGTGTCCCCAGCCTCTGACATCCGCCTGGCTGTCTTGTGCTAGGGAGCAGAGTAAGGGAGAGTTGGCCCTGATCCCAGATGCTCACCACAGGCACATCTCTCTTGCATCCCAGCATCCTCTTGTCCTCTCTTGAGATGTGTAGAGGAACACTATGGGCAGAAACAACGTTGGGACCTCACACAGCTGAGTCTCTCACAGCATGGACGCCCTTAGAGTTCTCAGCTGACACGAGGGAGGGGTGAGCAAATCCACTGTCACCAGAATCTCCCATGCTGTCCTGGGGAAAACCAATAATCTAAGGATGCACACAGAATGCATCCTTAGAACCAAGGGCCATCTCCAAAACCATCCCAGGTAGATCCCAGGTAGAGAGGACAGACGGCCCAGGGAGACCATGTTTCAGGAGTCCCCCAGCCACAGCACAGTGACCAGCCCTACACCATAACAGGCATGCCTATTGTTTGTGGTGAGAGAACTCTCTACTAATGATCAAGTTGCCCATCTAAGGAACTGTTCTGCCCATGTTCGCAGGAAGCCCAGATGAGGGTTTTTCAGCAGCCAGTAGCCCCTGGGCAACTGCTGTGTCAAGGTGAGAACAGAGGGGTTAAAACAGCCCTGGAACCGTGAGAAGGTACCAGAGGTGTGTTCAGCTCTAAACCCTCACCAGGGAATGTCCAGAAAATTCAGGACATGATGTCCCCGGGGCTTAGGGCTTCTGTAGCTTTCATTCAGCCGTAACCAAAGTTCCACCCAAACCCAAGTGGTTTTTCTGCACATGGGGTACTTCACGGTAGCTGTCACCATCTGTGTACCCCACAACAAGTAACACCACAGACTCAGTTTACTGTGAGATTTGCCTAGCAGAGCCCTCAAGAGAGTCACCACATGTCCAGTCAACATTTACATCTTGTGCACCCTCTCAAACAAGGAGCCTAAACAAGCCTAGCTTCCCTACGCTGGGTATTCCCTAACGATGGCAAGAAAAAGAACCCCTATGGAAAATCAGACTGGGGTGTCACTGCTGTTGTGGTCAGGCCTTGGAACTGCTGTGTGGGAGGAATGTGGAAGAGTCTGGGGCTAGAAAATTCTGGAATATTGTAAACTATGCCTATTAGGCAATTCTTGTGGTAGGTCCCATGATCAGAGGTCATCTCGGACAATGAAGACCTGACTCAAGAGATTTCAAAGACTAGGGTTCATCTGGGACCTGGGTTCAGGGCCATTCAGGTTTACAGTATGTCAAAGGGGCTGACTACATTCTGGTGGCCATGTTCCAGAATATTGAATGGGACTAAGTTAAAAAGTTAGTGGACTAATTTGTTTGATGGGGAGAATTTTAAAGACATCCAGCATCAGGTTGTGGCGTGGTTGATGCTCGCTGCCTTTCTCCAGGTTTGCAGTGAGGATTCTGAGCAGGAAGCATAGTGGAAAGATATGGAGAATGTGCAGCTGAGTGAGAAAAGGTGCAGCAGAGGGAGAAAAGGTGCAGCAGAGCGAGAAAAGGTGCAGCAGAGCGAGAAAAGGTACAGCAGAGGGAGAAATGGTGCAGCAGAGGGAGAAAAGGTGCAGCTGAGTGAGAAATGGTGCAGCAGAGTGAGAAAACGTGCAGCAGAGAGAGAAAAGGTGCAGCAGAGCAAGAAAAGGTGCAGCTGAGCGAGAAAAGCTACAGCAGAGAATTTAAAGTCTCTAACAAAGCAGCTGTTGGTATGGCAGATGCCAAGAGAAGCAGTCGTAACTGCAGAAGAGATCGGTGCACATTAGGAAAAACTTCATACTCTGAACTGGGAAGTAGAGATGAGACCTTGAGAAGAACATGCCCACTCCAGGACAACTTGCTCCAACAAGACCATCTATGTTTCCTCCATACAGGTCCACAGAGGCCATTGTGGCTGTGGGGAAGAAGGTCCTGAAGAGCCCCTTTTATTCTTTTTTTGTCCCCACACAGAATCTAGGCCATAAACTATTTGCTATCCATCCTATGTGTAAGGTATTTTGCTTCCACAGCTGATCAGCCTGCCTGGGTTGCTCTGAGTCAAGGAGCTGAAGTCTCTGGTTTAGCACCACACAGTAAATTAGTGCCAGACTAGGTAAAGCCTCTGCAGAGAATTGTGTTTCTCTAAGTCTCTGGAAGAGAAGGGGAGGAAGGCCTGTCTCTGCCTTTTGTCCTCAGCACTTGTACAACTTTCAAAGCATGTGTGTTCACGTGGTAAAAAGATCTCTATGAGTTTGCACATAAATTCAGGCCATAAATTGAATAAGAGTTTTATAACAAAGAATGTCTACACGCATATCCACTAGGAGCAATTATCTGGCTAGACATTCATCCTTTGTTACTAGCTTACAGGTTCATGGAAAGTTAAAGGCCAGAACTAAGCTGCCCTTGAAGTTTTGTATAGATAAAGCCAGTCAATGTCTTATCTCATGTTTTTGCACCTGTGGTCCTGTGGTGTATTTCTTCTTTATGACCTTTGGTTAATGTTCTTTGTTTGTTTTTTTTTAACCCCTTGGGGTGTGCCCTAGGTTTTATAAGTCTGTTGTTATCTCATAAGCAATCGAGCAGTTCTGGTCTAAGAGGGACTCGAATGTCTTTGTCTGCATTGCCACCCTGAAACAATGGTGACCCTGGCATGCTGGATGTTTCTGCAGAACAAACGCCTTTTGTTTTAGCATACTGTCTGTGCCTTCGGTCTTCCTTCAGCAACTTTTGGACTCTTACAGGCCAAGTCAAGTCTTGAGCTGACAACACATCCTGCTGTCATTGCCCGTGTAGTCCCTACGATTTTAGGCATGCACACAACAAGAACTGTAAAGTCATGGAGCATGTGCCAAGGTTCCAGCAAGACTCTGAGGCCAGGCACTGTCCCCACGAGAGCTTGTACTGACCGTGCGCGAAGCTGCAAAGGTGAATCCCAAGCAGTAATGGGGACCCAGAGAAGTCCTAGAATTCTATAGTGGGGACCCTAGCGAGTTGGAGATGCCAGGAATATCAGAACTCTGTTGAGGGAGGCTGCAGACATGGGGTGGGGCTTGCCAAAGAAAGAGATGCTGCAGGGAACAGAGTGGTGGCCCCGGCCACTCAGGGCCCTGGAGCCAGGCAAGGACACTGTGAATGCGATCCTGGACTCAGAGCTGAGGGAGTTGCCCTGCTCACCTTTTGCTTTTGCTTTGGCGAGGCTTTTTCTGTGTCTTTTTTGTCTCCATTCCTCCAGTTTGGATTAGGAATGTTTCTATGCGGGAGTATGCGAGCAGGGTTTGATTTCAAAGGGACACATCAATAAGTGACTGTCTTGCATTTCAAAAGGGACTTTGGACTTTTCACAGTCTTGAGGCTGTTGAACTACGGGGAGTTTTGAATTTGTACTGCATGTATTTTGCTTTGAGGATAGGCCATAAGCCTGTGGGACCAGGGGTGGAATGACCCTGACTGGAATGGCCTCCTTGCGCTCTGTGCTTGAACATTTGATCTGCAGCTGGCAGTGCCATTTGGGGAAGGTTGGATACTGGATCTAGCAGGCAGATGCGGAGAGCAGGGTGGGGCTTGAGGGTTCTAGATGGGCTCTGCTTTGGTTCTGATCTCTGTGCTACCTGGTGAGGAAGCACGAGGAGCCTGCGCAACACACTTCTGCTGTGAGCTCTCCCAGGTTTGCACCACTATGTTTAATCCACTGTAATGGACTGAAGCCCTCTCCAGTGAGAAGACACACACACTCACACACACTCACACACACACTCTCACACTCACACACACTCTCACACTCACACACACTCTCACACTCACACACACTCACACGTGCACACACTCACATATGCACACACACTTACATACACACTCACATGCACATACTTGCACGTGCGTGCACACACAGCACACACACACAGCACACGCATCCATAATGTGTTGCAGCTAAAGTAATCAATTCAATATCTATTCAGTCACATCACCTTCTAGATTAAGTTATATTTAGACAAATAAAGAGAACCTGGCACAGAGAGGTTTAGCAGCCTGCCTGGCTACACAGTAAGATTACACCGCAATTCCTTGCATTCCAAAATAGAATGCAGGAAGTACCTCGAGGAAATGTATCCCTAAGCAGCTGGGTTTAAAATTCTCCTTGGAGGCAGGGGAAAACAAATTAGCACCATGGAGCTTCTTCCAGAAGCATCAAGGAAAAACATGACAGGTTCCTGCATACACAGAAGAAAGAAAAGATAATAAACAGAGTAGGTGTCTCACTGTGACCAGGCAGGGACGCCAACCCAGTCACAAGGGAGAGAGAAAGCACAACTTGGACAAAAAAAAATCACCAAGAGATGAGATGGCTAAAATGAGGATGACCCCCACAGACTCATGTATTTGAATGTTTGGTCTCCAATAGGTGGAACTGTTTGGGAAGGATTAGGGGGTGTGGCCTTGCTGTGGACATGGCATGCTACTGGGATGAGCTTTGACGTGCTGGAGGCCCACCCATGTTATTCCCAATTAGCTCTCTCTGCCCCATGCTTGTGCATTGAGGTATAATCTCTCAGCTACTGCTCCAGCACCAAGCTTACCTGCCTGCCTGTTGGCATGTTTCCTCCCTCCACGATGGTCACTCTGGAGCTGTGAGCCCCAGTTAAATACTTCCTTTTGTAAGTTATCTTGGCCATGGTGTTTTGTCATGACAATAGACAAAGACAAGAGATAATGGTTACAGAGATGAAAGGATGGCTCAGTGGTTAAGAGCACTGGCTGCTCTTCTAGAGGACCTGGGTTCAGTTCCCAGCACTTCCATCAGGTGTTTATGCTGGCTTGAACCTTCATCTCCTGTGGATCCAGCATTCTGTTCCAGTTTATATCCATATGCATAAACACACACAATTTTAAAATCTTCTTTTAAAAAGGAAAACAGAAAATAATTAGGGACACTGTCTTGGCTGAGTGCCTGGGAGCTGAATACCTGTGAATAAGAACGTTGGTCTCTGAGGGACTCCAGGTCACAGAAGTACATCGGTGTGTTCTACAGCCTTCTCAACAGTCTGTCTGCCCATCAACAAGCACGGACAGAGAAAGGGTGCGAGTGTGCACAGCCGAGCTTTCATCCAAAAAGCAAAAGAAAGTCATGTTGTTTTTAAGGAAATGGCTGTCACAGGGACAGTCACATATGGGAAGCCAGCCAATTCTCAGAGAAATAAGTATTGTAAAATTTTATCCCACTTGAGGCCCTAGATTTTATACGGTTACCGAAAATCATGTAAGTGTGGATTAAAAGCAAACAGGAATGAAACTGTCTGGAGAACAAAGGGATCAGTTGGAGGGGGAGGGAGGGGGGTGTGGGAAAGAATATACTATATGTGCAATATGCTTCTGTAAGACACATATGTTAAAGGCTGGGTCTGCGTGTCCACTCGGGACAGGCGTCAGGAGGTTTTCAATCAGCAGCCAGAAGGACCCTGTGTTCGGCACCAATGAACTCTGGGCTGAGTCTAACTGTCAGTGCCCCTCCTCCAGGGTGTGAGTGTGATGGGGGAGCAAGTCAGCAAGGTGGAGCCTCCTGATGGGGTCAGTGATTTCAGTTACACTGCAGGGACAGCCCCCTTCTGCGGGTTGGAATGTGGTCTGTAACCATGGACCCTAAACAGAACCCGGACTGTCCCCCAGGCTGACTTCCAGCCCTTAACGCTGGGAGGAATTCATGTTTGTGGTCTAAGGCCCCAGTTGGCAATGGTTTGTCTTGCGGCTAAACTAAAAAGGCAGAGGAAAAGTCGGCAGGAAAACTAGGGTGTGGGGTTAGTGGGGTAAGGACATCACCCAAGTCTCAATTAGCAGTGACACTGTAAGTGCCATGTTCAGACCGATTACATGGTGTGGTATGAACTGTCCCAGCTGTTGACAATAGTGGGCTTCAACATGTCACCTGATGCTAACGTAACAGCAGCCCACCACATTCAACCCAGTGAAGTGAATCTTAGATATAGTGTGTCGGCATATTTTCTGTTCCTATAATGAAATGCCCGAGGCTGGGTGCTTATGAAGAAAAGAGGTTTATACAGTTCATGGCTCAGGAGGCTGAAAGCCATACAATCCCAGTTCTGTCCTGGTCGCCTACCAACTGCATGATACCATGAATGGTGGCCTGAAAGGAGGTCACAAGAAGGAAGAAGAACCCCTGTGGTGAGAAGGAGGTAGTCCTGACCTCCACCACGTCCCTCCTCTATGTACCATCCCAGGGATGATGGGGCGTCAAAGACAGACTCTGGGGACACCATCCAGCCCCATTCAAACAGCACTAGGTGGAAAACCAGTAACCAAATCAATTCCACCTCTTTGTCTTTCCATTCTCAACCTGACATGGAGGGGTTGCCCTCGTGGGGTGGGGGGGGGCTGGATCTGCCGTGAGCACATGCCAGATACCCAGCTGAGCAAAGGCAGCGCCAGCCTGCCTCACTCGGGAACTTCCCAAGCTCCGCATCAGCTTCAAGAGCTAAAAAAAAAAAAAAAAAAAAAAAAAAAAAAAAAAAAAGTCAATACGAACTCACAGCTCAGAGCAAACCTGCAGCAGGAGACCACGTTCTGCACAGTCACATGGTCCGAGTAAGCGACAGCTTTCAGGACGCTGCGTGGGTACAGGGCCTCCCTGAGCATGGCTGCTTTACCCACCTAGAAATGGGGGTCCTGCACCCCCATGCTCCCTCGCTGTTCTGACTCACAATGCTGAAGGCCATTCTTGACTGACTGCAGTTCTCAGTGATGGGGAAACAAGCTTCATTCCCAGAGCTCTCCAAGGATGGAATGGCCAATCTCCCAAGGCCAGGCTGGCCATCGTCAGTGGGAGACCCACAGAGATGAGCCATGGTGTCAAGGACCAGAAAACTGCCCTGCCAGCCCCATGCGGCAAACAAAGACATGCATGGAAGCTGAACACGCGTGGTCGAGCACTGTCAGGGTGGCAGGTTCAGTCCTTAGAACAGATCAGGTGCTGGACAATAAAAGGGCTCAGGTGGGACCCATTGCCTGCCCCTCTTGCTTCCAAGTTGCTTGGCACTTAGACGGAACTTGATCAGGCTCATGTATATTGAAAGGCTGCAAGGGGCTGTCCCTTCAGGTAAGGACCAGCAAGATATACCACAACAGCCAGTGGGGTCAGAGACTGCTGGAGCACTGAGTCATTGCGGATCAATTCCCATAATTCCTACTCTGCTGACAAACTCATGTCTTTAAATTTTTTTATTTATGGGCTGGAGAGATGGCTCAGCAGTTAAGAGCACTGGCTGTTCTTCCAGAGGTCCTGAGTTCAATTCCCAGCAACAACATGGTGGCTCACATCCATCTATAATGGGATCTGATGCCCTCTTCTGGTGTGTCTGAAGACAGCTACAGGGTGCTTAAATATAATAAATAAATAAATCTTAAAATTTTTTAAAAATTTATTTGTGTGTGTGTTTGTGTACCTTTGTATATGTGAGTGTTTGTATGTGTGTGTTTGTGTATATGAGTGTATGTGTTTGTGTATTTGTGTTTATATTTGTGCTTGTTTATTTGTGTTTGTGTATGTATATGAGTATGTGTGTTTGTGTGTATGTGAGTGTGGGTATGTGAATATTTGTGTATGTTTATTTGTGAGTGTGTTTGTTTATGTCTGTGTAAATCTCTGTGTATGATTGTGTATATGTATGTGTGTGACTGTGTGTATGATTTGTGTGTCAGTGTTTGTGTTTGTATGTGTCAGTTTGTGTATTTGTTGTGTGAATGAGTGCTTGTGTGTATGAGTGTGTGTGTTTATGTGTCTAAGAGTCTATGTTTGTGTGTGTTCGTAATGTGTGAGTGTGTATATTTGTTGTGTGTATGAGTTTTTGTGTGTATGTCTGTGTATATGAGTGCATATTTGTTTGTATGAGTGTGGGCATGTGAATGTGTGTGTGAGTATGTGTGGCTGTATGATTATGTGTGTGGTGTGTATATGTTTCATGTTTTTTTTTGTTCGTGAATGTGTGAGTGTGAATCTGTGTGTGCTTGTAAATGAGTGTATGTGTTTCTGTGTGTGTGTATGAATGTGTGTGAGTGTGTGTTTGGTGAGTGTATGAGTGTGAATGTGTGTTTGTGTGTGAGAGTCTGTTTGTGAATGTGTGTATATCTGTTGTATGTATAAGTGTTTGTGTGTGAGTGTGTGTGTGTGTGTTGTATATCTGTGGATGTCAGAAGACAACTGGTTGAAGTCAGTTCTCTCTTGCTACTTGTAGGATCTGGGAATCAATCTCAGGTTGGCAGCCTCATCCTGAGTTCCTCAGCTCCATTACAATCTCACTAGCCCACTGACATCTCACTACCCCCCAATCTCCTATGCTCTGGGCGGTGCTCAGGAGCAAGTGGCAAATCGAACAGAGCAGGTCATGGCCCCTGGTGCCTCCTGCACTTCATCCAAGGCCCCCGTCAGGGCTCCATCAGCACCACGATTCAGCCACAAAGGATGAGGCACACAGGGAGACGAGCCACCAGGAATGAGAACAGGTAGAAACTTCTGGAAACAGAGGTACGTCCCAGAAATGGCCAATGTAGGTCACCAATCAAATTGGAAAGCGAATAGATGCAGAAGCATCAGAACCAGACCAGAAGTACAAGCTCTTCTGAGAACCTCGTTTTATTTCACAAGACAGTGGGCAGAGGGTAGGGAGTACAGGAAGAGGTGCTGAGTGGATGAGGGGGTCACAGAGAAGGAGACCCAAGGTCACCTTAGCTCTGAGGCCTGCACAGGGGGACAGGAGCACAGAGCAGGGTGTCAGAACTCGGCAGAGCCTGGCTGGCCTATGGCAGGTGTCCAGTACCCACAAAGGGTCTCCCTGGAGTCTGCCGGGTAGTGACTACTTCAGAAGAGCTGGGCACACACAAAATAACCAATGGGAAGGCAACATTGGATGCAGCTGGAGGCCAGGGTCCCAGGCAGAGCAACTCATACCACATGAAAGCCTGTTCCCATGAGCGGCCAGATGTTCTGGGGAGGCCACAGAAGCTTTGCAGGACTCACAGCTACTCAGCTCATCACAGGATAGTAGCTACATCAGGCCAGATGTAAAGGAGCATGGGAAAGTCAAACCAGAGGATACTGGGAGCTGAGCAGGGAGATGTATGAGGCTGAACCCAGTTGTGGGAGCAGGACCCCTTGGCTCAAGACTCTGAGGGTGTCAGACCTGCACCTGGGGGACTCTAAAGCTTGGGACAGGCTCATCAGCAGCTGGACTTCTGGCCACAGCAGGCCTGTCTGGAGCAGGCAGGGCGGCACAGCAGGGACACACAGGAGGCTGGGCGACAGCAGCTGGGCTGGCAGGAGGAGGCACAGCAAGAGGAGCTGGGCACACAGCAGGCAGGTCTGCACACAGGGCGGCACAGCAGGGACAGGCTGGAGCAGGGCTTGCAGCACACAGGCTTGCAGCACACAGGAGCACAGCAGGAGGGCTGGCAGCAGGAGGACTGGCAGCTAGACTGCTGGCAGCATGATCCAGAGCAGATGGGTGTGCAGCACACAGGCTTGCAGCAAAGGGTCACACAGCAGGGCTGCTGGCAGGGGGAGCAGGTGCAGCAAGCTGGCTGGCAGCTAGACTGCTGGCAGCATGAGGGTGTGCAGCAGGAAGATTGGCAGCAGGGGCTGGACACACAGCTCACTGGGGTGCAGACGAGGGTGAGGCAGGGGGTTGGGGCACAGCAGCTGGGGGCACAGCAGCTGGGGGCACAGCAAGGGACACAGCAGCTGGACTGGCAGCAGCTGGGGACACAGCAAGGAACACAGCAGCTGGGCTGGCAGCAGCTGGGCTGGCAGCAGCTGGACTGGCAGCAGCTGGGGGCACAGCAGCAGGGCTCACAGCAGCTCTCTGGACAGTCATCCACCTGCCAGGAGGCGTTGGTGCAAGCGTCAGAGCAGACGGACATGGTGGAGGCGGCCATGGCGGGGTTGGCTGGAAGAGGGTGAGTGTGTGTTGAGTTAGTGTGTGTGAATGTGTGTGTATGAGGTGCTCTGGTGGCCGCCTTTATACCCCTGGGCTGCTTGTATTGTGTTATGCCTCAGTTCCTGACTTCCTTTTCCTCGTTGTGTTTGGAGTCAGCGTGTGGCTGTCAACAAATACTGTTGTGTGGCGAGGCTCTGGAGCTGTTTTTATTCCTAGGGGGAGATTTCACTGAGATGCTCCGATCACATGGGAGGCAGGGATGGCAGCAGCTAGGTGACATTCTGGAGGTGACAGCCACCATCCTTTTCTCAGAGGTCTTAGCTCTTGAGGAAGTTTTTCTGCCTGAGCAGAAATGGAGCCGGGACATCCAGGCTGTGGGCTTTGAGGAGGGCAGCACATTCTCCCAAACTGTTCTGTCGGACGTGCTGTGTAGGGACGTCTCCTACTGTGAGTGGGAACTTTGTGCCCGCGACACTCCCCAGTGTGAGCTGAGGTTGACTCACAGAGGCTGTGAAAAAGATGCAGGTCTGGGATCACAGCAGTGGCCATGAGGCGAACGCCTTCTGGCACGTTCTGTGCTGAGCTCCTGGGGAGCCCCTGGCAGTGCCCATATGTACGCATCCTTTGCCTCCTCAGCCCGCTGGCAGCCTCTCTCCTGAGCTCAGGTCCCTAGTGTTCCTGTCGCCCCACGGGCACTGTGAGTTCCTTCACTCAACACAACTCCACTAAAGGACGCGCACAAGGTGCGAGGACAGTTCATTCACTAGAGCCTCGTCCCGTGACCCTCATGCTCAGCTCAGCTCCAAGCCTGGTGGACACCCAGAGTTCTGGTTACTTATCATTCCATGGTCCCTACGCTCCACCATATTCCTGAGGGTCGAGGCGCATCCTTGGGGACACTCTGGGCCGCTGCAGAGTCTCCCAATAGCTTCTCAGTGTATCAGGCACTGGCTGGGCTGGGTGGGCGACCAAGCTTGGAACCTCTGTGGATTTGATGGTGGAGTGAGATGCTATGCTAGGACCCTCCATGTGGTAGAGAGAATACCTTGTGTGTTGTATGGGTGCATCACCTGTCAATTAAAAAGCCTGTGGCCTATGGCTTGGGCAAAAAATAGAGGTGGGACATCCGGGAGAAATGAAGAATTCTGGGATAGAGCCAGGGTGGGGGATCGGCCCTGGAAGACACGAGGAGACAGACACATGGTACCTGAGGACAGGTAACCAGCCACGTGGCAGAATGTGGGTTAAAATAACGTCATCTTTAGTTATGAGCTAATCAGAGTAGAGCCCAGCTATATGGCCCAGGTATTTGTTAAATACATTTTGAGTCTGAGTCTTATTTCTGGGAGCGTGGGGCTGGGAGGCAGAACCGGGCCTAACTTCTATACTGTGCAGTCAAATGGAGAAGTTTCATTTCAAACAAAGGCTGAAAATTGTTGAAGGACGTTGATCCTCACACCCAGGGACTTCGGCAGAAGAGATGGAGCCCACTTGGAAGATATACAAAGCGTTACAATGGGAAATCTGAGCCCAAACCCAGGGGGTGATCCTGATCACTGCCAAGGGAACCCTGGGAAGTGCAATGTCCAACCTCAGCCTGACACCGGGAGACCAGAGGCAGTGGGTGAGAATTACAGACACAGCGAAACCATTTCAGAAATAAGGCGAAAATAGAGGCATACTGAAAAGCAAAGCCAAGTCAGCAGACGCATCTTTCGGAAAAAGCAGCGGGGTACGAAATGGGAAAAGGTATTTTTTTTTTACCAGCTACACATCCAATAGAGGGCTAGTATATAAAACATCACGTTTATAGATCTAAACAGAAGTCCTAGGCGATGAAACACGAACGGCTGAAAAACACTTAGAATAGCTCAACGCCCGGAGTCATCAGGGGATGCAAACCATCTTACACCTGTCAGAATGGCCAAGGTCAGTAAAGCAGGTGACAGCTCATGCTGGTGAGGGTGTGGGGGGAGGGGAGCACTTACTCACTGCCAGTATACGCGCAAACTTGTACAGCCACTAGGGACATCAGTGTGACAGTTCCTCAGGGAGCTAGAAATAGATCTACGTCAAGGTCCAGCTAGACCACTCTTGGGCATCTGCCCAAAGGATGCTTCATCCTACCACAGAGACACGGGCTCCTGCAGGTTCGCTGTTGCTCTGCTCATAATGGCCACAAATTGCAAACAGCTTAGATGTCTATCAATGGATGAATGGATTTAAAAAAATACTGTACATCTATCTACACAAAGGAATATTACCCGGCTGTTAAAAAGTAAAACCACAAAATTGGCAGGTAAATTGATGGATGGGGGGGAAATCATCCTGAATGAGTTAGCCCAGATCCAAAACGATGAGTATAATATGTATCCACTTCTGTCTGTGTGAATGTGAGCTGTTAAGCCTTCAATAAGCATGATAAAACCCATATCATCACAGAAGTTATGTATAGGGAAAGAAATTGGAGGGAAGGGTATCCCATAGAAGGGGAAGTAGAACCTATAGCTATGGATGGACAGGATGGGACTGGAATGGGAGAATTCATAAGAAAGGAATGGGAGACACAGTAAGGCAGGGGAGGGGCCACAGGGAGGGACAACTAAAACTCATTACCATTTGGGGGGGTCATCTGGAAACCTACCCCAGTTGAAGCTTCTTAAAATACATACATACATGAAAGAAATGTAAATAGAATCACCAAAATAGCAGGAGAGACAAAGCCCCGCCTAGGCATCTCTTGCCACCAATGAAACCAGATGTGAATGGGTTACATCTAATTGAGTTGTTGGCCAAAGGGGCCCCATGGGAAACCCCAAATAACCCAGGCTATTTCCAAGGCTATTGGTTGCTCACCAGATACTGATGTAAGGCCCGTTGCTGAAGACAACACTTAGATAACTCATTGATGTCTCGTGGAGAAGTTGAGCCTACCTAGAGTCTTCACCCTACGGGGTAGTGCTCATGGTACTGGCAGGTACTCTGGATGCTACCAGAGAAGAAAAGTAAAACCAACCCAGCAGTAAAATCCTTCAATCTACAATGGTGACCTGCCTGCAAGATACAGTGGTGTAACGGTGGCCCAGCAGCTATGGATTCCTCCTCTAGATCTGTCCTCGGAGCAATGGGAGTGAGTCCACACAGGACATGAATGTCAACAGCAGCAGCATTTTACAAACCAGAAGAGGAGGTAGGCCCAGGGTCCATCAGCTGCTGATCAGAGAGCTAATAGAATGTGGACAGTGTGTGCACGCACAATGGAAGTTACTCAACTGTGACCCCTGGGGAGGCAACTGTGGTACATGCTTCCACATGGAAGGAGCCATGAGGACATATGTTGAGCAATCAGTCATGAAAGTCTGGGCACAATGGTCATCCACTTCTGTGAAACGTACAAAGCAGATTGACCCACAGGTATGCAGAGAGACGAGGCAAGCCCACGGGTCTTGTAAAAGGACACGGGGACTTATGCCGTAGCCAAATTATCCTAAAAATCGGTCGCAGAAATTCACGATACACCAAAAACCATTGAACTGTGCACAGCTGTTACTGTTCCAGCATCGAACTGTGCTGAGCTGTACACACTCAGGACTCTGCTAACAACCACCCAAACAAGCCATTCTTTTGCTATACAAAAAAAAAAAAAAAAAAAAAAAAAAAAAAAAAAACCCTGGGTTGCACAAACTCTTGACTCTACCATCAACAGCATAAGCTTTGAAGAACCTCTGTTTATACCAACAACCATGGGGCCGTGCAAATCCACGACTACATCCACAACCCCCAGGCCACGAAAACCTGTTCCTATACCAACAGCCACTGGGCAGTGCCAATCTGTGACTATCCCAGCAACCACTGGGCCAAGCAACTCATGGCGATACCAACGGCCATTAGGTTATACAAATCTGTGAATGTTCCAGAAACCACCGAGCCACATAAGCCCACGACTACACCATTCGCCATTAGGGCTCCACAGACCCTTGGCTATTTGTCAACCATCGGCTGTGCATGTGTCAACCATCCATGTGTCAACAATCGCCCCACAGGGCAGTACAGACCTGTGACTGCACCAATCACCACCGGGCCAAAGTTTACACAGACTGAGCCAGCACACTTGTCCCTGATGGGGATGTCATATGAACAAGGAAGCCCCTCCTGACCCAGGGTTACTGTAACCAAGTGTCTCTCTGTGACCTGGATCAGCCCAGGACTTTGTGCCACTGCTGGGAGCATTAAGAAAGCCAGGCCGGGTTGGAGAGACGGCTCAGCAGTTGAGAACACCGGCTGCTCTTCCAGAGGACCTGAGTTCAAATCCCAGCAACCACATGGTGGCTCACAACCATCTGTAATGAGATCTGATGCCCTCTTCTGGTGTGTCTGAAGACAGCTACAGTGTACTTATATATAATAAATGAATTTTTAAAAAGAAGAGAGAGAGAAAGAAGGAAAAGAAAGAAAGAAGGAAAAGAAATAAAGGAAGGAAGGAAGGAAGAAAGAAAGAAAAAGAAAGAAAGAAAGCCAGCTCACCTTCACCAGAAGAAAAACTACCACTGACCTTGGGTGGAAGGTTGGGGACTCTCAAGGTGACGATAATGGAGAATTCTTCAGGGAAGAGATTGCAGTTGGAGAAGATTCTAGAGGTGGGGAAGCTGGTGGTACGGGGTTTGGTGGCTGACAACTGGAGGCCCCGCACACCCTCTGCCTGCACCATCCGAATTCCACCTGTAGCTCCATTCAAAGGGACTACCTCTGCCAGAAGGTCCAGGGGACGAAGGTCTGCGGCAAAGACATAACGGGGCAGGGGTTAGGTGATGGCTGTGTAACGTGGCAGCCATGAGGGTTCGTTTCCAGAGTCCAAGTGTTTTTGGATTTTACATCATCAAGGCTGTTTGAGCCATGTTAGAGCTACGGTGTCAGGTTGTGAATCCCAAACCAAGTAAACAAACAGGAAATCTAGGATGGTGCCCAAGAGCAGACCTCCTGCATGGCTGACCCATGGCAAGAAGCAGTCACAACAGGTAGTTCTCGGGCCGTAGCTTAGCACGGGGGGGGGGCACTACTTTACACACACACACACACACACACACACACACATACACACAGAGAGGGAGAGAAAACCATCTCTGAGGACATCTGCAGAGGCACTGCCCTGCAAACTGTGGTGAACACTGTTTTTGCCACTGTCCTCACAGCCAGGGAATGTTTTTAAATGCCCAACATAAGCCTCACTTTGCCTTTAAAATTGTCCCCGTCTCAGCCTTCTTGAGCTTGCCAACAGTTTACCACTGTGTGGGTTCCCATTACATTCTGTCACTGCCCTGTGGAGATGGGGTGTCAATGTATGCCTCACTTAGCCCTGGGAGCGTTAAGCATGGCTATCCCCGTTTTACCAGTGAAGAAATGGAGGCATCTAACACAACGGCGATTCTGTCTCCCCTTTACGTTCATAAGCAAGAGGGACGATGGCAGGGGGTGGGTGATCCACGTGGTAGCAGAGTTCAGTCAATATCCAAAACTGTGCCACGATAAAGATATGTCTCACCACAGGCCCAAAGTGCCGGGGCTAGCCCATCATCAATTGACTCCTCTAAAACCATGAGCTAAATTAATTCTTTCCTTTCTCTCAGTTAATGATCTTGGGAATTTCATGGCAGAACCGGTGAGAAGCCAACTGGCAAAGGAAAGGCTAGGTGCCCCTGCCCGCTGTGGTCACACAGAACCTGGCCTGCTTCCCGGAAGGTCCAGGAAACGTTGCTTCCGCAGTAGAGCACACGGAGAATGGGGCCTTGGTTTCTAACCACCACCTGCGGGAGAGCGGCTGAGCTGGGAATGAAGCACGTACGAAATGAGACGGACCGGACAGGGGCTGAGGGGCCAAGGACAAGGTAGGAAGAGCCCAGAGCAAGCTAGTGGCTGCGTGAGGCAAAACAAACAAGGAACCAGTGAAGGAACGGGAGACGGGTGGGCTTAGTCTTAGACATAGTTCACAGTTCAGCGCACGGTGTGCAGTGATCAGGAGGGTGGTCAGGAGGCAGACCCCACAGAACCATGATACCCAGACAGAGGACAGGGTTCGGGGTGGAGGCAGAAATGATAGGCAATGGCTCTAGAGAAACCGGCTGTTGGAAATTTCCAGAAACTCCCGGCTTGCGTTAGCAACAGTAGCTCGACCAGCAGAGGCTTATGATTCTGGGTCCCACAGGCCACCTCATGCACGAGACTTTGGCCCCACATGAGGCCCCATTTGGCTGGGAGAAAGACAGGTGGCCATCAGCGATGTGGTGCAAGTCAAGTAAGACCTCTTCTTAGGAATCGAGGTCACGGGAAGGAAGGGATGATGGTGGGGCCTTTTCCAAGCCTTGTGACAGACAGTGCTGTTGATGGCTGTATGTAGTGAAGCCGGTCCTGAGGAAAAGCAATGGCCAGCAGGAACATCTGCATTTGGTGACAGGCTTGGTGGAGTGCGGGCCTGCTCCCAAGCAGACGGCCTGAAATGTGACCCCTTTGAAGATGCTGGGTATGAGATCTTGGACCTGCACAGATGACTGTACTCTAGAATAGAGTATTTGTATGTGACCAAGGTGTTGGGAGGGAGGGTCTCTAGGTGGGCTACATTCCAAGGGTGTCCTTATAAAAAGGGATAATTTGAACTCAACCCATGGGAGAAAGCAGCAGCAAGGGACAAGCCACAGAGCCAACAATGCTGGTGTCCCTGGAAGCCAGGTGGCCTGGGCAGTCCTCTTGGCTCAGACCAAGCAGCGATGACATCTAAGTGTCAGTCTCCATGATGACACCACAGATGGTGATACCCCAGTTAGCTATACACTTCTGGCTGCACTCTCTGAGGAAACTGATACTACCCTGTCAGGAAATCATACTTTTGCTACCGTGAAACCCCACAGGCTAACCACGAGCACATTCGTACAAAGGCCTGCTCCAGCCCAAGAAGCCCAGAGCCAGGAGTGAATCATGGCCACATGTCCCTCTGTCACCAACAGTACCTCACAGCAGTCCTGCCTTACTCCCAAACAACCCAGGAAGAAAGACCATGTGATCAATACAAATATAACTTGTGGGCTATGAGACTAAACAGGAGGCGGGCCCCAGCAACACGTGCGGCAACCCCAGGAAACAAAAACAGAAACAGAGCCAACAGAAACCAGGAAGGCCTGCTCGTGGGCTGGGCCAGAGAGGAGTATAAAGGCAGGGTGTCCTACACCTGACACATGAACACACACATTTACTCAACACACATTCACTCAACACACACTCACCCTCTTCCAGCCAACCCCACCATGGCCGCCTCCACCAGGTCCGTCTGCTCTGACGCTTGCACCAACGCCTCCTGGCAGGTGGATGACTGTCCAGAGAGCTGCTGTGAGCCCTGCTGCTGTGCCCCCAGCTGCTGCCAGTCCAGCTGCTGCCAGCCCAGCTGCTGTGCCCCCAGCTGCTGCCAGTCCAGCTGCTGTGCCCCAGCCCCCTGCCTCACCCTCGTCTGCACCCCAGTGAGCTGTGTGTCCAGCCCCTGCTGCCAATCTTCCTGCTGCACACCCTCATGCTGCCAGCAGTCTAGCTGCCAGCCAGCTTGCTGCACCTGCTCCCCCTGCCAGCAGCCCTGCTGCGTGACCCTTTGCTGCAAGCCTGTGTGCTGCACACCCATCTGCTCTGGATCATGCTGCCAGCAGTCTAGCTGCCAGTCCTCCTGCTGCCAGCCCTCCTGCTGTGTGCCTGTGTGCTGCAAGCCTGTGTGCTGCACACCCATCTGCTCTGGAGCCTCCTCCTGCTGCCAGCCCTCCTGCTGTGCTCCTGTGTGCTGCAAGCCTGTGTGCTGCAAGCCCTGCTCCAGCCTGTCCCTGCTGTGCCGCCCTGTGTGCAGACCTGCCTGCTGTGTGCCCAGCTCCTCTTGCTGTGCCTCCTCCTGCCAGCCCAGCTGCTGTCGCCCAGCCTCCTGTGTGTCCCTGCTGTGCCACCCTGCCTGCTCCAGACAGGCCTGCTGTGGACAGAAGTCCAGCTGCTGATGACCTGGTTCTGGTGTCAGCTGGCTCAGGTCCTTCCTTGGGGCTCCTCTCGGCCTCTCCAGTCTGATCCTGATCTGGGATAGACTTCCCCCAGGATGGAGCCTCCAACTTGTCTCTTGTGACTTGACCTCTCCTGCTGCTTCCCAGGAGGTCCGCTGGTCCTCTGGGACTCTGTCTCTCCTGTCCCTCTGCTCTGGTTGCTTGCCCCCAACACCAGCCTGTCAGCAGCCCACGGCTTCAATAAACTCTTTCTAACTAACTCTCTTAATATTGTTTTTATGTCTGAGTACACTGTCGCTGTCTTCAGACACACCAGAAGAGGGCATCGGATCCCACTACAGATGGCTGTGAGCCACCATGTGGTTGCTGGGAATTGAACTAGGTACCTTGAGAAGAGCAGTCAGTGCTCTTAACCGCTGAGCCATCGCTCCAGCCCCTCTAACTAACTCTCATGCTTGGGAACATGTGGTTCAAGTAAATGTCCATCTCCTTAGCCAGGAATGTTTCAGGAAAAAAACATTCTTTGGGCTCAGCAGTTGACAAGGGACAGTAGCCACCTCCCTGGCCCTGAGGGGCGTGTCACAGTATGACTTAAGGCTCCTCTTCCAAAAGTTCAGCCTTCTGTGATCCCTATAGGACAGTGGGTACCCCAGGTGTGGGTAGAGGTTCTTCAGTCCTCTAGAAGCCAACCCATCCACTGCTCCTTTTGATTTCTCTAGAGACACCTAAGTGAAGTCACACCTATGGCTCCAGGCACTGTGGCCCCTGGGCCTGGGCTGCCCAGTGAGTCCTGCCTACCGATTTGCCACTGGATATACAGAGAGGAACCTGAGAAATTCATCTGGAAATAAAATCCTTGTGGGGCTGAAGGGACACAGGACTATAAAGACATAGGGACACACGGCTCGACAGGCAGCACTAGGTCTCCACTTACAAAGGGCTATGGGTGTCAGCTCTCTCTGATGTGGAGAAGACACAGTCTGCACCTGGTTCACCAGTGAATGAGCAACGCAGCAAGATCTGGAAACTTCTACTCTGATACCAGGGTCAGCCGACCATTATCCCCAATGAAGCGAGGATGTTAATGTCTGTGTCCCCATACCACCCCAGACACCACTGGCTGGGCCATGCCTTCCCTCACTGAACCCTTCCTGTCCCCCCATCCCTGGCCTGCATCCATCTGTACCCAGAATCCCCAAGGGTCAAGCTGTTCATCAAGGTCTCAGTCTTCTCCCAGTCCATTTCCTTCCTAGCTGTTTTGACTGAGTCCCACTTTCCTCTCTCCAAACAACTGTTTTTACCCGTTCCTTCAGCACCCCTCAACCTTCCACACCAGGTACCCCCCACATCCCTGCTTTGGGGACCCCTGAGGACACGTGTCCAGACAGCAAGTCAGAGTGTACAGACAGCTGTACTGTTTCTTTTAAGCAAATGTTTCTGCTTTGTTCTGTGACGACTGAGTCCTCGCTCTCCTCAAAGGCTTCCTCACAACTGCACTGTTGTCTCTGCTACATAAGCTACTTTGCGCCATGCTGTGACCATTATCTGACAAGAAGGGAGGCAGGGTTTATCTCAGTTCAGGGTATGACAGTTTAGACCTTCATTGGGAGGACGTGGGGGTTGGGAGTAGGGAGAGCCAGGGCAGTAGCAGGGACATGAGGTGCCTGTTCACATCTTAGCAGAGGCAGAGCGAAGACAGGAAGTGAAGTCAGGTTACAACCCTCAAGTCCCGCCCTCTAGAAAGCTACTTCCTCCAATCAGTTTCTATCTCCCAGGAGTTCTATGTCCTAAAGTCCCGCCCCCTAGGAAGCTACTTCCTCCAATTTTTATCTCCCAAAGAGTCTACATCGTCAAGTCCCGCCCCCTAGGGAGCTACTTTTTCCAGTAAGTTTCTACTTCCCAAAGGTTCTACAACCTTAGACACTGACGCCTGGGGGAACATCGCTCATCTAAGCCACACCCCTCGGGATTGTGGAGAGTTGTCTCTACAATACCAGCACATGCCATATGTTGGCTTTTATGTTCTTTAGTCAGCCACACCTGCATTGCGCTGGTGACTGACAGTGTGAGCATCTTGTGTGGCTTTGGTGACATGTCAGCTCACAAATCATGTACTTATTTTTCTTAAATCGGGTTTTTTTTTTGTGTTTATATTATTAAAGTACATCCTCTTCGTGATTCCTGGATGCCCTCCATATTAACATAAATACTGCAAACCTTCTTCCCACGGGTGGCTTTAGCTTGTCAATTTCCTCAGAATTTAGCGGAATCCTCTAACAAAGCCTTTGTCTTCAGTGACCTTTCTGATAACTTAACCCAGAACCACACAAACTATTCCTAGGCTCCTGTTAATGTTTGAGTGTGAAATGTCCCCTTGTGTATTTGAACATTGGGTGACTGGCTGGTAGTGCTGTCTTGGGAGACTGTGGAATGTCTGGGACATGGAGCCTGATGGCAGGGGAGGGACAGAAGTGCAACCTGACAAGGATTCCAGCCCTCCTTCATCATCCATATCTGGAACCAAATAGTACTGCAAAGGATTTGACCAAATAATCATCTTTGAGACCGTTCCTAACGCATCAGCACCTGCTTCAAAATGGTCAATAAACTGGGTAAAGAAGCTCTCTTGGCTTTATTCTGCATTTGACTTGAGCATTTTTTTGTCAAATCCTTTCCAGATTTCCATTTGATCTTGGTGGACTTTGAAGACTGGAAGAGACTTAGCTACCTGGAGACTCCCTTGGATGAGACAAGAGATCAGGGATCGATGCAAAAGCAAGAGGCTTATTAGCGCAGTGCATCCAGAGGAGAGGAAACCCCCAGCCATCCATCAGTACAGATTTTATACCCTTAGTAACGGGTGGGCTACAGCAATGGTGACCAGGCATGCAAGCATTGGTGGGTTTAGTTGACTTTTAAGTCGCTTGGCTGCTACCAATGTGGGTTGCATCTCAGGACCTATGCCCTACATTTCAGGGGCTGCCCAGATAAGACACTCCTCCCTGGAAAGAAGTGCTGCTTGATACACGGGTTGTATATCACGACCCTTATCCTACATTCCAGGGCTGCCCGAATAAGGTTGAAGCACTCCTTCCTGGAGGGTGTGGGACCGAAAAAGCCATCGGTGGGAGGGGGAAGCTGTAAGGAGGGTGTGGGACTGTAAAAGTCCTTAGGGTCCCTAATCACCACTCTCATTCAGATGAAATTCCTTGGAGAGAACTTTATTTTCAAAGTAAGGATTTTCATCAAAATAAGAACCTATTCTGTAACCTGATTTTAATGTCTTCAAATTCTGTTGCATCCTCTCTGGTCAAACAATGCAGGGCCTCCTCGTCTTCCTCCCCAAGCAGTGCAGACACCCATGGATGGTTGACAAATGCTACCCAAAAAAATTTGGGATTTGGGAGATCAATTCTGACCTCTTCTAAAACAAGAATGGTTGGAGGAATTTGTTATATTTTTGTTCTACTTTCAAAATTTCCCCCTTGCCTTCTTCATTAAGTCTTATCTATTTCATTTTGTACTTTATCGAGATGTTAAATTGCTTCATGTTGTTCTTTTTCTCCCTTCGGAGACCGACTTGTCCTCCAGCTTCGGGGCAGCAGTGGTTCTGGGTCTCTCGGGCTGAGGCAGGGTCACAGATTGTTGCTTCAGGGAAATGGCACATGGAAGGTGGCCAGGATCTCACTATATATCCCTGGCTGTCCTGGAGCTGGCTATGTAGACCAGGCTAGCCTTGAATTCATAGAGATCCATCTGCCTCTGTCCTGATGGTGGCACCCTACCATCTACTACACGAGATTGCAATTGTGTAGAAATATAGTTCGTCACCTAATGTGAGGTGGGGGTGAGGTGTGTCTTGTCCTCTTGAGACCTCAGGTACCGTGAGATTGGCACCATTTCTCCCATAAAGGCCAAAAATCTGATTATGAGGCCACTTGGAATCTGTGGGTTCTTTGTGTCTTAGTTAGGGCTTTACAGCTGTGAACAGACACCATGACCAATGCAACTCTTATAAAGACAACATTTCATTGGGGCTGGCTCACAGGTTCAGAGGTTCAGTGCATTATCACCAAGGCAGGAACATGGCAGCATCCAGGCAGGCATGGTGCAGGAGCTGAGAGTTCTATGTCTTCATCTGAAAGCTCCTAGTAAAATACTGGCTTCCAGGCAACTAGGATAAGGGCCTTAAAGCCCATGCCCACAGTGATACACCTACTCCAAAAAGGCCACACCTCCAAATAGTGCCACTCCCTGGGCCAAGCATATTCAAACCGAGACACTATCTCAAAGACCTTGGATGGTTAAACGTGTCTACCCAAAGCATCCCTATAGACTCTGCCATCTCCCCAAGTGTAGGCAGAGCTCAGGCCTCTGGGGATGCCTGCGCACACCAGGCACATCCCCTGTGCTACTGCTGACTGACTGGGAATCTAGACGGTAGCCTCCATCGCATGAAGCACCAAAGAGAAGGTTTCCCCCGGTGTGAACAAGTCTCCATGTTCTCAGGCCTAAGGCAGCTCACCAATAGCTGTGTGAGGATGTGACCTGTCAGGGTGGGGCAGGGCCCCTCATGTCCACACCGACTTCGTCCTGCTTATGTGGGCTTCAACAATTGTATTAGCACCTGGACTGGGGTGGTGTCTTCTCCCCACCATCAGAGTAGGCCAAGGCCGGAGAATGGGTTCAGGAGCTGCTTTAATACTGGTCTTAGGCATTGTGAGCCACAGACTGAGCTTGTAGCCAGTGCCGGGTACATGGCCACCTACTGCCAAGGCACCTGCCTATCCTAGAGCAAGAGCTTGAAAAATGGGAGCATCACTTCCCACCTTCACCCTCTGCAAGCTGAGTTCATCTGTCGATCACTGGAGGAGTCAGGACCATCCCCGCACGCCAACACAGTCTCATCCCAAGCAAGATTCTAGGTTTCTAAAGACATCACAGATGTCCCAGTGTGCCTGGCCTGTGTGCCCCATCACAGTGTGCTTGCCTTCCAACCACAGCCTGACCCCTCCTACACACTGACGCTCTCTGCCTTTAGACCCCAGCGAAGTCCACATTTCTACTCACAGATGCATGGCCCAGACCTGATTCCAGTTGCTAGCACACACTAGCTCCGCTGACCACGGGAAGGTGGCAGAGCACAGGTGAGCTGAGGCAGCGCTTGGCAGGCACCTGAGGAAGTGTTGCCAGAGCTTTTGTGGCGAGCACAGGGCATGGAACGGCCTGCTAAGGTTTGATTGGCATCATATAGAGAAGATGCATTTACAAAGCACAGTGACAGAGAGCTGTTCTCTGAATGGGCACAAATAGGCTCCAAAGGACAGTGGACTGCTGGCTGCAGAGAGAGTTAAGAGATAGCAGTGAAGACCATGGGAGTCTACACAAGTTCAGTCTGGGTCTTTATTGTTCAGAAGACTCAAGAAGAATGGTCTCAACCAGGTGACATTGTTTGACCTGGAGAGGGCAGGGGCAGACAGAAGGGCCATGGTCTGCCCTGGTGCATACATTCTGTGATCTCCAGCTCTTCAGTACTGACAAGGGGACAGGCTCATTAGCAGCTGGACTTCTGGCCACAGCAGGCCTGTCTGGAGCAGGCAGGGCGGCACAGCAGGGACACACAGGAGGCTGGGCGACAGCAGCTGGGCTGGCAGGAGGAGGCACAGCAAGAGGAGCTGGGCACACAGCAGGCAGGTCTGCACACAGGGCGGCACAGCAGGGACAGGCTGGAGCAGGGCTTGCAGCACACAGGCTTGCAGCACACAGGAGCACAGCAGGAGGGCTGGCAGCAGGAGGAGGCTCCAGAGCAGATGGGTGTGCAGCACACAGGCTTGCAGCACACAGGCACACAGCAGGAGGGCTGGCAGCAGGAGGACTGGCAGCTAGACTGCTGGCAGCATGATCCAGAGCAGATGGGTGTGCAGCACACAGGCTTGCAGCAAAGGGTCACACAGCAGGGCTGCTGGCAGGGGGAGCAGGTGCAGCAAGCTGGCTGGCAGCTAGACTGCTGGCAGCATGAGGGTGTGCAGCAGGAAGATTGGCAGCAGGGGCTGGACACGCAGCTCACTGGGGTGCAGACGAGGGTGAGGCAGGGGGCTGGGGCACAGCAGCTGGGGGCACAGCAGCTGGACTGGCAGCAGCTGGGGGCACAGCAAGGAACACAGCAGCTGGGCTGGCAGCAGCTGGACTGGCAGCAGCTGGGGGCACAGCAGCAGGGCTCACAGCAGCTCTCTGGACAGTCATCCACCTGCCAGGAGGCGTTGGTGCAAGCGTCAGAGCAGACGGACATGGTGGAGGCGGCCATGGCAGGGTTGGCTGGAGGAGGGTGAGTGTGTGTTGAGTGAGTTTGTGTGAGTGTGTGTGTATGAGGTGCTGAGCCCTTGGCTTTTATTCTCCTCCGTGGCCATCTTCTTCCTTGTTTGCTGACACAGCAGCCTCATTAACACGGTTCCTTGTTTAGCTGACAACTGTCTCTCACCTTGTAAACATCCTGAGTATATGCACATCTGTTGGTCTTTCTCACCTCTGGGGGGCTCCACACTGAACCGGACAAGATGCATCTTTGTAAATAGGTACCTTAGAGGCTGTGTGCCAAATGTTTCACATCTCCACTCCCTTGGACAATGCTAGAGATCGGTATGAGTTGCCCCACTACAGGGGACCTGTGGGTCCTGTTTCTAGAATGGGTTCTCGGTGCGGAACGTCTCTGAGTCTCAGTATGTAATGTGTGCAAAGGCACAAGTTGTGTTATTCAGTGACTGTGACAGACTGTCAAAGACCCTAGCCCTGGGCTAATGTGCAGCCTTATAATGTGGTGGGCATGCCTCATTCCAAGGGTCAGCACTGCAGCAGCTGCCCCCAGGATGCTGATGTCTTAGGAGAGCTTCTCCTGCTGTAGAAGAAGCCACATCTCATAAGCTGTGTCTAGATGGACTGCCTGAGGAAGATGAGGCTCCACAGCCAAAGCAAAATGGAAGCACCGAACCTTAAATGTCTCAATGGCTGTGTGAGCGAAAAGAGGATCTGCCCAAAGGAACCATCAGGGGTTGGTACACCTCTGCAAAGGTTTGTTGTAACAGATCTCCCAATGCACAGGTTATAAAGCAAATATGTGTTATTTTGAGTCACACAGCAACAGGGGACACATACACGGACCCATCTAGAACTCTATTAGCTGTTAAAAGAGACAAATCTTTACAGGATTACATAAAATAAACATCTTGAATTAAGCTAAAAAATGTGGTGGGTCAGATATGATACCATTTGTGTTGTTAAACTCTATAAATGTAGAGACATGCTTGTGCATACACATACACATTATATGCATATATAGAGGATGGATAGATAATAAATAATGGGTGGGTGGATGGATAGATGAGCAATGGCTAAGTAGTTGACTGGATAGATAAATGCATAGGTGGGTGAATGGGTAGAAAGATGAATGGACAAGTAGATGAATGGATGTGGTAATACACAGGTTAGTGGATGGATGGATGGATGGATGGATGGATGGATGGATGGATGGATGGATGGATAGATGGATGGATGGATAGATGGATGAATGGATGGATAGATGAGGGGGTAAGTGGATAGATGAATGGTTAGGTAGCTGGATGGATACATGGGCTAATGGATGAGTGGTTTGGTGAGTGGGAGGCTGAGGATGGATGGGTGGATGAAAGGAAGAAAAGATGGATAGATAGATCAATAGATGGATAAATGGATGGATGAATGATCAGTTGGATAAATAGGTAAATGAATAGATGAATAGATAAATAGTCAGATGGATAGATGGATGGATTGTTGGGTGGGTGGGTGGATGGATGGATGGATGGATGGATGGATAAATAAATGGTCAGATGGATAGATAGGTAGATGAATGGATGGGTAGACAGATATGTAGATGGATGGATAGATGAATGGATGGATGGATGGTTGGGTGGGTGGATGGATGGATGGATGGATGGATGGATGGATGGATGGTCAGATGGATAGATAGGTAGATGGATGGATGAGTAGACAGATATATAGATGGATGGATAGATGAATGAATGGATGATAGGCAAAAAGTAAATCCTTACCATTTCTGGATTCTGATTTTTTACTTTCTAACATTTATCTCCACCCCCAGATCTACTTGTGACCTTTCTGTGGCCATCCAGGGAGAGACACAGAGCAGAGAACCTTGAGTCACATGTCCCCAGCTAGGCAGGAGGATGTAATAACAAGGCTCTGCCTTCTGGTTTTGACTCATCCAGAAAACAAGCCACACCGGGGTCTCCTCGGCACCGTGTTTGCAGGGGCTGTGCTCTCATCTTGCCAGGGAACGCCCCCAATGGGTGCTGAAGCCCTATGTGCTGTGACACTAGTGCTGAGGGTACCTCAGAGATAGTCCCTAAGCTCAGACCTAGCTCGTCTGCTGGTGAGGCCAATGGTAATGAGTCCACCATGTGGATGGCTCAAGGACCATTGGACACAAGCACATCAGACAAGCTCCTGTACGGCACATGTAATGACCAAAGGGGCTCATGGGAAATGGAGGGACTCTATGTGAACCCCAGCGGCAACTGGTCAGTTCAATCCCTGCCAGTGGCTCCCACATCTCAACCACTAGGATGAGGAGGACGGGCTCTGAATGTGTGCATCGTACATGTGTGTGCATACATGTAGCGAGACGCTGGTCACCACTGGCTTCAGATGAAGCCTAACTTCCAGATGCATCTTCTGCCCTGGGCTCTAAGTACATATGAGATTCAGCTTTATGGATACTCATCCCAGTGCTTGAGAGGCAGGGCTGGGTGACAGGGGCTGCTGAGGACGGGGGACGGACAGCATTGAACAGCTCGAGACAGAGAGTTAAGCGGGTTCCTGGCCCATGCTCTGACCCCGTGGTTTAAACAGAGCATGTGCTTTCTGCTCCTTGGGGTTAGAACCCGAGAGGCTTGTTTTCAGGATGATTCAAAACTGCTAGAAACCGATAGACATCTTCAGCACAGAGGGGGGAGGCTCATCATCCTGCAGCCCTGAGGGCAGGGTGGGCGGCGGGCACAGGGCAGAGCACACAGAATCCTAGCACAAAGCAGAGAGCTGTAGGAGCTGAGGAGACACGCACTGTAGGGGTGGTGGTCACGAACCAGTCACTGCACCCTCAATGGCCTTGGATCGGTCACTGAATGCCTCCGACCACTGGACATTATCACAAATGGCGTACTAGGCTGAGGACATCCCTCCCCTGGCACTAATTCTTGCAGAGGGAGCCAGAGCCCTGGCAGCCGGCCGAGGCTGGGTGACATCCCTGCAGCCCTCCTATGACAGCCCGACCGCACAGCTCACACAGCCTCACAGATGCTCCATCGCTGCTCCCAGCACCACACGCAGGCAGGAAACAGACCTGACAACAACGTCCCAGACAAACAAACACCCGGATGACAGCCATGAGGCTCAGCAACAAGGAAGGGGGGCCAACAACAGCACAGGGGCATAAAAGCCACAGCCCAGCACCTCACACACACCTTCCCACACTCACACACTCACTCACACGCTCACACTCTCCTCCAACCCAGCTCTGCCATGGCCGCCTCCACCATGTCCGTCTGCTCTGACGCTTGCACCAACGCCTCCTGGCAGGTGGATGACTGTCCAGAGAGCTGCTGTGAGCCCTGCTGCTGTGCCCCCAGCTGCTGCCAGTCCAGCTGCTGTGTCCCCAGCTGCTGTGTCCCCAGCTGCTGCCAGTCCAGCTGCTGCCAGCCCAGCTGCTGTGTCCCTTGCTGTGCCCCCAGCTGCTGCCAGTCCAGCTGCTGTGCCCCCAGCTGCTGTGCCCCAGCCCCCTGCCTCACCCTCGTCTGCACCCCAGTGAGCTGCGTGTCCAGCCCCTGCTGCCAATCTTCCTGCTGCACACCCTCATGCTGCCAGCAGTCTAGCTGCCAGCCAGCTTGCTGCACCTGCTCCCCCTGCCAGCAGCCCTGCTGTGTGACCCTTTGCTGCAAGCCTGTGTGCTGCACACCCATCTGCTCTGGATCATGCTGCCAGCAGTCTAGCTGCCAGTCCTCCTGCTGCCAGCCCTCCTGCTGTGTGCCTGTGTGCTGCAAGCCTGTGTGCTGCACACCCATCTGCTCTGGAGCCTCCTCCTGCTGCCAGCCCTCCTGCTGTGCTCCTGTGTGCTGCAAGCCTGTGTGCTGCAAGCCCTGCTCCAGCCTGTCCCTGCTGTGCCGCCCTGTGTGCAGACCTGCCTGCTGTGTGCCCAGCTCCTCTTGCTGTGCCTCCTCCTGCCAGCCCAGCTGCTGTCGCCCAGCCTCCTGTGTGTCCCTGCTGTGCCGCCCTGCCTGCTCCTGCCCCACTTGCTGAGGCCTCTCCTTTGACTTGAAGTCCAGCTTCTGGGTGGAAACTCCTGTCATCCTGGAGGTTGTGGGCTCCCTCTCACCTGGCTTCTCTGCCTGTAGCCAACAACTGTCTACCTTGCTTCTCCAGGATCTTGCAGGAGCCTTGGCTGTCACTTGGTCACCCCCTCTTTCACTTTGGAAGAAGCCCCCCTAACCTCATGAATACCCTAGTAACAGTTCCTACTGGCCCTGCCGAGGAGGGGATCATGGCCCTCTATCATTCAGCCCTGTTTGTCACACAGCAGAAACTTTCTGAAGCTGGACTCTCAGCCACCTTCCTGGGTTGGTGACAGCTCAGCTGTGCATTGCCCAATCCTGGCTCTTCTCCTGGATTCTCAGCCTCTCACCCCTCCCCCACTCAGCTGCACTTGTCAAACTACAATAAACTTTTGACGGATGTGACCAAGCTTGTCCCGGTGTTTGAGTTCTGGCTGTTCACAAGGACACTGAGCTTCTCTCCTCCCACAGTGTCAGGAGCTGGCATTCCTTGTCCACAGTTATGTTCAAGGGATATAATTGTGTTAAGGGACACATGGGTGTCACTCCGACTTTGGTACCTATTCTAGGAGTGGCTTTGGCCACCCTCATTCCCCTTGAACATCTCCAACCTGGTAGGTAACATCGTGGGAAACGCTTTCTCTAGAGAACTTGGGTCTTGGAGGTTCCTACCATACCCTGGTCTTCGGTCTTTATAAAAACAGCTTAACTGGCTCCCTACTCTCCTGAGGGACTGTGGGATTTTGGTGCATGATTGGAGCATTTGATGACCAGGCCACAGAAACTCTGGTCACAAGTCTAAAAGTATGCCTGATAGGTGTGCTTGGGCCTTCTATCCTTATTATAGGTATGGGGTACATCCGTTGGAGAGCCCTAGTTCCTTTCTTCCCAGAACTTGACCCAAAGCTCCTTGGCTGGGGCACCATCTCTGGCCTGCACCCACGCCCTGGTCCAGCCTGTTGCAGTTAGAGTCACACAGCATTTTCTTGACAGTAAATTGATTACAATAATATGCCACTTCCAGACCACAGCTCCTCAGAGCCTGTACTGGCTAGTTTTGTGTCAACTTGACACAAGCTGGAGTTATCACGGAGAAAGGAGCCTCAGTTGAGGAAATGCCTCCATGAGATCCAGCTTTAAGGCATTTTCTCAACTAGTGATCAAGGGAGGAAGGGCCCAGCCCATTGTGGGTGGTGCCATCCCTGGGCTGGTGGTCCTGGGTTCTATTAGAAAGCAAGCTGAGCAAGCCAGGGGAAGCAAGCCAGTAAGTGACATCCCTCCATGGCCTCTGCATCAGCTCCTGCTTCCTGACCTGCTTGGGTTCCAGTCCTGACTTCCTTTGGTGGTGAACAGCAATGTGGAAGTGTAAGCTGAATAAAACCTTTCCTCCCTAACTTGCTTCTTGGTCATGATGTTTTGTGCAGGACTTAGAAACCCTAAGAGAGCCCTTCTGTTCTTAGCTTTAGCACCATAGTGGCAGGGGTGTGGAGGAGGAGGAGGCCTGAGAAAGACTCTGAGCCCAGAAGGGGTCTCACATTCTCATGTCCCTGAGACATCCATGGTGGCTCTGCAGGTGGCTGTTACCTTCACAAAGAGTACCTGACCGACAAGGGACCCAAATTTTGAATTTACAGTAAAAACAAAAATAAATGAATCAGCAAGATGGCAGTGGGTAATTACAGAGATGCCCTGTGGTCGAAGGTGACACCAGTTGGCCATTCCCACCCATGACAAGAAGATATACATGAAGAAGAGACAACTGGCACTGTCAGGGTGCCAAGTGGCCAACTGTCATCAGAGCCACAGAGGCCAGTCACCGTGGGGCCAATGTACAAGAATGATAAGACCCCTACTAACACCTGCAGGGAGGGGGAGGGCCATTGCAGCTCTAAAATCTACTGTGTCCATGACAACACTCAGAGTGCTGTCCTACACAGAGCTTCCCTCCGGAGTGTGGGGACTATGGCTCCTAGGAAGCCGGGCAGATCAGCAAGTGCTGAGGTGACATCCAGGCTGCTGGGCTCATGTGTGCTTGGTGCATTCTGTTCTGTATCTTCTGCTGCTGACAATTCATAATAAAGTACTAAGTAAAAAGACATCAAAACACCACTCTCCTGAACCACAGTTAATAAAACAAACCCAGGACCATAAAAAGAAAGTCACCTTTGGGAAATATAAAGGCATTCTCTCCAGCAAACTCAAAAAGGGGACATACTGTCTCCCAGGATACAGTTAGTGTGGGAGAGGCAGGACTCCAAACAAAATCAAATCCTCAGGTAATATACACAAACAAGATTGAAAGGAGCTATGAGTCAACCCATGAAATCACAAGAGCTTCCAAAATGAATCTTTATAAAGGGAAATTTAAAATTTTACAAGACAACTGGGGAAACCCAGAAATTAGTGAAGTATTGAGTTTGCACCCCTGGAGCCCATATTTTTAAAATAGCTGGGTGTGGCAGTGTGAGCTGTAATCCCCTGTGTTGGGAGGGCAGAGGCAGGAGGGTCCCTGGGGCTAAGGAGTCAGCTAGTCTGTCTGAATCAGTGAGCTTCAGTTTCAAGGGAAGAGCCTATTTCGGAAAAGTCAGGTGGAAATGATGAAGCTAAAAACTGATCCCAATCTCCGGCCTCTACACGCACTCGAAAAATAAACAAGTAATTAAGGAAAGAATTGGAGATGTAAATAAAACTGATTGGTTGTTTATAAAAAGACAATGTAAGTTAAAAATGCTGGCAAATCCAGACCAGAAAAATGATGATAATGATTAATCATGATAAAATAAATAATAAAAGTATATAATATAAATATTTAAGGGATATTACAATATACCGACTTCCAGGGAAAGTCGGTGGTTAAGCACCCCCTCCACATGACTGTGAGTGACAAGAATTAGGGAGAACAAGGACAAAGTCAAATGTTCAACTTAGTGACCAACAAACCTCTTTAGGAAGAGGGAGATAAAAGGGCTCAACAGTATTTAAACCAGATAGAAAACACCAAACAAAATCATAGGACTCAGTAAATGCCTCTTACCAATGACCCTGAACGTAAACGGCCTCAGGCTAAATGAAAGATTCGGACCCTTTGGTCACAGCAGATGCTCAAGCTGATTGTTGTGGTCCAGAAACATCTTTAGGGCCAATGAACTGGCTCAGTGGGTAAAGGAGCTTGACACTAAGCCTGAGGTTGATATTTGGCAACATGGTGGAAAGAGAGAACCAATTTCTGCAAATTGTCCTCTGACCTACACACACACACACACACACACACACACTGACATGTGTACGCATACACAATAAATAAATAAATAAATGTAAGAATATATGTCTTGATGCATCCATGTTCAGGTTTCCATTGCTCTGATAAATAATACTCTGACATAAAGCCACTTATGGGAAGAAGGGATTTATTTAGCCTAAAATTCCAGGTTATAGTTCATCATTGTAGGTAAATCAAAGCAGGAACTTCAAATATTATATCCCTAGTCAAGAAATCACTTACATACACACACACACACACACACACACACACACACACACGCACACGCACACGCACGCACACACCAAGGGAGGGGGAAAGAAAGAGAGAATATAAACACATATGAACCCTTGCTTGCTTTCTCCTCTTTCGTGTAATTCAAGATCCGCTGCCTAAGGAATGGTGCTGCCCACAGTGGCCTGGTTCTTCATACATCAACTAACAATCAAGACAACTCTCACAGACAAGTTCACAGGCCAATCTGATCAAGATAATTCCACATTAAGAATCTCTTCCCTGGTGATCCTAGGTTGTATCAAGTTAATACTTATTAAAACTAGCCAGCTCAACTCATTTTTTAAAAAAAGCACACATGATTGTACAGAAAGGGTCACACATGTCCAGACACATGGATCTGATCATTGCTCAATTCTCTCCAACAGATGATCCTTGGGACAAATTATGAGCAAAGAAAATTCACAATTAAAATGCACCACAGAGCAAATGGCCTTGACAGACACCCACGGAGTGTTCTACTTGACACCCAGGAAATGCACATTCTTCTCAGCACCCCATAGAACTTTCTTAAAAAATCCATCACACTTTATATCACAAGCCAAGACTTAACAAATACCAAAAAAAAAAAAATTATTTCTTGAAGATTGTAATAAAAGTAGAAACCAATATCAAGAAAACCCATTTTTCTACACATTTTTTAATGACAAGTGGGTCAGGGACCAGAGATGTAGCTCAGAGTTCGAGGGCATTTGACACCTTCACGGATCTGGGTTCGGTTCTCCGCACCCATACAGCGATTCACAACAGTCTGTAACTCCAGTTCCAGGGCACACCCTCTTCTGACCTCCTCAGGCATCTGGCACACACGTGATCCACAGATACATGCAAGTAAAACATGCCCGCACATAGATAAAATCCACAAGTCTAAAAACAAGGAGCTGTGAACCCAGAAATTCCATGAATCCTTGTCTTACTTCTATAATGCTTGGACAGGGCTGACCTAGGGACTCCATTTTAACTTTCTCGGCCACCTTCCAGTTTCTCAAACTATAGCTTCTGTGCTATCTTCTCTCTGTCCCTGGCTTCCAGAACTAATCCCATTTTTTGTGGTTCTCACCCTATTGCCCACCAATCAGAACCTCTCAGCCTCATCAGAATCATTCCGCTGAAGAGAGGCTGTCATTAACTTCCTGATCAATTTGCTCAAGGGTCCCTCCTACACCTACTTTTCTCTCTAGGTGACTATTTTGACTGAAATAACTTGGCTCTGTGGGATACAGGCCTCTTCTTCCACAGACTGGCCAAGGGAAAGGCAAACACACCAAACATCTCCTTAAGATGCAGAACCATTGTGGTGGCCACTTCTTCCAGGACACGCAAAAACCCGCTCTGATGGGTAGGACAGATCCTGGGATGCTGTGTAGGTCACCGTGGCCTGGGGAAGAACCTGACCCAGACCCTTTTGCCTCTTCCTGCTATGGGTTCTGCCCACGTAGGTTTCTCTGACTTCCTGGATGAGAAGAAGTTCACCAAGATGATATGTCATCACCCTGGCCAATGTTTGCAGGCTGCTGGCCTCTCCAAGCCAAGCTTCTATCTCTTCTATCTCTTCAAGTGGCTCATTTTAAGCATGGCTAGGAGACTGAGCTATTCCATGTCCTCTCAGGGGCTCCTGTATCCCCGAGCATCAGGCCATCTGTCTAAAACCCTCCTCTCCACCTGCCAAGATGCTTTGAGACCACCAGGAAGCCTCCCCCAAACCTTTGAGCCAAAAGAAAATAAACCTTTAAAAATATATATTAGCAAGAATGCAAATACATGATGATGCACTTCAAATTCGGAAAGGAAGAGCAGTTGGGGCCCCAACGCGGTACAAGGAAGCAGATCGTGTAGTGGAGACGAACCATACAAAGAGCTATCGGAGCAAAGAGCTGGGCATCTTTGTAGCGATGACTAAAACTGAACAACCCTTAGCCAGACTGGCTGAGAGAAAGCGTCAGAGGAACTAATGAAATGATGTACAACTCTAAAGGGTGTTTATTACAGGCACTACTCAAATCTAGACGGTCATCATTATATCATCATAACGTGAAACAGACACGTTCCTAAACATGCACCGCCGAGCAGAATTAGGTCAAAGGGCAAGCAGCACCCAGACGGTACCACAATGGTCAGTGAGTATGAACCAGTGGTCACCTCATAGCAAAGAAAAGCTCAAGGCCTTCCTGCAATCTACCAGAACCTCCAGGAAGAGCTTCACCAACATTCCCCAGTCTGTTGAGAAACCAGGAAGGGGCCCCACCTACCTGACGCTGTTAAGCCGATGTGACCCTGAAACCAAACCCTAATAAAGACACAACCGAGACCAAACACACAGATGTCCCCTCCACTCCCCTAATAGACACGGACGCGAGAGTTCTCAACAAAGTATTTCTGACAGAATTCAACAGTGTCTTGAAAGACCATACGGCATGACCGAGCTAGTTTCCTTTAGGGATGCAGTCTGTTGGAACACCGATCAATCAGTGCAGTCCGGCACGTCAATAGACTGGGGGTCAGAATCCCACGGCCATCTGGATGGATGCCCTTGATAAAGTTTCAATATGAACAGCCATTCGTATTAGAAAGCCCTAAAGAAACGAGGAATAGCACAGCCTATCTCAACCCAAAATGTTACATACTTCCAGCCCACGTCATACTTAATAGTGAAGAAAGATCTGAAAGCAAGAGTGGAGCAAACGTTAGGCACTGTTAGGTCTCAGGCTGCCCCACCGCCAGCAGGACTATAGAAGGATTTCTGGAAGTTAGATAAAGCCAGTGTTGTTCGAGAACTTGTAAAGTGTGTCCCCCTTCTGTCAAAAGAAGGCTCTCCCATTGCAATCTCTGGCATATGGAGGACCTCCAGACTCCTAGAGCCCCTTCTCACAAATACTCCTCACACATTCCAAAGCCCCAGCATCTTGGCTTTTCTCAACTCTCTAGGCTCCCCTCCTCCCAGAGACCCCACTGTTCTCTACATAATGGCAAGGTTTCTGTAGACTAGCTAAATACAAGACCCATTTATAGACAAAAATGTGCCAGCAGGCTAGAGAGATGGGTAAAGAACTTTCTGCACACGCGTGAGGGCCTGAATGGATTCCCAGCACCAAGGTGAAATTTGGGTACAGCGGCAAATGTCTTTACCCTCAGCACTGAGGAGGTGGAAACAGAAGGATCCCTGGAGCTCACTGGCCAGCCGGTCTAGCTGAATTTAAAAAGCTTCAGCTTCTGTGAGAGCTCTTGTCTCAAAAAACTAAGGTGGGGGGTTGTAGAGGAAGGCACTTGTGCTGGCTGGTTTGGTGTCAGCTTGACGCAAGCTGGAGTTATCACTGAGAAAGGAGCCTCAGTTGAGGAAATGCCTCCATGAGATCCAGCTGTAAGGCATTTTCTCAACTAGTGATCAAGGGGGGAGGCCCAGCCCATTGTGAGTGGAGCCATCCCTGGCCCAGCCCATTATGGGTGGAGCCATCCCTGGCCCAGCCCATTGTGGGTGGTGCCATCCCTGGGCTGGTAGACCTGGGTTCTATAAGAAAGCAAGTGAGCGAGCCAGGGGAAGCAAGCCAGTAAGTAACATCCCTCCATGGCCTCTGCATCAGCTCCTGCTTCCTGACCTTCTTGAGTTCCAGTCCTGACTTCCTCTGGTGATGAGCAGCAATGTGGAAGTGTAAGCTGAATAAACCCTTTCCTCCCCAACTAGCTTCTCCGTCATGATGTTTGTGTAGGAATAGAAACCCTGACTAAGACAGCACTCAATACTGACCTCAAGGCCCCCTTCCCCCAGATTAAAAAACATGCCTAAATATCTCCAGGAAAAGATGGCCTTTTCAACAAATGGTGCTAGGAAAACCAGATTGTGGTTCATGCCTTGGATCAAAAGAATAGAAGCCCTGTGTCCATTTGCAGAAAGCTTCCAGAGGATGTATGTGCTCTACCAAAATAAGGGCAACAGCCCAAAAAGAGCTCACAAGGAGCCGCCACTGAAGACAGAGAAAGGAAACAGCCAAAGAAATAATGAAGAAAATTCTGGACAGCAGCAGACCTAAAGGAAGACCAAAGTGCTGAGTGAGGGTGTGTGTATAGGGAGTCAGGGGAAGGGCTGAGGGAGGGCCAGACATGAAGGAATGGTGCACTGGCTGCTTTTGTGTGTCATCCTGACACAAGATAGAGTCCTCAGAGAGGAAGGAGCCTCTGTTGAGGAAATGCCTCCATGAGACCCATGAGCTATAAGGCATTGTCTTAAATTAGTGATCAATGGGGGAGGGTCCAGCCCACTGTGGGAGCAAGCCCGTCAGCAGCACCCCTCCATGGCCTCTGCATCAGCTCCTGCCTCCAGGTTTCTACCCTGTGTGAGTTCTTGTCCTTGACTTCCTTTGGTGAGGAACAGCAGTGTGGAAGTGTAAGCTGAATAAACCCTTTCCTCCCCAACTTGCTTTTTGGTCATGATGTTTTGCCATAGCCATAGAAACTCTGACTAAGACTGAAGTCCAAGAGCTGAGAGATGCCAGAGCTGAGGGTTTGGTCAAACCAGACTGGTCTGTGAATTCACAATACTAGAAGTGATGTTGACAAGAAATTACACAATTGGGGACTGGAGAGATGGCTCAGTGGTTAAGAGCACTGGCTGCTATTGCAGAGGTCCTGAGTTCAAATCCCAGCAACCACATAGTGGCTCACAACCATCTGTAATGGAATCCAATGCCCTCTTCTGGTGTGTCTGAAGACAGTGACAGTGTATTCATGTAAGTAAAAATTAATAAAAGAGGAGGAGGAGAAGGAGAAGGAGAAGAAAAAGAAGACATAACACAATCAATGACTGGATGTGCTTGTCCTCAGAGCTTGGGAACACTTAGGGGTCAGTCTGGAAAGTTGTAATAGAGTATAGGAACACAAACAAAAGCAGAAGTGATCAGTTCCAAGAGGGAAAATCCAAACTGAAATGCATATGAATTCAGAGATTAAACCTGCAGCTTGGAAGGACATGGCACTGGGCCAGTGGGAACCCTGTCTGAGGGAACCTGCCTTCCAGTGCAAGAGAGGCAGGGACAGGAGGAAGTTCTCAGGCCCCAGCTCCACCCAGTCAAGGTGTCACATGGTCCCTCTCAGGATGAGGATGTCCGTTGACCCCGTCATGACCTGCGCTCCCAGTCGTAAACTGGGTATGTTGTCTGGGAACAAGACAATCAACAAGGAAAGGAAAGATGGCTCCTCTCACGAGGAAGCACACATAGGAGGCACATAAAAACCCCAGGGCCGGGCAGCTCACACACACAACACACCCACACACTTGAGCTCACACCCACATAGGTACCCCTCCTGGTCCAAGCCCCACCATGGCTGAAACCTGCTGCACAAGGACCTGTGTGATCGCTGCATCCACCACATCCGTCTGCTCCAGTAATTTGAGCTGTGACAGCCGAATCTGCTCACCCAGCACCATAGGTGGCTCCTGGAAGGCTGACAATTGCCAGGAGAGTTACTGTGAGCCCCCATGCTGTGCCCCCAGCTGCTGCCAGTCCAGCTGCTGTGTTCCTTGCTGTGTCCCCAGCTGCTGCCAGTCCAGCTGCTGTGCCCCAGCCCCCTGCCTCACCCTTGTCTGCACCCCAGTGAGCTGTGTGTCCAGCCCCTGCTGCCAGTCTTCCTGCTGCACACCCTCATGCTGCCAGCAGTCTAGCTGCCAGCCAGCTTGCTGCACCTGCTCCCCCTGCCAGCAGCCCTGCTGCGTGACCCTTTGCTGCAAGCCTGTGTGCTGCACACCCATCTGCTCTGGATCATGCTGCCAGCAGTCTAGCTGCCAGTCCTCCTGCTGCCAGCCCTCCTGCTGTGTGCCTGTGTGCTGCAAGCCTGTGTGCTGCACACCCATCTGCTCTGGAGCCTCCTCCTGCTGCCAGCCCTCCTGCTGTGCTCCTGTGTGCTGCAAGCCTGTGTGCTGCAAGCCCTGCTCCAGCCTGTCCCTGCTGTGCCGCCCTGTGTGCAGACCTGCCTGCTGTGTGCCCAGCTCCTCTTGCTGTGCCTCCTCCTGCCAGCCCAGCTGCTGTCGCCCAGCCTCCTGTGTGTCCCTGCTGTGCCGCCCTGCCTGCTCCAGACAGGCCTGCTGTGGCCAGAAGTCCAGCTGCTGATGGCCTGGTTCTGGTGTCAGCTGGCTCAGGTCAGTCTGATCCTGACCTGACATAGACGTTCCCGCCAGAAGAGGAATACCGTGCGTCTTCCCTTCTACCTCCCAGGAGGCACTGGCTCATTGTTGTCCCCTGTCCCAGTGCTGTTGTGGGACACTTGCCTTGCTGTCACCAGCTCAAAACATCAATAAATCCACAGATACCCTACACCTTTCTGTATTGAAATTGTTCACCTCTGTGCTGAAATACCTAACACAGACAACGGGGACCACCCCCGCCCCCAATGGTCTTACTCGGGGCCTCAGCGAATCAGACAAGGGAGGTGGGAATGGAACAGCTCTCTTCCTGGTTCCAGGAAACAGAGGCACATACTTGTGTCCATTCTCTCCCTCTGTTGTCCCTCTGTCCTTCCTGTTTTACCCCATGGGTTGGAGTTGTTAGTATACAGGCAAACCCACTGTCCTGCTCTGGGTTACCCAGCACCTGCTGACATCATCACCCTCACTGTGTTGTGGGATAAAAGAGCACCCTGCCACCAGGGATCTTTCTCTGCCCTCCTCCCTCTTTTGCCGTCCTCCCTGCCCCCTCTGCTTTCTCCCATTTTTCTCTCTGCCCCCTCTCTTTGTTGTCTCCCTGTTTGTTTTTGTCTATCTCTTCCTCTCTCCTGACCCAGAGTTTTTTTTTTTCCCTCCCTCAATAAACAACTTATACCAGATCTGTTGAATGATGTGATTTCTCAGGCCACACCTTGGCATGGGTCGACAAAGGTAACCTTCTGTTGTGCTTTTATCCCATTATGCATTGCCCACATTCAGACAGGCTTCCCTCTGTCTTAAGGATTTACTGCTGTGAGCAGACACCATGACCAAGATAACCCTTATAAGGACAACATTTATTTGGGAGGCTGGCTTACAGGTTCAGAAGTTCAATTCATTACCATCAAAGTGGGAGCATGGTAGAGTCTAGGAAGACATGGTGCAGGCAAAGCTGAGAGTTCTGTCTTCATTTGCAGGCTGCTAGTGGAATACTAACTTCCAGGCAGCTAGGATGAGGATCTTAAATTCCATGGCCACAGTGACAAACCTACTCCAGCCAGGCCATACACATTCCAACCAGACCACACCTACTCCAGCCAGGCCACACCCACTCCAGCCAGGCCATACCCACTCCAACCAGACCACACCTACTTCAGTCAGGCCACACCCACTCCAGCCAGGCCACACCTACTCCAACAGGGCCACACCTTCCAATAGTGCCACTCCCTAGGACAAGCATATACAAACCATCACACCCCCAGACAACCTTTTCTGAAAAATGTCCTCTCAGATATACACAGAACTTACCTCAGCCTTCTAGTCAGGTAGGTGCAGCCATCACCTCCCTAGTGCTGTGAAGTCACACAACTTCCGAAGACTACAGTCTCCCTTAACCACACACACATCTGGAACTGAGTGACCCTGTCCAGCAATCACGAAGACCTGCGGCCTCTCTCTTAAAGTTCAGGGTCTCATCCCAGACAGGCTCCATCAAAATTCCGTGTGCTCAGGACTCCCTGTGGAATGGTGACCCACAGATGTGGTCCAATCTGAAGCTTTTCTATGCTGTCTGTCCGGGCAAGCAGGTCCTTTCTCTGGTGGCTGCTATAGACTCATACATCCCTGTCACCGAGACTTCTACTGGGACAAGCCTGCTCTCCTGGTCCTGGGAGCAGGTTTGCCTCCTGGCAAGGGTGGAACAGGATGTGCAGGCTCAGGAAGGGCACCCTGTTTCCTGTCTGTTCCCAGCCTTGGGTGCATGACCACAGTCCCTCCAGTTCCATCAGCACAGTAAAACCCTGTCAGGGTCTATACCTGACATAATTGGTCTTGGAGTCACTTAGACTGTGCCAAGAGGTGGCCAGGAAATGCTGAGAGGCAGCTCTAAGCATGCATGTATGGGTGTTTCCATAGAGATTTCACTGAGGGGAAATATGTACCCAGTGAGGCTGGAGAGGAGAGGATATGAAAGGACAGGAGAGGGAAGGGGAGGGGAGGAGAGAAGTGGAGAGGAGGGGAGGAGAGGGGAGGGGAGGGGAGGGGAAAGGAGAGGAGGGGAGAGGAGAGGAGAGGAGAGGAGAGGAGAGGAGGGGAGAGGAGAGGAGGGGAGGGGAGAGGAGAGGAGAGGAGGGGAGAGGAGAGGAGGGGAGGGGAGAGGAGAGGAGGGGAGAGGAGAGGAGGGGAGAGGAGAGGAGGGGAGAGGAGAGGAGGGAAGAGAAGAGAAAAGGAGGGGAGAGGAGAGGAAAGGAGAGAAGAGGAAAGAAGAGGAGACAAGGGGAGGGGAGGGGAGAGGAGAGGAGAGGAGGGGAGAGGAGAGGAGGAAACAAACTATAGCAGATGCTCTCTCTGTTTCCTGGCCTCCATGATGTGAGCAGCTTTGCTTCCTACACCCTCCCTACCATGGTGGACAGAACCCTTGGAAACCATGAGCAAAGTTAATCCATCCCCCCTAAGTTGCTTTTGTCAGATATTACCAAAGTGGCACATTCTGGTTAAGATGGCCCTGGTGCTTCATCTGATGTCCCTGCAGAGCCAGGCCACCCACCCTGTCTGCCGGCTCTCTTCTGCACAGGGGTCCCTTCCCTGACACTGTACTGTGCTTCTGCTCCAGAGTGCAAGGGCAGACCTAGGAGAGCCATGTGGGGTAGAGCTGAGCAGGTAAAGGGCAAGGTGACCCTCCTTAGCCGGGAGGATGCAAGCATCTGTCAGCGAGAGCTCCAGACTCACTTCTCTATGGCCACTTCCGGTCCTGGCCTTAGCTCCTGTAAGATCCATGCTGTAAAATCTGGAGATGCCCTTGGCCCCTCAGCCCCTCTGCCCTCGGACAATATCTGATAGACACAGAAAAGGCTGTGGACTCGTAGCCCAGTGCCCATGGTTAACTAAACCCATAAACTTGGACAGTTATATGGCTGTGACCAGAAACACTGAGGTGTGCTTTCTGTGTGACAGGTAATGCTCATGAGAAGATGGAAGAGCAATATAGACACTTGCCGGGGGATATTTGCATCCCTTCAGGGTCTTAAGACCAAAGACTCCAAGGAATTGGAATTTTCCTGGAAATTTTATGCTGTGTGTCTTATCTGAGGACGTGCACATTAGTAACTTGTGAAGGCACGTGGATAATGTCACCCTTTAGTGTATTTCCCAGAGAAATAGTTGGGGGCTTTCCCCAAGCTTTCTTGTAGCATTAATGACACCCTGGATGCCCCACCTTCACCTGCACCTTATTTGGGATTCATAAATTCAACAAAAAAAAGTTTTATAGCCCCACACTGTCTCCCTGGCACAGTTCCGTACCTCAGAAAAGCTGAGGACACCTGGCAAGAGGCAGCTACCTGCCCTCAACACAGACTTCTGGCCATGACCCATCTGCCCAGCCCCCACCGCCCTCCCCCATTCCAGTGAACAGAACCATCTAGAACTCAGTACTGCTATCTTGTAGGATTTCATCCCTCCATGGGTGCTCAGGGCTTCCTGACACCCTAGGATGGCAATGTCCTATGATGTCACTGAACAACAGAGTTGCATTCCAACTGCCCAAGAAAACTCCCTCCCAGGAACAGAATCCGATACCCTGCCTGCCTCTCTCTGCTGATACCTGACAGTTTTCTGTGATGACCGAGCAGGCTGGACAGCTGGGAACATGGTCTGGGATATGACTCTGGGTGTGTGAGTATGAAGGCACAGTCCTGTCCCCAACCTCACTTAAACCGGCAAAGTCTTTCAAGCTCGGGGTCTCAAAAGGTCTTTATTGCGAACACCCTTGATGACAAGGACCACTGCCTCAGACAAGACAATCATGGGCAGAGTCCCCTCCAGAGCCCCCTGCCAGACATCTGCATACCCAGAGCCATGTCCTAAGTCATGTCCCCAGACATGTAAACTACAGTTACCACAGATACCAGCAGAGAGAGGCAGGCAACATGGCCCAGTGATGACAGGCCTAGCTGTGTGCTCTGCACAGACACTCAGGAACTCTCTGACTTGAGATTTCAAAAGCCAGCCGGACATAAGAAAATAAACACTGGTGTGGGGGTTAGGGGTCTGCTGCTCACAGACTCACTGATCTTTAAGAATGCTTTACTTTAAGGTTTTTTGAGGCAGAGTTTCACTAAGTAGCTCAGACTGGCCTCAACCATGAGACCTACCTACATCAGATACCATGGTCCTCACACCACAGTGACTTCTGAGGAGACCTTACAGTGATGCTCCTCTGGCTCCTGCTTCCCCACCTTCCCCATTGCCATTGGCACCGGATGGTGCTTCCAGCTAGCCCTGAAGGGTGTGCCCACCACACTCCACCAATGGAAGACATCTAACACTCTGAGAGAGGTGGATCTTTGAGCTACCAGGTTTTCTACCTGTCTTTCTCTCTCCCAGAAGCCAGGCCTCAGCTTCCCACAGTCTCTCTACCTGGATACCAGCAAGCTTGCTGCCACCTTACCACTCTCAGCTGAGCTCCCCCCAACACCCCACTCCCCACCCCCACCCTCTGTCAACCTGGAGCTGCCAGCAAGCCTTGTTTCCCAGGCCACCCAGTTCTAAGGCGCTGTGCTCAGGAAGAGGAACTTCCCACAATGCACCTGCTATAAAACAGGAAGAGAGGTGCGTCTCCCTCTGGGAAAACACAGGCTGGAGGAGTATAAAAGGCCAACAGCCCAGCACCTCACACACACCTTCCCACACTCACACATTCACTCACACGCTCACACTCTCTTCTCCAACCAACCCCGCCATGGCCGCCTCCACCATGTCTGTATGCTCTGACGCTTGCACCAACTCCTCCTGGCAGGTGGATGACTGTCCAGAGAGCTGCTGTGAGCCCTGCTGCTGTGCCCCCAGCTGCTGCCAGTCCAGCTGCTGCCAGCCCAGCTGCTGTGCCCCCAGCTGCTGCCAGCCCAGCTGCTGTGTTCCTTGCTGTGCCCCCAGCTGCTGCCAGTCCAGCTGCTGTGCCCCCAGCTGCTGTGCCCCAGCCCCCTGCCTCACCCTCGTCTGCACCCCAGTGAGCTGCGTGTCCAGCCCCTGCTGCCAATCTTCCTGCTGCACACCCTCATGCTGCCAGCAGTCTAGCTGCCAGCCAGCTTGCTGCACCTGCTCCCCCTGCCAGCAGCCCTGCTGCGTGACCCTTTGCTGCAAGCCTGTGTGCTGCACACCCATCTGCTCTGGATCATGCTGCCAGCAGTCTAGCTGCCAGTCCTCCTGCTGCCAGCCCTCCTGCTGTGTGCCTGTGTGCTGCAAGCCTTTGTGCTGCACACCCATCTGCTCTGGAGCCTCCTCCTGCTGCCAGCCCTCCTGCTGTGCTCCTGTGTGCTGCAAGCCTGTGTGCTGCAAGCCCTGCTCCAGCCTGTCCCTGCTGTGCCGCCCTGTGTGCAGACCTGCCTGCTGTGTGCCCAGCTCCTCTTGCTGTGCCTCCTCCTGCCAGCCCAGCTGCTGTCGCCCAGCCTCCTGTGTGTCCCTGCTGTGCCGCCCTGCCTGCTCCAGACAGGCCTGCTGTGGCCAGAAGTCCAGCTGCTGAGTGCCAGAACCCACTAAAGCAGCAGGGCACAGGACAACACCCCCACCACCTGTCCTTGTCACTCATGCAAGCTCAGAAGAGAAATGCACACAGTCCAAAGAGATACCTGAGTTTAGCTCAACCCCTTAGAAGACCCAGCGTGTTCCTCCCCCACCAGATCCCAGGAGTTGTGGCTTCCCCTTCCCTTCCCTCCCTGTCTGGATGACCCTGCTTCTGTGGTCAGCTGCACCACTCTAGACCTAAACACATCAATAAAGCTGTCTCTGATGTACTCCGTTTCTATAGCGACTGTCATTCTCCTCCACCATCTCTTTATCTTCAGCTGTGAGGCTTACAGACCCACAGCTCCTTTCCCCTTGTCCCATGCTCTGATACTGGAACCCCGGTTCCACTTCCTCTGGGTCTAGTCCTGTGCTTTCCTGTTTGGGGCTCACAGAGTGTCTCTGATAAGTCCACAGAAAGGGTTTCATTGTGAGGAAGGAGTGTACCATGGAGGGGAGGGGAGAGGAGAGAGGGTGTATCCTTGTCCTGAGACCCTGGGAGAAACTCAAGTGGCATGGCTTTACAAGAATTCCAGGACTGAGGCCAGCTGCTGTGCAGATCCTACCGTCTCATCCAGGTGCCATCCCAGTGCCTGTCACCAAGAAGGTAGGAGTAGAGCCTTGAGATTCTTTGATCATGCCCACAAGCTGATCACAGCGCCATAAGGTGCACAGCCTAAGAACATTCTAGCAACTTCAGGCAGCTCATCTGAAGGGAAATCATCTGCTTTAGCTCCAGCCCCTCAGCTCAGGGTCCCAGGATCCCATTTCTAGAGAACACAAGGTCCCTTCTAGGGTGACAACTTCCGAGCAATGGTAAAGAATAATGACAGACTTCACATCCACCGGTTCTGATGGCTTTTTCTTGGCCAGTTGTCTCCTCCTCCTCTGCTTTGTTCAAATGCACACTGGCTGACATCACTGGGGACTGACCCTCTACCTCCTGTAACGTATCCGGTTCTGAACAGTGTCTAATGAGAAGTCAAGTGCTTTAGGCCAGTACCAAAGATGCTTATAAACAGTGGATCAGGTTTATGAGGCCTGACAAAACCCAATCACCAGATAGAAGATGCTGTTGCTGACATGGGGATTATGCAGGACCCACCCTTGCTGTCTGCGACACACCCGCCTGAGCTTCTAGAGTATCCTATTCTTGTGTTCCTGTGTAACCCACAGGGTCGCACAATCTAGTGGGTCCAATTTGAATACAGACACATAACTCCCAAACTCAGTGATCCCACAGGAGAACCAGAGATGTCACACAGTGGTACCTAGAGATCAACCCCCCACTTTGGGGTAAATGGATGTCACCGGACAGAAATGTCCTTTGGGTAGGCTGCTAAGGTCATCCCTGACAGTATCAGAGACATCTGTTTCATCAGATATAAAATCTCAACTCAGAAACAAGGAATCCAAAAAACACAGGCCCATGCAACATCTACAGTAATGACTTGCTTGTATCAGGTGCCAACGGCATGGATGGGAGTGAAAAGCCCAATGAAGAAACCAAAAGACCATTGTTCAAACACTCATTGAGGGGGCTGGAGAGATGGCTCAGCAGTTAAGAGCACTGACTGCTCTCCCAGAGGTCCTGAGTCCAAATCCTAGCAACCACATGGTGGCTCACAACCATCTGTAATGGGATCTGATGCCCTCTTCTGGTGTGTCTGAGGACAGCGACAGTATACTTATAATCAATAAATAAATCTTTAGAAAACAACAATAACAACAACAACAAATGCTCAATGAGCAGAGACCCAAGGAAACGCAGGCAAATCGGTAAATAAAATTAGGAAATGAGAAACTCAGGAAGGGTGTTTGTTGATTGTTTGTTTATAGAAAGAACCAACCAGAATTCCTGAAAAGGAGAACAGCTACACCCCAGATAAAGTGTTCAAACAGAAACCTCAGAAGCAGACTGAATCAAATAGAATCAAGTGTGTGGGGCTTGGAGACAGGCACCTTAACACAAAAATAAAGGGGGAAGATTGGAAAGCACGTGGGAGATCTTTGTGACACCGTCAATCATCGGTGCCGGCACCACGGGCACCCCTGAAGGGGAAGATAAAAAAGTTCTGAACACAGAAAATCTATACAGTGATACTCCAAAAAATTATTTAGGAAAGACTTGAAGACCCAGGGAAAGGTTCCAAGGTCTAAAGAAACTTAAATGGACATATCAAAGCCCCCAGCACAGCATAGTGTCTGCAGGAGAGAGAAGCATCAAGTCCCATGTGATGCCAAACCCCCCTAGACCAACTGCCGACTCCTGAGCAGAACTCTGTAGGCCGGAGCCTGTGGAGCAGGGTGCTGACACCCCGGAAGAAAATAACCAACAACCAACCTTACAAAAAGGGATGAAGAGGATCTTATTACCCAGAAATGTCAGACAGACATCACCCACTGGGGTTTGCATCTGAAAGTATAATAATACACAGTACCAGAGAGAAATAGAAATGAATCAAATATGTGATGGTTTGAATATGCTTGGCCCAGGGTGTGGTACTATAAGGAGGTGTGGCCTTGTTGGATTAGGTGTGTCACTGTGGGTGTGGCCTTTAGGAACCTCATCCTAGCTCCCTGGAAGTCAGTATCTCACTAACAGCCTTCAGATGAAGATGTATAACTCTTAGCTCCTCCTGCACCATGCCTGCTAAGATGCCACCATATTCCCTTGATGATAGACTGAACCTCTGAAACTATAAGCCAGCCCCAATTAAATGTTGTCCTTTATAAGAGTTGCCTTGGTCATGGTGTCTGTTCACAGCAGTAAAAGCCTAACCAAGACAAAATATTAACAATTCTATAAACCATTGACTGCACAGAGCAGAGAGAGGAAGGAAAGAAACGAAGAGCACAGAACTAGAAGAAAAGCAGAGCAGGAAGAGGATGGGCATGAGCTTGTACCTTCATCAGTGACTTTGAATGTGAACAGTCTTAATTTGTCAGTTAAAAGACAGACCAGCTGAATGGGATTTAAAAACAAAAAAACAAAACAAGACCCAATGGCATACCACCCTCAAGAAACTCACAGCATCTGAATGACGCATAGTCTGAGAGAACTTCCGCAGGAGTGCCTATGCTTGCATCTGACAAAGCAGAATTAAGATAAGCAGAAAGAAGAGACAAATGTGTAACTATATAATGACCAAGGGGTAAGTTCAGCACAAAGATGCACGACTATGAACCCATACGCACAGTGGACAGCGGTGGTTGTCCAACTTCACAAAGCAAGCATCCTTTGACCAAACGTGAGATAGAACCTAAAAAGCTACTGTGCTGTGCAGCAGCTGCCCTGGCAGTGGGTGGTGCAAGCGAAAACCCACAAAAGCCTGAGCTCATGGAACAGCAGTTCAAAGGACTTGACAAGCATCTCCAGAACATTCCAAGATCTGACAGACATCTCCAGAACACTCTGAGACTTGACAGCCATCTCCAGAACATTCCAGGACTTGGCAGACATCTCCAGAACATTCCAGGACTTGGCAGACATCTCCAGAGCATTCCAACAGCCTCGGCGTACACATTCTTTCCTTCTGCACATGGAACTTTCTCTACCTAGCATGGACCAGATCAGAGGGTACAAAACAAGTCTTAACAAACTGCAAGCCGCCGAAATCCCACTCTGAGTCTTTTCTGATGCTAGTGTGCATCTGGAAGCACCAGCGAGTGAAACTTAGGGATTACAGAATGCTCGCAGACTGAGCAGCACGGTTTATCTTGATGATTCACAGAGGAGCAGGCTTCCCTATGGCACCTCCATACATACTGAGCTTTGGTGAACCCCCCACCCCTCCCGCACCCTCACTGCCACTTGCCTGCTTAAACCATTGCACTTCTGGATCGTCGCTTGCCTGCTTAAACCACTTCTGGATCATCCTTCTACTTTTGTATAACATGTTCAGCTACCCCTCCATTCTGTCTGAGTGCCTCCCCATCCCCAGGTACTCTTCCTAGTTTCCCAAGCTCCATACACACTCAGTCCCACACAAGTGAACACATATAAACATAAGTAGTTACACTTTGTATATGAGAGAGATTTCATATAATTCATTTGTCTTTCTGAACCTGTGTGGCCTCACTCAATATAATATTTTTCCAGTTCCTTCAGTTTCTTTCAGAGTTCATGTCTCATTTCTTTCTGGCTGAGTAAAACTCCCCCCGTGCATGTGTACACCTCATAATCTCTTGGCTGATGGGCATCAGGATGAGTCAGTCCGTTTTCTTCCTATTGTGAATAGGGCATCAGTGAACATAGATGTGTCAAAACAATATGCTCCAGCTGGTGGGATGGCTCAGTGGGTAAAGGTGCCTGGATGAGGCTCTGGCAGACTGAGTTTGAGCCCCAGATCCCTTTAAATGGCAGGAGACAACTGACTTCTAATTGTCCTCTAACCTCTACATGCACACCTTGGAACATATATTTTTACACACCACACACACACACACACACACAGAGAGAGAGAGAGAGAGAGAGAGAGAGAGAAAGGTTTTAAAATAAGATTTTGGTTACTGAGGAAGTCAGGGGGAGTCAGTGTCATAGTTTGAATATGCTTGGCCCAGGGAGTGGAACTATTTGGAGGTGTGCTTTTCTTGGAATAGGTGTGTCACTGTGTGCATGGCCTTTAAGACCCTCACCCTAGCTGCCTGGAAGTTGGCCTTCCACTAGCAGCTTTCAGATGAAGACATAAAACTCAGAATTCTTCTTAGAATCTATTATCTTTATGGAAGGTGCCACACGGACTTTACAAAGAGTTTCGATGTAGTCTGATCCGGATTTAGTTCACTTTATTCCTCAAAGAGACTTGGGGGTTAAGTTTAATCATCACAAGAATAGTTTTCACCTGATGGTGCCTAAAAGAAACAGCTCGGGGTCAGACTGACGAAGTTTGAACCAACACCAGCTACTGAGCCATGTTGTGCCCAACTCCCTTCTTGCCCCCTGTGGCTTGTCACTCTGCTGACCCCAAAGGTCTCAGAGGTTCTCGCAGACTGTCAGGGTCAATCACAGGGCTGTGCAGGTTAAAGGAAAGGTTAGAAGCTGGGAAGCCAGGTGGTCTGAAACACTCCATTCTGGGAAGCAGGATACAGAATAGAGGCAGTGAGGTCCGCCCAGCCCCACTGGCCTGCAGGGTACAGGAGACACCCTGCCTTAATAGGACCGGCCACAGGAGAGAGGGGAGAGTGATAAAGGACTGGAAAACACATGAAGAAAAATTAGAGCGACTGAGAGCAAGACTGAGGTTCCCCAGGCGGCAGAGGGGGGACAAGTAGGCATCAGATAGGAACACAGATTGGTTGTTGTGTCTTGGTTTTGGTTTTACTTCTCGTTCAGTTTTTTGTTTTTTGACCTTTTTTTAAATGTATTTTTTCAGATTTCCTTATTTATTTTACATGAGTGCTCTATCTGCATGTACACCTGCATACCAGGAGAGGGCATCAGATCCCATTATAGACCGCTGTGAGCCACCGTGTGGTTGCTGGGAATTGAACTCGGGACCTCTGGCAGAGCAGCCAATGCTCTTAACTTCTGAGCCATCTCTCCAGCCCCTAGTTTTGCTTTTTACATGGTGAAGGAGCTAGGGGGCTGAGCAGTCATGAGAGCCACACAGTGTCTGCAATTCCATCCAAATGTACCCTTTACAGCTAAGAGGGTAGAGCTCCCGTGTGCTCTATGCCAATACAAAATAGTTGACGTATTTCCAGAAATAACTGAAAACCTTCCTCAAGGTGACAGGGCTCCTGGAACTTCATGTTCAAGAGGCATAACGCACTCCAGGGAGAAGAAACTCGGAGAAGACAATGCATTACGACAAGACAACAGCACCCGTTAGAACCCGAGGCCAGGGGTCAACGGTGTGGTGTTCTCAAAGGACAGGAAGGAGGCAGTCTACTCAGAAGTGGACAGCAAACTGCCCTTTAAACACACAGCAGAGGTGTCTTCAATAGCTGTCACCTACAGTCCCAAACTACTATGAAAGCTGAAGCAGGGGGAGGGCAAGTTCGAAGCCAGTCTAGTAAACGCCTTGTCTGGAAACGAGAGAAAAATGTATAAAAGCCCTAAGATCTTTTAACTACTCCACATGCAATGCCTTGGGGGCACGTGCAGGAGACTAGGCTCAATCCTCAGTTACACAAAAGAAAAAACTAGAGGAGGAACTAAGGCATTTCTGCATAGTTAGAAACGCTCCTGGCTCCCAGAAGTGTTCTGTAATTGCTGTTTTGTTTTGTTTGCTTATGTAAACACATCCACATCCCTGTTTCCACTAAGACTCCTTTTCCTTTCCTGGGGTTAAACATCGGCCAGCGTTGCTCTTTGTTGCCGGTTTCCCAAGGCTGTGTTTCTCTGACCTCCATGTCCGGCTCTAAGCTGTATTTCTAGTGTATTGTTGGCTCTGGGCTGTTTGTGCTTCCTGCTCCTGGTTCCTTGACGTGTGGGTTTAGATGACTGGTCTAGGCTCTTCCTTCATGGCTACTGAGTTTTCCTCTTGTGCTGTTTGGGCCGCATCCAAGCATGGGTTTGTCACCTTTTCATCTTCAACTACCTCTTGTATCTTCCAGCCTCTCCCCTGACTCCCTGGCTATCTAAATATGTCTTCTCTTTCAACAGATCTCCAGTTCTCTTTCTGTTTTGGTTTCTATTTCTTTCCATCGTGAGATGACGCCTCATATAGTCTCAACAATTTCAACTTCATTGAGATGTCTTTGGCCTATGCTGCGCCCTGCAGAGTTTCCTTCTTCTTCTTCTTCCTCTTCTTGTTCTTCTTCTTCTTCTTCTTCTTCTTCTTCTTCATCATCATCATCATCATCATCATCATCTTCTTCATCATCTTCTTCTTCTGCTGCTGCTGCTGTTGCTGCTTTTCCTGCTTCTTCAAAAGATTTATTTTATTTATAAGAGTACACTGTCACTGTCTTCAGACACACCCATTAGATGGCTGTAAGTCACTATGTGGTTGCTGGGATTTGAACTCAGGACCTCTGGAAGAGCAGTCAGTGCTCTTAACCACCAAGCCATCTCTCCAGCCCTTCTATTTCTTCTTTTCACAGGACTGCACTAACAATGGCCTGCTGACATGGCCAGCTGTCTTCAGAGTACCAGAGATGTTGGGTTCTTTCCAGTTCAGCTTCATATAGATTGGGGTCTGTATAATGACAACCATGAGGATTGATCTCTGGGTTGATAGTGTTACATTGTTTCCTAACCATTTGACTCTACAGCATGCCCCATCTACTCTTATTTTGTTACCCAGAGGGCAGTGGTTACTGTTTCAAGTGTCTCTTGTATATCTTATCCATCAGTGTCTCAGGTCTAAAGTGTATGAACTGGCCCAGGACCAATAGATTTGACCTGACACGGTCAAAGAAGTCAAGCACAGTGAGAGACCATCCATGAAGGAAGAGCCCAGGGCTGAAAGCTTTCGAGTAGAACAACAACAAACATTTAGAAAAGAACCATGAGCTCTCCCACTGCCACTTCCCACCCACAAAACACAGTCAGACTGAGCCCAGCACCATAGGAAAGGATTGCAAGGCATAGGCTGGGAGCCGAGGAATGCAAAACTGACTCAGAGGCTGTGTAGACCTGTGTGTACACTACAGGGGACCGGGAGACCTCACATCCAACTCAGTCAGACAAAAAGATGCCTGGAAAGATCTGACACCCCCTTCCTAATAAAGACACTCAAAAAGCCTGACAGAAGGTCCTCAGTGCAAAGCAGGACACCCATGAAGCCTGCCCCGAACCCTTTCTAAGGAACAAGGTGATGATGTCGATTTCCACTCAACAGTGCACTGGAGGCTAGAGCCTAAGCTATTAGACAATAAAGAATACAACTGCCAACAGTAAAGTCCTTGGGGTCAAACCCATGGTGCTGCTGCTGCTGCTGCTGATGCTGCTGCTGATGATAATGATGATGAAGATATGATGGGCATGTACATCAGTGGACTAAGCCGAATCACCTGATTTCAAACAACATCACCAGAACACACAGTGAGCAAAGAACAGTTTCTTCCATAAATGGTTCTGGGACAGTTACATGCTGAACATAACGCTGTACACTAATGCCACATCAAAAATAAAACAAAATAAAATGGATCAGAAAACCAAATACGTAAACTACAGCTATGAAATCTTAAAAGAAGGCCTCAGCTGACCAAAGCCTCAACTGTGGTGTCTCAGACAAGTCACAAAAACACAAGGGACACAAGAGAAGAGGAATTAAACCACCAAGATTAAGAAAGCAGTGGGCAGCAGAGGACACTGTTAGAGAATTCAATGGTGACCTTCAGAACACTGACATTCAGGGACCTACTGCCCAGAATCCATCCACGACAGGAGAAACAACTCAGTCTAAGACAAGGGACTGGCCAAACTAATTTCTGAAGAAGACAGTGCAATCCTAAGACTAGGTATAGCGGTTCCGTGGCCACTTGTAGAGAAAAAATGCACATATATTTATACATACACTTACATACACCCTTATAGTTCTATGTACACATATACACACACTTGCGCACACACATAAACTTACACATACACACACACTTATACATACAGTTACATACATACATAAACTTACACATACAAATACTACTTACAAATACACATACACATATGCTTACACACACATACACTTATAAATACACACACATGTATACTTACACACATATACTTACAAATATACATATATACTTACACATATATGCACACACATAGACTTGCACACACAGACTTACACATACACTTACACTTCCATATATACACTTACAGTTAGATGTACACACATACACACAGTGACTTACACATACACACACAGACTTACACACAAATACACTTACAAATATATACATATACTTATACATATATCCTCACACATAGACTTACACACAGAGACTTACACATACACATATGCACGAACATACTCTTATATGCACTTATATGTACACAAATACACACATACACTTACAGAGAGACTTTTATATACACAAACACAGACTTACACATATACAAACACATAGACTTACACATATACATGTGCACACACACTTCAAACATCCACGAACATGTACTCATACACACACACACACACACACAGAGTGACAGAGTACTCAGAGCCCTGTGTCAGGTCATTAGGGGAGAATTGGAGAGTACAGCAGGAAGCCGGTGCACACGGCGGGTTAGCTGTAACTAGACACACACAACAGCGCCGTGCACTATCAGGGGCTACAGACTGGAAATGGCGCTGTAGTCTCACCATGGCTAAACGCAGAGTCACATGGCTAAGTTGCTCTGTCTGCCCATAGGTCTCTGCCAAGGAGCTGGTGACATGTTCAAAGGAGACTGTGAGACTGTTCCTGGCAGGGCTGCTGACTGTAGCACAAAGGTGAAAACAGGCGGAGCGCCCAGCCGCTGACCGAGCTGTGGTGCAGCCACAGAAGAGAATGGTGTCCCACCGTAAAGAGGGAACTCCGGACACAGCCGTGACTGGATAAATGTGGACATGGAATGCTCGATGGCTCGAGTGCCACGCCAGCCAGGACACCTCACCACAGACTCCCCGAGGTCAGGCTTGGAAAGGACACCTCACCACAGACTCCCCGAGGTCAGGCTTGGAAGCACGATGACTCTGATTATTTAAAATGTGTTTCTAGTCCTGTCCTCCATCTTGGTCTTCTTCAGCTGCCTGTTTAAGGGCTGGTATCTGACCTCTGACCTCCAGAGAGAGGCTGAGGGTGAGGCTGGGGGAGATGGGGAGTGGAGAGTGAGGTCTGAAAGGCCCATGCAAAGCCTTTTGAAATTAGGTCAAAGGGGGTGGGGAGGCTGGGAGTCCTCTGCTGAGAGCAGGAGAAACGGGAGGTCACAGACAGAAGTCCAGAGGGGTCATGACCTGAAGAGACCCGCCACGCTTGAACTTGTTTGTAGAAGTCAACGACAGGACAGAGATCCCGTGAGAAGCTGCAGCATGTTTATGAGGCAGAAAGCCCACACTGTGTGGCACAGAAGCCCTACTCAGCGCAGCAAGTGTGGATCTCTGCTCCCTTGCTACCGTGCACACACCTCTGTCTCCTGCTTCCTGGAGTACCACTGAGCCCAGGCACCAGACAAGATCGAGGATACTGGAGGGCAGAGGCTGTGAGAGGGATGCTCTGGCCACAGTGCTGGCCTCGGATGCAGGAGAGAGAAGTCTGTGACAGGCCATAACCTCTCTCGCAGCCACAGGCAGGCTGGACCACCCCTCTGAGGACAGAGCTGGAACACACAGTCTTAGCGCTCAGTGTCATCACCAGGTACCCTGACAGAGGCCATGAGGCAGAGGGCACAAGGTCAGCCCAGGAAATCTTTGCTTTCCCTCCAGATGTGTTTATTGCTAGAGCAACCAGCCCAACAGGAGCTAATGGCTGAGCCCCGCATTGGACTCTCCAGGAACAAGGAAATGAAAGTGTGCAGAGCCTCCTGCAGCAAAACACACCGGGAGGATAAAAGTCGGGAGCTGGGAGCA